>NC_047098.1:28092037-28395067 GCF_902459505.1 Geotrypetes seraphini
ATTTCAGCGGTGGAACCAGATGAGAAGGAGGACTTATTACAACAGATGCTGGAGCGCAGGTGACCTTCCCTGTGCTCTTTGCTGTAGTGCTTTACTTTGCAAAACACTGAAAATATACTGTACATTGATTTTTTTATTATTATTATTATTTTTTTTTTGGTTTCCTTCATTTTTGCTTGACCTTGGTTCATTCCTAACTGCAGATGCTTCTTGGCATTTTATCCTTCCATCTGTCTTCTGATTATTTAGATATACTCCTTACCCTAATCTCTACCCTGACCAGTCACCAAGTGAAGAGTGGACTATGGAGGAGCGCTTTCGACCTTTGACCTTTCATGGACTGATCTTGCGGTCTCAGTTGGTCACCTTATTGGTTCGAGGGGTTTGCTACTCTGAGAATCAATCAGTAAGTTTTTATATTCACTCTCTTTGAGTCCTGGGGTATGTTATGTATATTCTCTCACCCTCTGTGTTCTGAGGGACAAAGAGGATGTCCTTGCTCACTGAGTAGCCTATTGGTTAGAACAGGATATTGAGAACCAGAATAGCCAGGGTTCCAGATCCTTCTCCCTCCTCCCCCCCCCGGTGCTCTTTGGGCAAGTCACTTCATCTTCCACTTCCTCAGGTACAATTTAGATGATAGGTTCCTATTCAAAAGGGCTTACAAACAGTACCTGGATTTGTAACTTCCTTAAACCCAGATTTTGGAAGACAAGTAATCAAATTTGGATTTTAGATTCTTTTTTTCCATTTAATTATATATATTTTTGTTTAGTTTTGCTGTTTTATCCATTTGTTGTTTTTAGTGAGTCTTGTAATTCTGGGACTGGCTATGCTGGTTTTGTTTGGGAAGGAGGGGGAACTTACAGGAACTGTGAACATTGTACTTAAATTTATCTGTACAGAAAGTAGGGGGGGAAGTAAAAATCAGAATACTCTTTTATTTAGTTAGCTTTTATGAAGGTGAGCTTGTATTTTCTGAATAACTAGTATATCTGATATGCTTTGCAGAGTGCCAGCCAACCTCGTCTGTCGCATGCAGAGATGGCTGAAGATTACCCACGATTCCCTGATATCCATGACCTGGATCTGACACTCTTAAACCCACGCATGATTCTGGTAAGCAGTTCTCTTCTATGGTTTCTAGACTGCTTGCTTATGGTCTATGACCTTGCAGCATTCCTATACCTGTCTCTAGTCAACAGTTTTGCAATGTACAGTAAACCCTCGATTATCCGGACCTTGTTTATCCGGACTTTGGATTTAACGGACCGTTCCCCGGTGACTACAACTCCCAGTTTGCAATGTATCACCCTCTTCAGCGACGCTCTTCGAGTGACACCAGTGCAGTGTTCGGGGGCTGAGCAGCCACTTCCCAAAGGAAAAGAAGGGCTTTTCTAGTAATAACCACTCCCCCCCCGGAGGAAGGGAGTTATTCACGGAGGGAGGGATATTTGGATTTTCCAGACAATCGCGTTAACATACACCCCTCCCCTCCAAACAGTCCATTAAATCGAAGGTTTACTGTATTTATCCCTGATCCACAACAGCAATGCTGTCATATTTTGGAGCCTAGTTTCCTCAGTGTATAAGCTTCTTTGATCACTGGAAAAACTCTCTGGCAGTGCTGTACCACTGACCTCGATGATTTCTTACTGTCTATTCTAATAAACTACTACTGCAATGCAGGATTTCTGTCAACATCACACTGCTCTTGTTCTTAGGTCCAGAAATTTCTATCGCCACAACTACTTAGGGGTTCCCCCCCACCCTTATTTTTGGTCCCTTCTCAGCCTATTTCAACCTAATCATTTCAGCCACAGTCCTTTGGCTGGTGGATATACAGGCCCAGATTCTCAAAACTTTAACGCCATCACGCCCAGCAGTGGGCACATGCAAATTTAGCGAATCTTCGCAGCTGTCCGCCGACCTGATTTGCATGTGCGAGTTTTTGAGAATGTCTTGCTTTTTTTTTTTTTTTTCAATTCGCTATCAAAACGGCTGCATTAGCAGACTGTCGCTTTTTAACGCAAGTTTTTGAGAATCCTGGCCACAGTATGTTAAATTTCTATTTGGAGATTTTCAGTCGTGGTCCTTAAATCTGGCCATTAGGTGTTGCTATTGTGTATCGACTGGGGACCCCCCAGAGGCTATGAATGTCCATTCTGCAGTAGCCCAAGCCTTGGTTGGAAGGAGGATTTAGAAACATAGAAACATCATGGCAGATAAAAGCCAAATAGCCCATCTAGTCTGCCCATCCACAGTAACCATTATCTCCTTGTGGCAATTCACGGTACTGCCATTGATCTATGAGGCTTGCATTCTCTTTCAAAATTAAATAAAACCAAATATTTGTTAAACAATGTAAAGCAAGAATAGTCATGTTCATCCTTACTAAGTTATTTTTCAGAGTTTAAATTGATCCCTTTGCCTTATGGGTTTTGAAGAAAACTGGATTTTTTTGCAGGCAGTGATACCTTTTATTAGACTGATATCAGAAATACCCTGTATTGATGCCAGTGTGAGTTTTTAAGATCAGATAAATACCTCCTTTGTGTTCTATAAAGAATTGGCTACTAGGGCTGTCAACACTTTGTCAGTTTCAAGGCACACATTGTGATTTCATCAAGCTCCGTGGAGCTTTTGACTGCATGGTTTCAGCGTGGGCTTTTCAGTAATTGTTAATAATTATTTTTATATATACATTGATATGGTTAAACTTCTTTGTTATTGAGAAAATAACATATTTTTAGTCATATCTTGTACTTTCCACTTCTTGACAGGATGTCACCCCTTACATGAACCCTTCTTCCTTCACCGTGTCACCCAATAGTCACGTATCCCAGGTCTTCAACCTCTTCAGAACCATGGGCCTACGGCACTTGCCGGTGGTGAATGCAGTGGGGGAGGTGAGTCATTACATTACATTAGTGATTTCTATTCCACCTGTGCCTTGCGGTTCTAAGCAGATTACAAATTTAGTAGTCTGGACATTTCCAGGAGCGTTACAGAACAAAGAAGTAAGTATATAATAGGTTACGATGATGAGTAATAATACATTCGGGATACAGTAGTGAGTTACACAACGTTGAAGGAAGCAGTTTTCTGGTTACAGACGGTGATTTCTTGTATAGGTTTCTGACTATGTAATGGGGAAATGGTTTGAAGAATTGACTAGGTGTTGCTGTGGTGGTGGTGTTCATGAGAGAATATTCTAGTGCTATAGGAGTGAGGTTAGAATGATGGGAAGTGTTTTTTGAAAAGATGAGTTTTGATTTCTTTTCGGAATACTTTAATGTCTGTTGTTTTGATCAGCAGCTTGGAGATGGTGGGGTCAATTTTCGTTGCCTGTGTCGCTAGAAGGTTATCGTATATTTTCTTGCGTCGGGTACCATCTCCAATTACTGCTGAAAGAGGAAAGCAGTGATCGAGTGCATGTCATTGGGGTTTTAATCACACAGAACTGCTAGTAACTTAGAGGTATAAATGAGTTGATCACCCCTTTGTATCATTCCACTATCTCCTATTTTGCCAGGGTACTTAAGGCTAGATTCATCAACCTGCCCGATCGGGTCCGATCCGGGCAAGTCTGACGAATTATGGAAGATAAAATATGCAGATGGGGGTGATTGGAGGAACGCCCCCATCTGCCTGCATGGATCACTGTTGTCCGATCCGTGCACATGTGCAGACCATCTGTAGATGGTCTGCGCATGCCCGTCCAAGATGGGCATCTTTTTAACTTTTTAGTTTTTAGCCCTGCTAGCCTGTGGTTTTAACCCGCTTTAAACCCGCTGGTTAAAATCACGGGCTCGCAGGGCGGGGAAGGGCAGGAGAAATTTGGGGAAGATCGAGGCAGAGCAGGGCGGCATTTGTGGGGAAGATCAGGGCAGCATGCGGGGCGAGCAGCAGGAGAGATTGCAGAGCAGGGCTTCCAGTTGGAAAGACGTTTTGACTGGTCCCCAGCAGTCGCTTCTTCGGTTGATCGGCCTTCCCAGTTGGATCGGATTAATTGTGCTTGTGAATTGCATTCATGCCTACTTTGCATGCATTTCACCTCATTTGCATGCACAGATTCCAAGCTGATTGCAGCAGAGATAAGTGAATCAGGCCAGGAGGGAAATTTACTCCGTAAAGGGGTCGCAAACCGATCGGTACATGATCAGTTTGCTTTGTGAATCTAGCCCTTTGTCACAAGCAGTATAATAGGAAAACATGTTTCTAAATAAGCTATAGGATGGGGAGAAGGGTGTGCACAAGCACATAAATTTCCATTGCTAATGCTGTGCTATTTGACACTGAAAAGGAAGTAGTAGTAGTAGATTAATAAAGTTCATTCTTAAAGGTTATTGAGAGTTGCTACTACTACTATTAATTATTTCTATAGCGCTATCAGATGTACACAGCGCTGTACAGCGTCGCAAAGAAGAAGAAGAAAACAGTCCCTGCTCGAAAGAGCTTACAATCTAAACAGCCAAGACAGACAAACAGAATGTCATGGATACAGTTAAGGGGAACGGTTAATCTGCTGGCTGGGTTGGAGGGCAGAGGGGAGTACAGGACAATCAAGCCATTATGACATCACTGATGAGGTTGGCTCTTATTGGTGGAATGAGGCATTATGACATCACGATCTCAACTTTCTCTGTTTCCCAAAGACAAACAGGATGTCATGGATAAAGTTAAGGGGAATGGTTAATCAGCGGGCTTGGATGGAGGGCAGAGGAATAGGGGAGCATCAATCGTTGTTCCACAGTTGGTCAAAATATCAGCCAACAATGACTCACATGGTCTTAGCGACCATGTTTTATGCATCTAGCCCTGAATGTACTATACCTGCAGTGCATGTGAGTTTGTTTGGTTGTTTTTTTTAATTAGACCATGTCTAGCTATTTTTCAGCACTTATTTAACATAAAAGCACTTCTATTTTCTGGTTGCTCTTGTTTTGTGCCCTCCCTCTACCCCAGGGATCTCAAAGTCCCTCCTTGAGGGCCGCAATCCAGTCGGGTTTTCAGGATTTCCCAATGAATATGCATGAGATCTATGTGCATGCACTGCTTTCAATGCATATTCATTGGGGAAATCCTGAAAACCTGACTGGATTGCGGCCCTCAAGGAGGGACTTTGAGTCCCCTGCTCTACCCCCATATGGATAGCTACATATATAAAGGTCTGCCTGAATACATCTCCCTAGTTCCGTTTTACTTATGAGGATATGAATGTATATATACATGCTTTTTCCTCAACATGCTCCATGTTCATACCCTGTGCAATGTTGAAGCTACTTTGTGAGTTAGTAACTCTTTCAAGATTATTCTATTCGTTTTTAGATTGTTGGAATAATCACAAGGCACAACCTGACCAATGAATTCCTTCAAGCTAGGTTGAGACAGCACTGCTTGACCTCTGGCCTTTGACGTCTGACCGACAAAATCAACTTCCTCTAAGGACATGTGCATACATTCCACAGCAGTATGCCCAGGACAGAGCTTTTGCACTCATTCAGGACAGAAATGAAGGTCTGAAAATGTTTGCAGCATTACATACCTTGTCATCTGCTCATTAGCCCAGGTGTAAAGGGTTTTCTTGATGATGAAACTGTAATACTGTTCTGACCTGGATCCATTTCTTTTTTCCTTCCCTACCTCATTCTCTCTTCAAAAAGAGATTTTTTTTTTTAAGTTATTTGTTATTTATATTTTGTATTTGCCTTTCTCCTCCATTGCTTGGAAAAAAATTTGTATAATAAAAATCACAGTGAAACCATTTCCAAAAGGGTCAACCTCATCTGCTTCGCCTGGAAGCTATTCCTTTTACTGTTTTTTCTCTCTACTTCTTACATCCTTCTCTGAATAGGAAAACTGTTCAATTTGAAATACTTTGAGTGCATGTGAATAGATCTTACTTCAGATAAATCATCTGAAGAATAAGCTCTTCTAACTCAAATCATTTCATAGACTTTGGATTCTCATGAGAAGCAATTATATGGCTCTCCTTCTGATTCCATTGCAGTTGGGGACCAGGTCATAAATTAGTGCTCACATACTGTGCCTTTTGCTCTCTGCTATAACACTGAATGCTGGTATGGTTAATGCCTTTAATGGTGCCTCTTTTTGCATTGTGTTTTGCTGTATAATAACAGCATCACCAGTTTCTTGTCTTTAAGCGGCACGTGTCTGGTCCAGCCCTTGCATCGACTGTTGTGGTTCAAGTAAGCTCAGGATTGTTAAACAGGAAATTCTAATTATACTGTGGGACCATGGAGAGAATGTGGCATTCCAGTTAGTTTTGACGTGAATGATCATTAACTCCAGTGTTGCCATTATATAGAACTTTAATTTTGAAATCTGTGATATTGCCCTTCTTGATTTAGTTTAATTCTATATAAGGTGGCATATATATATATATATATATATATATATATATATTCCACCTTATTTTATCAGAAACAGCACAAGCTCTTAGCATGTTTTTTTTTTTCTTGCTGTTCTATTCTTGTCATTGTCTCCCCTCTTTTCTTTCCTTTCTTGTATTACTTTTTTTCCCTTTGTCTCTAGGCTATGGATGAAAACCTAAGCATGACATCCTGTATCGTACAGAAAATCTAACCAGGGAACTGCAGTTCTTAACTAGACCCTAGTTTCCTTTTTAAAGTGGTTTATCGGTGTAAAATGGAGGTTTAGATCAGGACCTCTTCAATTATTTTAGGAACACGAACAACAGAATTTCTACAGTAGAGTCGCCTGATTGCATTTGTTGATTGCTATGTACTGTAGTCAGAGGTAAAGAAGCGATTTTACGTTTAGTAAACATGTCCCAGCACTTATTTTTTCCAAGCTGCTTTTTTTGGAAAGGATGACTTTCACCAGATGACTGGAAGTAGTCTGTCTAGCATAAGGACTATTTCTATGGGTTTGAAAGATGGGGGGGGGGAAACATATTACAAAGCAAACTTGAAATTGTACATTTTATAGCAAGGGCTTCACCCCCAGCGCAAAGTCCCCAAACTGTATAACCATCTGCTCCCTCACCGTGGATGGTTTCTCTTTCAGTATTTTGTTTGCACTGTTTATTGTTCAATGATATAAGCTAATTAATTTGTGTACATAAATTGTATATTTTTGTAGAAATATTTGATGTGGCAACATAATCATAATGTGTCTCAAAGATATCATGCCTATTCCTTAGCATAAAGTGTTTTGGTTTTGTTTTTTTTAACAAGTTAACTTTTTTCCCCATCCCTAAACCTTTGTATCTAATGAGCATGATACACTGGCTCTGTGGAACTATGTCACCTCTAGTTCCAGCCCTTCTAAATCAATTGTAGTTTAGTAACACAGTCTAAGGCTTGGTGTATCTCAGAAGCTGTTAAAAAAACTTTTTTTTTTTAAAGCAAGACTGAAAACCAGTCCACTGGACAACACATATTCCACCCCCCCCCCAAAAAAAAAAAAAAAAAATCAGTAAATGACACCCAAATTTGTGCACGATCCTGAGTTGCATGCGCAGCTAAATTAATCCA
Organism: Geotrypetes seraphini; assembly: GCF_902459505.1. NCBI lineage: Eukaryota > Metazoa > Chordata > Amphibia > Gymnophiona > Dermophiidae > Geotrypetes > Geotrypetes seraphini. Next base: position 28,099,561 of record NC_047098.1, read on the forward strand.
TGAGCCATTAACTCTGATTGGCTGCTAATAATCAATTATGGGTATTGGCAATAATTTGGAGTTGTGCATGCAACTGCCTTTGTGCGATTGTAGAAAGAGCAGTTCTTAAATTCTCTTGTGCGCAACCCAAGAGGGGGCATGCCTATGGGTGGGAGGCACAGGTGCGTCATGAGCATTCCCAAAAGTTCCATGCAGTGTTATGGAATTGGGGTGGGGGATGCACACCAGGATTTACATCTGGTTTCATCAGGCATAAGTCCTGCTACCTAAGTTTAGTCATGGGAATTGGCACTAAGCTAGCACTAAATACTCACTTTTCCCAATGCCAGTTACTGGATCCGGTCCATAACAACTAGAGCTCAGTGCTATAACTAAGAGTCTAAGCCGTGGATTAAGCCTCTGTTCTGGAACCTGACGGGCAGGCTCTTATAGATATGTCACTAGGTATTGCTTTCATTCCAGCCTAAATACCTAATTCATTAATTATCATGTATTATCATTGCATGACCATTTGGAATGTAAATGCGTCACGTGACCATGTGTTTAAAAGTTCAAATAAAGTAGCACTTCACTATCATGGGGGCTGCTGCTGTGTTACTTTATCCTGTGAAAATGTCAGCAAGTTACTGGCTGTCAAGATGTCTGTCCTAGTCCAAAATAGAGAATGACACGGTGACAAAATTCATCACCGTTCCCGTCCCCGCGGATAACCACGGGAAACCATCTTCATGTCATTCTTTAAGGAAAGAGGGAAGAATCAGAGTATGAATGGCCACAACCACTGACCCGCAAGCTTTGCTTTGAATAATGCTGGTGTAGAAGGACAGAGGATGAAATAGACACTAGATAATGACATGGGTTTATTTCCCGCGGTTATCCACGGGGACAGGAACGGTGATGAATTTTGTCACTGTGTCATTCTCTAGTCCAAAAAAAACCAGGCAAACAACCTCAAGATTAATGTACAATGAGAAGAAGAGTGGGGAAGGAACAGTACACATCAACCTTGGGTAGAAATGAGTTTATTGAATACAAACATAAAATATAGAATCTTAGATACAATATTGTAGATGTTTGTATTCAAACTCATTTCTACCCAAGGTTGATATGTACTGTTCATCCCCACTCTTCTCGTTCAAGATGTCTGTGCTAACATGATTCCTGTTTTGCAACCAAAGGCTGTAGCAGGGAGCCAAGAAAAGCCTTCTCAGAACATAGCAACTTCTTTAGTAATGAATACAGTCTTATTCTGGATTTAGACAGTAGAATGAAAAAAAATGTTGCTTTACTCAATGGATTTGGAAGATCATATTAGCTGTAAATTTAATGTCAGACCTCGCTGAGGGCTCCTTGTACAAAGCTGCACTACACCTGAGTGGCCTGCTGAATGCGAAGAACCTCCTGCGAATAGAATAGGCTTATTTGCATTCAGCGTGCTGCTAATCAGTGCAGCTTTGTAAAAGGAGCCCTGCGTCTTCCCATCAGCCCATTTTCCCTCAAACATCTTTCCCCACACACACTATTTTTAAATAACCTTATTTATTAAAATGTTTAAATAGCTCCCATCTGTGGTCTCCAACATGTGGCCCCCAGCAGTCCTCAAACATCTCTCTGCTGTGGCCCTCTGAACTTGCCTCAAGTACTGCTGCACTGAAAGCATTCTACTTCTTTAGCACTCTCCAGACCAGTAGAGGTTAACTTTACGAATGGGTATATATCTAATCATGACCAGCAGGTGGAGACTGAAAACAAAACTTTGGGACAGTATATCCTAGCCCCTCCTCTCTATTTCCCTCAGTCTTCTTTCAGTCTCCAGCAGGTGTTGAGTGATCTGTACCCATCTCTGCAGCATCCCATCCAGTCTTACTTCTTTTCAGGTGGGCTGCAGCACAGAGACGAGGGGGGAGGAGGAGAGAGGAATACAGAAAAGCAGTAGGCCTTCAGTGTGGTCGTAGCATTTGACGTAGGTTCAGAGGGCTGAGGTGGGCTGTACGGGGAGGGGGGGAGAGAGAGATTGAGGAAGAGAAAGGAGAGACAAAAAGCAGGAGCTGATGCCCATGGAGCAGAGGGGAAAGGAGGTAATCGTGCATGTAGATGGAAGGGAAGAGATGGAAACTAAATAGGTTAGAGAAAGGAGGAAGAAAGAATGTGAAAGAGGGATATAGAGTGTGCCATAGAGGTTAGCGCTACAGCCTCGGCACTCTGAGGTTGTGGGTTTAAATACTGCACTGCTCCCTGGGCAAGTCACTTAATCCTCCACTGCCCCAGCTACATTAGATAGATTGTGAGCCCACCTGGACAGATAGGGAAAACGCTTGAAGTACTTGTATGTAAAACCACTTTGAATGTGGTTGTAAAAACTACAAAAAGGCGGTATACAAGTCCCAATCCCTTTTCCCTTATATAAGGCAGGAAGTGAAGGAGGATAAAATGCTTAAGTAAAATCAACAAAGGTAAAAATAATGATTTGATTTTTTTTTTTAAGTGTGAGCCCAAAACCTTTTGAAGCCTCTTTGTGGTCCTTTATGTGAATAAGGTTAGAGATCTCTGACCCATACCTTCCCCTTCCAATGATCAAGGTAGGTTATGTACACCCCCCCCCCTTCTTTTTTTTTTTTTTTTGTTTACAAAACCGCAAAAGCAGTTTTTAGCACCAGCCAGCATGCTGAATGCTCTGTGCTGTTCCTACGCTTATAGAGTTCCTATGAGCATCGGGAGCAGCTCAGAGCATTCAGTGTTTCTTGTGAGTTTCTATACCGCCACTAATGACTGGGGGAGTCAATTTAGAGCGGTCTATAAGAGTATCTGCAAAGGTGCTACAATACATGGGCTTCTGTAGAGGTGTTACAATACATGGGCTCAATACTGAAATACATAGAGCTCTTTGGTGCTGTTACAATACAGAGTTATTAATACTGGCATGATTATTCCATCATCCTTCTTAATATGCACATGTTTATACCAAATCAATCATCCTATGTAAATGCACATGTAATATTAGATTTACTATTGCAGCTAAAATCTCTATACACTGTTTGTTTTTTTACACACCTCTTAAAGAGGTTGGCCATTTCAACTAAATATAATCTATTTACATGCATCCCTGAAGGTTCTAGTTTCCCCTCTGTCAACTTCATAATTTCAGTTGAAGTAGTTTGAGAAAAGGATAAAAAGTGTGCCAGTGGGCATTAAAAACCACTTTCACGATTTAGTAAAAAAAGGGGGAGAGGCTTCATTTACAGTACATACATAATATCTATTCTTATATTCACTTTTTCCAATGAGTGCACTCAAAACCGTTTACAATGAAAATCAGTAAAATGTAATTCCAAAGCATAAAGAAGCCAGATCAATCTTTGGTTGAAAACTGTTGAAATAAAATAGTTTTGAAGCGTCTATGAAATAAAAATTTGAAGAAACTTTCAAGACATGGGACGAACATTCCCTATTTGCACCTTGTAGGAAAATGATTTTTCTAAAAACCTGTTAAAGCAGAAAGTTATTTAAAAAATGGAAAAATCAATCAGAATTTTCCTTCAAGCTTGCTGTTTTAGTGCCATAGAGAAAACTTGCTACGAAAAGGAGCTCTACTGCAGTGTTTCTCAATTCAGTCCTGGAGTACCCCCTTGCCAGTCAGGTTTTCAGGATATCCACACTGAATATGTATTAACTTGATTTGCATATGCAAATTTCTTTCATGCATATTCAGTATGGATATCCTGAAAACTGACTGGCAAGGGGGTACTCCAGGACCGAGTTGAGAAACACTGCTCTATTGGAGCCATGAGAACGGACTACTGGGCTTGATGGACATTGGTCTGGCCCAGTAAAACAAGCTAATTCAAAATCAATACATGCTTGTAATGGAAGCCAATGAAGGTCTGCAAACAGGGGTGATTTGTGATATTCTTTTTAAAAATTTTTGCAACTACCGTATATTCTGTATAAGCTATAATTTTTTTCAATAAAAGGCAGTAGTTCCCCCATAAGAGGAATTACAATAATCAAGTTATGTTAAAATAGTGGCCTGAATCAAAAGTGCAAAATGTTTGGGTTTTTTTTTTTTGTATAAATCTTAATTGCTTCATCTATCCCACTGCCCCACTCTAAAAAACTAGCTTGTACAATTGTCCAGTCGCCTAAAACCTACCCCTAGCAGACTGCCTCACCACCTTACAAACTATACTCATCTCCAAACTACTCCTGCAACTGCCTCACCACCTCACAAATGGCTTACTCTGGAAAAAAATACTTTTGTGACTACCCCCTCCCCAAAAAGGAGGCCGAATTGAGACATCCAGCTTTAATTTCATTGATTTCAATGGAAGTAAAACCTGGATCGATCTGTCCTCCTTCCATTGTTTTCAATGGAAGTAAACAAGGAAATATTGCTGGCATTTTATATTTAATTTTAACACTACAGTATAGCTTTAACTAGTGATTCTCTTCTTAATGCTTTCTAGTATTATATTTGCTTTTAGGACTGCTGTTGAACATGAAACCAAAGACTTTAGTACAGGCATGGCCAATCTATGGCCTGTGGGCCAGAATCCAGCCCACCAAGTGCTTTTTATTCTGGCCCTTGAAAGCTTGGCAATTCTTTTCTTGTTTACAGTGGGATTTCTGCTTCTCCATCCTAACTCAGGTCTGTAAGCTTGAGCCACATCAGGCTAGAAGTTCAGATTGGTCTTGTGGTTTCACATCTCATAAGACTTGAAACTGTGAGACCAACCTGAGCTTGTGGCACCACACCTAGGGTTACCATATGGCTCCAGAAAAAGGAGGACGGATTGAGACATCAGGGCTTTACATCTATTGAATCAAATGGAAGTAAAACCCAGATGTCTCAATCCGTCCTCCTTTTTCTGAAGCCATATGGTAACCCTACTCCACGGCGCTCAAGTATGCAGCACTTGTATGTGAAAATATGGAAATAGTGAAAACTGGCAGTTTTTGTCATTGCTAGACATCATGGTGGTATTCAAGGGTCATGAGATTACAAGAGAGATAAACAGGCTAATATAGAAGAAGGTAACTAATATAGCAAATTGGAGCTATAGCCTGAAATTTAAAATTTAAGCAGCTGTATAAGAAGCGAAAAAGAAAGGCCAAAGTAGGGGATAGATCAGAGAATAGAGTGGAGCCCCAGAAGCTGATTGAGTAAGATCCCCTATAACTGGAAGCCAGAGAAAGCAGCAGCATTGGCATAGCTAGGCAGCTTTTTTTGTTTTGGGTGTCAGCAAAGAACCATCATCACATATTTACTTTAACCTGTAGTTTTCCAGGATGATTGTGTAGCATGATATGGTTGATTTTTGCTGGATGTAGTACTTATAAAATATTACCTGAACTAAAGTGTGTTTCTGAGAGACTCTGGTTATCTGTTGGTGTCAGGTCAAATGTCCTCATTTAATTATGTATCAAATAGTAGTCAAAAAGCTTATTTTCAAAAATTCTTTCTGATCTATCTGATTTAGTGGTCTTGAATCAATTTCAGTATTCTATAATTAGCAAATAGCAATTCATTTGTTTCTTTTTTGTATGCTCAATTCATAATTTTCAGTGCTAGAAAGGAATAGATCTCAGTGGCTACTTCTGTACAGAATCAGATCTGGCATAGTACAGAATTCAAATGTAGCTAGCCTCCTCATTGGTCATATCCCAACCACTATCCTATTAATAAATTAATTCTTATTTAAATTTTCAGTCTTAATCCATAAAACTTTAAATAGTTTGATTCAAGAAATTAGTATAATAATTTAGCTTATCATATAGCTGAATGGGGCTTCTCCTGGATCCATGTTTCGCTAGGGCTGTTTCAAGACGATACCCCGTTTTCCAGACCTGCTACCAGCCTTATATCTTTCTCCTTTCTTTTATATAAACACACGCCATCACTCATACCTTAACATTCATATTCTCTAGTGTCCCTACACCCACCTACTGCACACTATTAACCGCAATCATCCCTAAATGCCCCTACCCCAGGCCCTAATCCTAGGGTGCTTAGAGTAAGGGCTATTACAGTCTGTCAAATCTAGGTAGTATGCAGTTCCAAGAATCTTTCCCTTAAATTATCTGAAAATGAACCCAGTATGGCTGTCTCTTCAGTATCCTCTGCCGTTAAAACAAGTGCAAGGGATTTAGTTTTTCTGCTGTGGTAGTGCTCACAAAAATGCGTTGTTTGTTTTGGAATCATTTTTGGAGTTTCTGGAATATTTTTTACTATTTTCCTTTCTAAAATTAATGTACACAAAATGTGCTTAATGTATGTGAAAATTGAATGCACATAAATTAACTCTGCATGCATCAATCAGAGGTTGAGTGTGGTTTCTTTAAGTGCAGATAGTTTTCCAACTGGAAAATGCACATCCCTACTATGTTCCTATTCTTTCTGAGTGCCCTTTTTACCTCCTGGAAACTTCCTTGTAAGTCTCTTGTGTTGATGTAAGTAAAAGAGTTAATTTTTGCCTTTGTGGCAAATGTATATTTCCAATTATTACTTGCCTTAGCTTAATGTTTTAAAGAACTTGTGCTTATACTCTTTCCTATTTTCCTAAGCAGACCCAATTTTTTTTTTTTTTCTAAAGCTTAATTAACTTGGCTTTAATAGCCTTTTTCACAGGACTATTTAACCACACTAGAAGTCATTTGATCTTGCTTTTAAATTTTAAAAAAATAATAATTTCATAAGAACATAAGAAGTTGCCTCCGATGGGTCAGACCAGAGGTCCATCGCGCCCATCAGGTCCATGACCTGTAAGGTGATTGTTGTCTAAACTCTTTAATCCCCCTTATCCTTCTTCCTAAGCCCTTTCATAACCTATCTCTACCTCTATCTGCATCCCTCAATCCCCATGTCCTTCAGGAATTTATCCAATCCTTTCTTGAAGCCCGGTAGGGTACTCTGTCCTATCACAATCTCCGGAAGCGCATTTTGCCCTACAATTTTGGAATATTGATCTCAGGTGTTTGGTTATGTGGATCAACTTCTCCAATGCCCAGTAGCCCTGAGAGCAGAAACTGCATTGTTGGGGGTGCTGCCTGGAGGGGTGGAGGTTGCTCAGGATCGGTTGGCCTGTTTGGCCTTCACGGCGGCCCAGATGGTGATTGCCATACATTGGAAGAGCTCGACGGTGCCTACCTTGCAAATGAGAGAGGAACTGGGATGGGTATGTGAGCGCTATAGATTATCTGCGTTGCTGACTCGTCGATAGCAGCAATTTGAAGATCTGGGGGGGGGGGCGGTTTCTTTCAGTGGAGGGAATGGATAGTTCCGGAATGCAGGATTGATAGGGGAAGAGGGGAGGTGCCTGGTTGGGTGGAGGTCTGGATAGTGGGGGAGGAGGCTGGTTTCTCATGGTCCTCGTGGGGGTTGGGGGAGGTCTTTTGGCCATCTCTCGGGAGGGGGACCTATTTCTCTCTTTTGTTATCTTGAAAATGTTTAACACAGTTTATGTGCTTGGAGAGCTATTGTTGGTTTGATGTTGCCCTTCTTGTGCCAGGGCTCATTGTGTTTCTCGTGTTCTATGTCTGCGTTATAAATAAAGAATTACAAAAAAATAATCAATTTGTGGAGTGCACTTCCAAGATGATATTTTAACCTACTTTCTGAGATTCCTGTCTGTGTGTGTTGTTATGAGGTGCACTGCTTGAGTATCTGAATACATGCATGTATACCGTTCTGAGCTCCCCTGGGAGAACGGTATAGAAAATTGAATAAATAAATAAAAATATTTTCGCTGATTGTCCAGCTGTTCTTGTTGTAAACCGCCTCGAACTATCATGGCTTTGGCAGTATATAATAATAATAATAACAACAGTTTACGGTATATATCGCAGTACCGTGAAGTTCTATGCGGTTTACAAAAGATTAAAAGACGTTACAGGTTATTATTAGGAGATCCCCAGAGAATTAAATGACTTTGAAATGAAGTAAACTCATGGTGTTGTAATTATCCTCCCTGACAGTCCTAAACTGGCAGCAAGAGCTGTATTACAAACAAGTAGGATAGGTGATGGAGTTTTAAAAAAAATGCTGTAGGGGTTCAGAATAGTTGAATCAATCGAGCTGCCTGCTGGTGAAAGACAAAACAGGGATAAACAGCAAAAAAAAAAATAAAAAAAAAAAGTTAATTGGTGAAGGCGCACAAGGCAGAAAGTTTCCCTAGGTTCCCTCCTAGGCAGCAAGTCTTCTCACCCCTTATAATCCTTCTAAGACTCTAAGATCAACAGCCAATAACCTTTTTTCTATTCCGTCACTGAAATATATAAATACAATGAGGTCGACTATCTTCTCTGTTACCGCCCCTTCTCTCTGGAATAGTATCCCAAATTACTTACGCAAAGAATCAATTCTTAATAATTTTAAGACGAAGCTGAAGACATTTCTCTTTCTTGATGCCTTCCAGACCTAACTGTCGTTTTAAGGGCAATTGAGTTCAACATTATTTATAGCAGCCCTTCCTATTGCTTTTTCCCTAATTGTTCTCTTTTACTTTGACTATTGTAGTTCTTGCCTTTTTACCTTTTGTTCATGTTTGTCTTTGTTTTTAAAAGTCTTTGTAAGCTATTGTTACTGTTTGGTGATGCATTGTCAGCTTAAACTTGTATTTTAGCTAAAGTATGTTTTTATGATTTTGTACACCGCCTAGAAGGTTGATTGGACGGTATAAGAATTTTTAAATAAACTTGAAAGCTTATAAGCACAGCTGGAGAGCAGGGAGAGACCTCATTTCTCTTTATAAGCACCCTTTACTTCTCTTTATGTTTTTAAGCAGTTAATGAAAAATCAAACCACTGGAACAGAACTCAACTGCAATTATATGGCCTGGAAATTAGGAATTGTAACCATTATTTTTCTCATATTTTCTAAATACCTGAGAGTAGGCTTCAGCCCAGGAATGGTAAAATGAAGATAAAAACATTGTCTATAACAGAGAATCCTAAATTTTTCTTTGGTGAAATATGTTTTAGTATATTGCTGTATTGAAAAGTTCATGGGATGCCTGAGCACGGTCCAAGATCGTTTTTGGATCTCTGCTTGCTTCCCACATGTTAAAAAAGAGTTTTCCTTTTTTAGCGCTAGGGGCCTGTCTGCGTGTGAGGATAGGCATGTGCAGTGCTACTCAGTGCAACTACATCAAAGCGCCTAGCCCAGACATGGGCAATCTACTGCCCGCGTGCAAGATCTGGCCTGTTTAGTTTTTTTAATCTGACCCGCTGACCATCTGAACCCTGCCAACCATGAGTCCTACATACCTCCCTACAGATCAGCATCAGGCAAGCAGCACTCAGGCTGCTTCATGGCCTCTCGTCGGGGAATTCCCTCTGCCGCATCACTGATGATGTCATCAGTAATGCAGCACCAGGAAGCCCCTAACGAGAAAAGGCCATGAAGCAGCTTGTTTAGAGTGCTGCCGGCCCGATGCTGCTCTGGAGGGTTCGGATGGGAGGGAAAGATGGAGGGTCAGTGGGGGTTTGGCTGCACGGTGGGGGCGAGTGCTCAAGGATTCTGCTGCACAAGGGATGAGAGGGAGGGCAGGATGGAAGTTGGGCAAGGGTTCTGCTGCACGAGGGAGGGAGGGAAAGCTAGAAGCTGGGCAAGGGTTCTGCTGCACAGGAGGATGGGAGGGATAGAGGTATAGAAAGATGCTCTTGGTCCAGACCCTCTGTCAAAATTTAGAACCCATTGTGGCCCACGAGTCAAAAAATTTGCCCACCCCTGGCCTAGCCAATTAGCACATAGACCAGAGGTGTTGAGGGCTCCAGCCATTTTACAGCTGTGCTTAAAGTGACTCAGCACAGGGAAACTCACCTGCTACTCATACTATAACAATTGTATTTCATTCCCTCATACCTTCTGTTGTCTGTTAGTCCAATGTCTCTGTTTAGTTTTGGTGTCCATATTTTTAAAATTGATGTTAATTTTAATTCCCCACTTTTTTTTTTTTGCACCTTGCTTAGAAATCCTGATAAGCAATTGTATCAAATTTTTAATAAAACTTGAAAAGTGATCTGAAATTGAACCTCAGATGTTTCCTAAAGAGTGATCTGTCAAGTTATGCCAGTTGAAAAATGGTAGACACAATGCAGAGGAGGAAAAAAAAAAGATAACATATTTAATGTGCAATATCTACTAAGGGAACATACTTAAAAATCAACCAATAAATATAAAATAAATAAATAAATAAATGGATGGATGACTGGAGAGTTTAGAAATCGGGTAAAAACCACCGCCTGAGTCACAAAATCAACCAAAGCGGAAAGTGTCCCCAGGTCCAAAGCAGCTCACTTCAATTCTTCCGTGAACCTGGAAGAAAAGACAACTCAATGTCATTGTACAGAAATAGATCGGCCGCTTTTCATATTCGCCTTGTCACGTGCTCTAGCTTCTAAATCAAAGAGCCGTATATTTATTAAATTTCTATACTGTTTAAAACTAAACGGTTTACATGATTTACTTACATAAAATTGTAAAAAACATAATTAAACAAATATTGTAATCTTCAGGAATCATATCCATAAAATAATACCAAAAACTTATTCAAAGAGTCATGAGCGATTCTGCAATCAACAACACTAAAAAAAAGTATTGGCTGGAACAAGACGTCTCCAACCAATTGCGCCTTAAGTAATTTTCCCCGTCTATTAAGAGTCGGTTTCAAAATAGGGGGATGATAGTAATATATGTGTTGAATTATTTGAATTGTATTTTGTTTAATTCATTTATTACAATATTATAATTAAAAATTATGGGAGGGGGATAGGGGGAAAGAGGTGAATAGGAAAAAGGGAAGGGGGAAGGAAATAGGGGGAGGGTATTGAGAGATGTAATGGGTAATTTGGAAATATATTTTGAAGAAATGAAAGACATTTGATGGAAATTAATATGATGAATTTTAATGTAATGACTATTTTATTGTATGATATTATTGTATATTTACTGAATTTCTTCAATAAAAATGTTATAAATTAAGAGTCGGTTTCAATTCAAGATATGCAAATTACTTTACAAGAAAATAATTATGCTGGAATTTCTGGAACTTATAAAGAACACATTTCAATGCAAAAGGAATAAAGCACAGAATAGAGCCGAGGATGATCCAAAGTGCTCTAATAGCCCATTGATTTATTGTCTCCTAATGAAGCTAATTCGCCCTAAAGTTCCCATTTGCCCTATAATAACATTATCCCAGCCCCCCATTGAACTTCAGAAGTGGTGCCTCATTTTGACGCTCATGCTCTTAATTGCTCTTTGTGCCCAACCGCCAGCCCCAGTTAAGGGCAAATGAAATGAGACTCACTGTTGCAGCCCAACCCGCTGAGGGAACCGATCCTGTCGATCCGTCTCCCAAAGCAACTGGAGTCTCGGAGCATTTTGGGGTTCTGGAGACCACGTAGCCCTTTGAGAATGGAGTCCTTGAAAGACACGGGGCTGTTGGGGATCATCCGGGACTCCGACTGCTGGCTGTCACCGTCCTCCAAGGAGTCGGACTGAATACCCCCTTGCACTCCCAGGTCCTGCAGCTCGGCGTTGGAATCGATGGCTTCGATCAGAGCAAACTTCTCCTGCAGTCTCTCAATGATAGCCTAGAAACAGATTCAACCCTCTGGTGAAACAATTGTTCAAAGGTTGCAGCGACTGGTCGCAAAATCACATGCATTCTCTTTATGAATGGAACTTTGCAGCTCTGCCTAACAGCCTAAAAATTGCATCTTCTTTTTTTTTAATATCTTTATTAATTTTCAAGTATGAACAGTATATTGTAGTGAATAGTCATCACTTCTTCTCTTCTTCTTTTCTTTTGGCACACTAAAGGGGGGAGGGTGTTGGGAACAATCTTACATAATATGTTATAATATGTTCTATTATATGTGTATATTCTGATTGAAAATAAGATGAAGGTTGGGAGGTAGGGGGGGGGTTAAATGTATCACTAGATTTTTATGTAGTAGATATCAAAGTGCTATTATGTAATAACTTGTTGAATTATATTATTTTGTGCACTTGTCAAATTTGAAAATGAATAAAGAATTATTTAAAAAAAAGTATGAACAGTGCAATACATATATATCTAAATACATAACAAAAACAGAAAGAAGCACCTTTAACTTACAGAATTTAAAGTCACCATTTTCCCCCACCCCTTTTAGAAATCAATGGTGTAAACAAAATTATTCATAGTACAATAAAATACCCCCCTCCCCTCCCCTCCTGGATATGCATGTGTATAGAAAACAAACCTATATTAAAGAGAGATATTAATTATATAGATGCAGTAAAATCTGCCAATGCCCCCCCCCAAAAAAAAAAATGCATGTTCTATTACCTGCCAGGAGTTTCTCAGGTGCCAAAGCACTTGGCTTCTCCAAAGTTCATTTGAACTAGGATCGCCCTTTGGCTTTTCAGAAAAAGAAGGACGGGTTGACACATCCGGCTTTTACTGCCCTTGAAAGCAATAGACGTAAAACCCGAATGTCTCAATCCATCCTCCTTTTTCTGGAGTCATATGGTACCCTTAATTTGAACCATACAGTATTAAAAAAAAAATTTTTTTTTTTAAAAGATCAGGTCGTTCATGCATAGAGCGCGCAGTAGTCGACATTTTCAGTTTCTCCTCTAGAACGCCACTCGAAAATGAAACGAAATCATCTCTTTCCCTATTAAAATGCAAGCAGGCTTTGAGGGCTTTCTTTCCTAGCGGTGTCCGCAGGAATCACAAATTGAAATCCCCCTCCCAACCCCCCCCCCCCAAAAAAAAAAAACCACTAGCAGCACACAGTTCAGAAGGGAGCCAAGTTTGAAGATATGTTTCCCCCTCCCTCTAAGATTGCCTTTGATGATCAAAGGCAGTCTTAGAGGGAGGGGGGAACATATCTTCAAACTTTGAATTTTTGACATCCATGATCTTTAGCCGTCAGCTACCTTTCCTTCACTATGCATCACAAATCAGCAAGCTCAGACATCAGTGTAAGAAACCACAAGAGCTGCTAGAGACTTCCGTTCCCTCCTTTATTTCTATAATGCTGCAAATTGGAAAGAAGAAAAAAAAAAAAGGCTGAAGGGCTCACCTTTAAATTGTCCAGTTCGTGATATGGACTCAAGTCATACACGGGATTGGCTCCATTGGACCGAAACTGGACAAGGAGAAGCATCAGGAGACCGCAGGAAAAATAGATTTTGGAGTCCATGCTGGTCAACTTTGGGATGTCTGTCCTTTGAGGATTTTGGGTCAGTGTCTCTCTTTTCCCTCCTGCTTGCTTCCCCTCTTTTCCTCACGCTTTTATACCCTCCCGGGATGATCCCGGATCCCGGGGTTATCTGCAAACTTATCCTTATCACATTCCAGCACTCCACTCCATTCCACTCCAAAGTCAGCTCGCCCAAAGGAAGAGTCCCTTTTTAGTTGGCATTGAGTTGCAGATGAGGAATGTGTCACAAGTCAATTATTTCAGGCGCTCCTCCCGTGATTCTCCCACTGACATGACGTTTCCAAGAAGAAACGCATAACTTTGTTGTTGCAAGGAACAGAGCGTTCTTAATATGGCAAGAAAACAGCACAGAAGGAGCTCAACTTGAATCCTCAGCACACAATAGCCAGAGGAATATACAGGACTTTGAGAACCAATGAGTTTGTCCACACAATTTTGTGACAGCAGGTTAAGATGACAGGTGATGGTGATATCGAGATATTTTTATTAAAAAAAATAAACCAGTTATATTACCAGATTTCAGAACATTTCATATCACTTCCAATTAAATCAACAACCATCTTACCTGTTTTCTTGTTTTTTGTTTTGTTATTTTGTGTATCGGAAATTGTGAGTCTGATAATATGGAAGCCTTTGAAGGGGGAAGGCGTAAAACGTGGATCTCACGGACCTGATGGACCTCGCGGATCTAAATCCGCACGTCCTTAAAAATCTGAGATCCGTGCCACTTGTAGTTAGTTTCTGGCTCTGACAGACCTCGATGACAATTTAGCGCTGACGGATCCGTCTCAGCATAGGGAGGGGAAAAGTATTAGGATCCGTCAGTGCTGAAATGTCACCGAGGTCTGTCAGAGCCAGAGACTAAAACCATTCCCCTGAAGTTTTGCAGAAAATCTCTCCTGCAAAAGATACCAGTGGCGGGGACTCGGCCCAACTGTCCGGGCTCTATAAACATTCAATTATTGCCAGCAAAGTAGCCGCGCCACTTTTAGTCTCTGGCTCTGACAGACCTCGGTGACATTTTAGCGCTGACGGATCCTAATACTTTTCCCTCCCTATGCTGAGACGGATCTGTCAGCGCTAAATTTTCATCAAGGTCTGTCAGAGCCAGAAACTAACTACAAGTGGCACGGACCTCAGATTTTTAAGGACGTGCAGGTTTAGATCCGCGAGGTCCGTCAGGTCCGCGTTTTACCCCTTCCCCTTTGAAGTTCATTCACGACTTTCTGTCTGTTGGATTCATATTCGTTTCTCAGTACTGTCATAATATTTTATTACAAGTACAACTTATGAGAATCACAGGATCACTGAAGCTTTTATAGCACAAGAATGGAGAGGATTAACTTCTACAAAATTGTGGGAGCAATTTTCAATTAGCTGTGTGGGCACTTTGAACAAGGAACAAAAGAAAAAACTGCAGGAATGGTCTACAAGACCACCAAGGGCCTATTTTACAAGGTGACAGGTCACATGCGCGCAAGACAACAGCGCGCGGACAAAAACGCGAAGACAAATCAGCGCAAAGATAATACCGCGCAAAGACAATAGCGCACGAGACAATTGAGCGCAAGGATAACTCAGCGCAACGACAATTTAGCGCACCTCAAAATGGCGTGTGGCGAACGAAGGGCACGTGCCATGCGGCAACAGCCCCGAAGCCCTTTATGGCCTCCTTTTACAAAGGTGCGTTAGGGCCTTAATGCGCAGAATAGCGCGTGCTAAATTGCCGCACGCGCTAGCCGCTACCACCTCCTTTTAAGCAGGCGCTAATTTTTCAGCTAGCGCACACTAATCTTGTGCATGCGCTAAAAACGCTAACGCACCTTTGTAAAAGGAGCCCTAAATCTCTATGGGCGTCGGGGCCATTACTGCGCGGCTTTGTAAAACAGGCCCCAAGTCTTTCATACCCGCACTGCGAAGGAGCTTTCCAAGCCTGCCTTGTTGTTCATTACATTGCTGTTTCCAGTTGTTATCCATAAAGTTCCCCAGTATATGAGACTGTTTTAGGACCCCTCAGGAAGGAGTGTTTCTTCGAAACATGGACCATGTCGAGTCCAGGTTCACCAACCTGTTTGGATACAAACTGTTTCATGTTCATGTTTCATCTGGTTAAAAATAGCATGAAGTCTGCAAAGGCTTCATAAAGCAGAAAATATTTGAGTATTAGAAAGCATTTTGGGTTTGAAAAGAGAATGACATGGGGACACATTTTTCCTGGTCCCCGCGGAAACTCATTTTCCCGTCCCAACCGTGCAGAGTTCTGCAAGCTCTGTCCTCATCTGCACAAGCCTCAAACACTTTAAAATCATAAGTATCAACATTCTAGAGCTCAGATTGTGATGTCATAATGTCTCAGCTCTGTCCTCATCTGCACAAACCTCAAACATGTTAAAATCATAAGTAGCAACATTCTAGAGCTCAGATTGTGATGTCATAATGCCTCATTCCACCAATGCCTAAGCTCTGTCCTCATCTGCACAAGCCTCGAACACTTTAAAATCATAAGTATCAACATTCTAGAGCTCAGATTGTGATGTCATAATGTCTCAGCTCTGTCCTCATCTGCACAAACCTCAAACATGTTAAAATCATAAGTAGCAACATTCTAGAGCTCAGATTGTGATGTCATAATGCCTCATTCCACCAATGCCTAAGCTCTGTCCTCATCTGCACAAGCCTCGAACACTTTAAAATCATAAGTATCAACATTCTAGAGCTCAGATTGTGATGTCATAATGTCTCAGCTCTGTCCTCATCTGCACAAACCTCAAACACGTTAAAATCATAAGTAGCAACATTCTAGAGCTCAGATTGTGATGTCATAATGCCTCATTCCACCAATGCCTAAGCTCTGTCCTCATCTGCACAAGCCTCGAACACTTTAAAATCATAAGTATCAACATTCTAGAGCTCAGATTGTGATGTCATAATGTCTCAGCTCTGTCCTCATCTGCACAAACCTCAAACATGTTAAAATCATAAGTAGCAACATTCTAGAGCTCAGATTGTGATGTCATAATGCCTCATTCCACCAATGCCTAAGCTCTGTCCTCATCTGCACAAGCCTCGAACACTTTAAAATCATAAGTATCAACATTCTAGAGCTCAGATTGTGATGTCATAATGTCTCAGCTCTGTCCTCATCTGCACAAACCTCAAACACGTTAAAATCATAAGTAGCAACATTCTAGAGCTCAGATTGTGATGTCATAATGCCTCATTCCACCAATGCCTAAGCTCTGTCCTCATCTGCACAAGCCTCGAACACTTTAAAATCATAAGTATCAACATTCTAGAGCTCAGATTGTGATGTCATAATGTCTCAGCTCTGTCCTCATCTGCACAAACCTCAAACACGTTAAAATCATAAGTAGCAACATTCTAGAGCTCAGATTGTGATGTCATAATGCCTCATTCCACCAATGCCTAAGCTCCGTCCTCATCTGCACAGGCCTCAAACACTTTAAAATCATAAGTGTTCAAAGATTATGTGGTTAAGGCAGAGCTTACAGGAATGGGGTAGGGACAGGTACATAACTCGTGGGAACGGGATGGGGAAATTGAGTTCCTGTGGGGACGGAGAAAAATGTGTCCCTGTGCCATTCTCTATTGTAATCTTCTAGATTTATACCTTGGGCAAGGAGGAATTGGATGACTCACCAAGTACCAGGAGGGGCAGTAAGATCTGAGATGGGCTTCTCTATTGGCAGCCCAGTGCTCTAACTACTAGGCAATTCCATGCAAAGTCCTGCAAGTCAATTTGCATGCATTGTTATGAATATCTGGTCTTTTTGTCTCAAATTTTCCCTTCCTGCAACTTAAAAAAAAAAAAATCCATAGAAAAAATGCCTCTGTAAGCAGAAACCTGTTCAATATTTTCCATGGAATGTATTTTCCTTCCATGAATTTGCATGCATTGTTACGAATTTCTGGTCTTTTTGCCTCAAATTTTCCCTTCCCGCAACTTAAAAAATAAAAAATCTATAGAAAAAATGTCTCTGTAAGCAGAAACCTGTTCAATATTTTCCATGGAATGTATTTTTCTTCCATGAATTTGCATGCATTGTTATGAATTTCTGGTCTTTTTGCCTCAAATTTTCCCTTCCCGCAACTTAAAAAAAAAAAAAATCCATAGAAAAAATGTCTCTGTAAGCAGAAACCTGTTCAATATTTTCCATGGAATGTATTTTCCTTCCATGAATTTGCATGCATTGTTATGAATATCTGGTCTTTTTGTCTCAAATTTTCCCTTCCCTGCAACTTAAAAAAAAAAAAAATCCATAGAAAAAATGTCTCTGTAAGCAGAAACCTGTTCAATATTTTCCATGGAATGTATTTTCCTTCCATGAATTTGCATGCATTGTTATGAATTTCTGGTCTTTTTGCCTCAAATTTTCCCTTCCTGCAACTTAAAAAAAAAAAAATCCATAGAAAAAATGTCTCTGTAAGCAGAAACCTGTTCAATATTTTCCATGGAATGTATTTTCCTTCTATGAATTCAAGTAAATTTAAAACTTATTTTGTTGGGTCTTTAAATCTAACACTACTTTGGTTTTCTAAGGGTGGTTTTATTTCTCTGTGCTGTGTTTATGTAAATAAAGAACTTCCACCACACAACCAGGTCAACAGAGAAGTAGTTAAAAACACATTGAAATCTCAGGTATTAGATTAGATTAGATAACTGCCAAGCATTTGTTTTAGTTTTTAATTGGCACAGTGGGTGCTTTTTGGGTATTATTGGATGTGTGGTGCATGCTAGTTGCTCCTGCTGGAATTCTGTGCAACTGTAATGCAATTTGGCTTCAGAATTCCCTCTCTCCATCTGCACGGGTTCTGCAGGCTTCCCTCTACCACATTCCCTCCCTCAATGTTGTCGCTTCCTCTTTCTTCGCAGGTGGGACCACAGTAGAGGGAAGTCTGCAAAGCTGGTGGCAAGTTGCCTATTGGAATCAGCATTGCTGAGGTACACAGGGGGAGCCTTAGGAAGAAGGGCGCATGCAAGGGGCTTATGCAAGGCCTCCATTTGGAGTAGATGCCATTTGGGGCAGAGGGGAGACAGAGTGTAACAGATCTTGTCTGAAGGAGAAAGAAAATAAGAAATGCTGGTTTGAGGGGGTGGGAAAGGAGAGAGAGATGCTCGATTGGGAAGAATGGGGACAATGGGGAAAGAGTGAGAAGTGCTGACTAGGAAGGATAGAGGAGAGTGCATATAATGTGTATATCACTAAGCACCGTTATGATTGGCATCAATTTTTTATGTGTTATTTACAGAATCAGGCCCTTAATGAAAAAAGGCTTGCTGCAAAACACATTAAGCATTTTGCGGTAATTTGGCAGTTTTTTGTGCGCTAATCACACATTTTTCAAAAATATTTTTGAGATGGGGTGTGTCGTGCGTAGAAAGTGGGCATTGAAGCAATATCCAGCTTGCGTGTTCACATTAGCATGTGCTAACTGGATAACGGAGACTTAACACGGGACCATTCGGCACCTCCGAAATAGGGAATTGGTAAGTGCTTTCATGTTAATATTTTTACAAGTTCTGTGCACTAGTGGAAAAATGAGTGCACAATCTACCAAAAATATTTTAAAAGCCCTAAATCCTGGCGTACTAAATCTGGGCTTAGTGGGGAAACTCCATTGTTAAAACGCATTAAGCCCAGGCTTTTATGCATTTTAGTAAAAGGGCCCCCTAATTACTTCTGCTTTCCCTTATGCTACATAATTTTAAATATCAGACAGAATAGAGAAATGAAAAAAAAAGAAAATTGGTTTTGCCTTCTTTTTTTTTTTGCAGAGATGAAAAATAAAGGCATTGCTGTGATCTTTTTGCATATCAATGCCCTCTTTGAATCATGCATCTCTGATGAATAACATTCAGAGAGAGCTGTAATGGCTCCCCGCCCCCTCCCCCAGATATCTATGATACAGTGGTACTGGAAAGGCTGCCCTCTCTCTTAGGAATGGTTTGCCCTCAATGTGTCCATATATGCTGGAGATGACTTGGCAATAATTTCACTCTACCAATTCCAAAATACATAAGGCATTGCAACTACATTCAATGTATTCAGCTGGCTCTTCAGAATACCAGCAAAGTAATGTCACTTCAGCTGGCTGGGCTCGTCATTGATCCTTATGCTGCAGTGAATAACTTATTTTTCATTTTTTTCAAACAAACCATTTTTTTCTTCTTTTTTGTTGTATTATATGATTTTCAAGAGAATTGATAATGATTCTTATTCTCTACTACAGGGCTGCCCAAGTCCGGTCCTCGAGATCTACTGGCAGGCCAGGTTTTCAGGATATCCACAATGAATAGGCATGAGAGAGATTTGCCTGCACTGCCTTCTTGGAATGCAAATCTCTCTCTCATGCATATTCATTGTGGATATCCTGAAAACCTGGGCTGCCAGTAGATCTCGAGGACCGGACTTGGGCAGTCCCGCTCTACTATATATCAAAATAAATTAATGTTTGTTACTTAGATATGCAACGGCAAATCTATCAAGCTACATTACTTTGCTGGTATTCTGACGATCCAGCTGAATACATTGAATGTAGTTGCAATTCCTTATGTATTTTGGAATTGGTAGAGTGAAATTATTGTCAATTGTCAGACTGAAGTGCTAAAAAGACAGTAACTTGTTCAATGGAGATGTCTTGGAGCATCCTTGTAAACTGAGCTGCTGAAATAATGACTCATTTTGGTAGTTAAATGAGCTCCTACTCTTTTGTATCTTATATTTCCCATAAATCATATGGGAGTACTCTAGTACCATAGATAGTGCCAAAAAAATAACTACAGGTCCAATGGTGAGTCTTGACTGGTATTATTAGCACAAGGAGGCGAGGAAATCGGATGCAAGTGGAAAAATGTGATGCAACAGAAGGTCTTGAGTTAGCAAGATAAGGCAACATGCCAGAGGCACTTGAGAAAAGGACTCCTCTCAGAACAACTCGCACCTCTGGAGAGATGGTTGTTGAGAGCATCATATTAGAGCACCCTCTTAAGGGATTGGAAGGAGGATTTCATGCAATGTCTACTAAGAGTCATAACCTATGCTAGTTGTTCGACGCTTATGCAAGTCCAGAAATAGTCTTGTTATTTTCTTATAGCCCATCCTTGTCTGGCATGAAGTATTCAAGGCATGTCTAAAATTTTACAATCAGAATTATTATTCTGATGTGAACACAAACTATTGTCAATATGTATTGGGTATACATAGTATGTGTATAAATCATCACTCCCATGAGCATCTTGATTTCCAATCTCGCATGAGTCACATCTAACTCAGGGAACATTACAACATCCTAAATTTATATATCAAATTATTATTTTTTTTTAATAAGAATATTTAACTTTTATTATTATTTCATACACACGGATTGATGTACTTTTCTAATAATTGTTTATATTTTATATTATTTTATGTAATAATAAGTTATTGAATATTATTATTATTTGATAAGTAGGGTGGGTGGGTAAAACAATATTTTTGATAATTTCTTGTATGAATTGGTGTATTTTATGAAAATAGGTCTGTAAATACTCTTTCTGTAACAAATGTAATACACTGTTGTAGTCTTCTAAAATAATAAAATAAAAAATAAAAAAAGAAGTCCTAGAGGTAACAAATTTAAAATAATGAACTAAACATTCTACAAACAAATAATGTTTTGTTAAATTACATCGAAAAACAACAACACCAGAAATGTGAAAGCTGCCTCCAGAACTGGAATAAAAATTGTATTTTAAGAACATAAGAACATAAGAAGTTGCCTCCACTGGGTCAGACCGAGGTCCATCTCGCCCAGCGGTCCGCTCCCGCGGCGGCCCATCAGGTCTGCGACCTGTGAAGTGGTTTCTGACCACTTCTATAACCTACCTCAAGTTCTATCTGTACCCCTCTATCCCCTTATCCTCCAGGAACCTATCCAAACCCTTC
This sequence comes from Geotrypetes seraphini, assembly GCF_902459505.1. Classification (NCBI taxonomy): domain Eukaryota; kingdom Metazoa; phylum Chordata; class Amphibia; order Gymnophiona; family Dermophiidae; genus Geotrypetes; species Geotrypetes seraphini. The sequence continues at coordinate 28,120,722 of NC_047098.1, forward strand.
TTGAATCCTTGTACAGAGTTCTGGCCTATCACTTCCTCCGGAAGCGCGTTCCATGTGTCTACCACCCTCTGTGTAAAAAAGAATTTTCTAGCATTTGTTCTAAACCTGTCCCCTTTCAATTTCTCCGAGTGACCCCTAGTGATTGTGGCTCCTCTCAGTTTGAAGAATCTGTCCTTATTTACTCTCTCTATGTCCCTTAGGATTTTGAAGGTTTCTATCATGTCCCCTCTAAGTCTCCTCTTCTCCAGGGAGAACATCCCCAGCATTTTTAACCTGTCAGCGTATGGAAAATTTTCCATACCTTTTATCAGCTTAGTCGCCCTCCTCTGCACTCCCTCGAGTACCGCCATGTCCTCAAGAAGGACATGGCGGTACTCGAGGGAGTGCAGTATGTGAACACGACGTATGACCCGACACTGACAGTGTTTCGGCTCTTGCCTGCATCAGGGGTCTTTGCTCTCTTTACAATAATGCATCCAAATGTAGCAAAAAATCCGATCCGACGTGTATTCTCCTCACTCCAGCGTTAAAACTCTCCAAAAGTGGCAGATAGCAACGTCAACTCTATGTACTAATGACGCTGAATGTGATTAACCATCTGATTGGAGTAGTGACGCTGATTATAATTAAAATCATGTGGTTGTTTAACATACGAACTGCTAGCACATGATTTTAATTATAATCAGCGTCACTACTCCAATCAAGTTTCAAGTTTATTTAAAATTTCTTCTACCGCCCAATCAGCCTTCTAGGCGGTGTACAAATTCATAAAACCATAAAACAAACTTTAGCTAAAATACAAGTTTAAGCTGACATTACGTCACCAAACGGTAACTTTTAACAACTTTTGAAGACTTTTAAAGACAAAGACAAACAGGAACAAAAGGTAAAAGGCAAGAATTACAATAGTCAAAGTAAAAGAGAACAATTAAGGAAAAAACAATAGTACATAGAGTTGACGTTGTTATCTGCCATTTTTGGAGAGTTTTAATGCTGGAGTGAGGAGAACACACGTCGCATCGGATTTTTTTGCTACATTTGGATGCATTATTGTAAAAAGAGCAAAGACCCCTGATGCAGGCAAGAGCCGAAACACTGTCAGTGTCGGGTCATACGTTTTGTTCACATACTGTGTAATAAAGTACAATTTTTATTCCAGTTCTGGAGGCAGTTTCATTGCACTTTTGGACTCCCTTTCTCTGTCTTCTGTTTTGTTAAATTACATGGAATGTCATTGGACGTGTTTTGCACTGTCCATTGAGTGAAAGTCTGAAATTCTGATACATGTTCAGGAAGTAGAACGTTGGAAATGTGAGGTTCTGCCACCAACCTCTGGTTCGCTCTGTTTCTAACAGGGTGGTAGGTTTGATCACATTTTTCTTGCTCTATGTATGGTTCCAATTTCCTTTCAGGGACTATTTTACCTGAGATCATTTTCTCTATTGGTACATGTACAATATAGAGCTCAATGTGAGCTAAATCCAGCCCTATTCACATTTGATATGTGCACAAATCAGCAGTTCAATGTTTGTGTATGTTTTGTTAGACATTTGTTTACCATATTTATACACCGCATATATTAAAACGGCTAAGTCCACATTTTACAAAGCTGGGATATGTATCAAAGCCAAGCGCATGCAAATGGCAAGGGAGTGTAATCTGGGCGTGTCTTGGGTGGGACAAGGGAATGGTAAATTCATAGATGTTTATCCTCCATTTCAGTAGGGGATTAAACATCTACATTATGTCCTAAAAGATTAATGACAATTACTGTAGCACTCCCTAGTGGCCACTGGTCACACCACATTTGGTACATATGATGATAAAATTTGTGCTAGGCAAATGGTGGCTCTCTGAGCATGATACCCTAAGCCTGGGGAAGTGTACAGAGAACAAAAAAAAAATTATTTTTGTTTATTGTAACTCTGAATATCTAAGCTCACTTGAGATGGTAAGTGTGGAGAATAGGAGCCAGTTCTATGGATGCTGTGTGTACTTGAGCACCCCCCAATACTGATCAAACTTCTTGACTGTGTCCAAGGAGAGATCATTTCTGTTGAAAAGATTTCTGTAAAGTTTAACACCCAAAATAATCTGAAAAAGTTGGCTGCTGTGGTCTGGAAGATTGTCAGAGTAGCGAGATCTGTATGAGTTTACCCAGGAAAGAAGACTCGTATGCATGCTTTGGAATCAGAGATGCAAGGCTGCATGTATCAGTGAATAAAGACAGTTTGTTAAAATACTAATGTTGCTGAAGGAAAGAATTTTCATTTTTAAATGTTCCTATTTGTTCTGAATGTTTAGAAAATATTTGAAGGAGCTCCTTGCTCTTTCTGATTCTGAGGGACTAGAGATTTCTAAATGTTATGTTTCTAAGAATCTTTGCCGCTTCTGCCTGGATAAATCACTTTGAATATCAATCCCTAGGTGGTTCAGAGTTTCACAAACTGTGAGTTGGGACCCCAAATGGGGTCTCAAAACCCATATTTAGGATTGCTGCCTGGGTAGGAATAGAGAATGACACAGGGGTCCTGTCCCCACAAGAACTCATTTCCCCATTCCGGAGAGTTCTCTTCCTGTCCCTGCCCCATTCCTTCAAGCTCTGTCCTCATCTGCACAAGCCTCAAACAGTTTAAAATCATAAGTAGCAACATTCTAGAGCTCAGATTGTGATGTCATAATACCTCATTCCACCAATGCCTAAGCTCTGTCCTTATCTGCACAAGTCTCAAACACTTTAAAATCATAAGTTGCAACATTCTAGAGCTCAGATTGTGATGTCATAATGCCTCATTTCACCAATGCCTAAGCTCTGTCCTCATCTGCACAAGCCTCAAACACTTTAAAATCATAAGTTGCAACATTCTAGAGCTCAGATTGTGATGTCATAATGCCTCATTCCACCAATGCCTAAGCTCCGTCCTCATCTGCATAAGCCTCAAACACTTTAAAATCATAAGTAGCAACATTCTAGATAGAGCTCAGATTGTGATGTCATAATGCCTCATTCCACCAATGCCTAAGCTCCGTCCTCATCTGCACAAGCCTCAAACACTTTCAAATCGTAAGTGTTCAAGGCTTGTGCAGTTAAGGCAAAGGTTACAGGAATGGGGCAAACCCCATGGGGATGGGACAGGGAAATAGAGTTCCTGTGGGGACAGGGGAAAATTTGTCCCCATGTCATTCTCTAGGTGAGATCTCCAAAGATGCATCGTTATTCTGCTACCTCTAGGAGATCACAACCACAAAAAGATTGATACGTACTGCTTAGCTATTGTGAGATTTCCTTGCACCTCAAACTTGAGTTAAAGTTATTGAAATTACTGGATTTCCTCTTTTATTTGTTTTTGCTCTTAATAATACAATACGTTTTGATGAATTGGCTTTCAGTAATTTTATGTAAACAAAATTTTTATTTTCTTCATATATTTTTGTCATGTGAAAAAATATTCATATTAACCAACACAAGAACGTTACCAATAAAACAGAGTGCCATAATTTTTACATTTGTATCATTAAAATATGAAATCAATAACACAGTGGTTCTTGCAGATAAATATATTTAATTGGTGCAAACTTTACAGATGACTTAAGTGAAGACAGTTATGGGAAACTGGAGCTGACCCCCTGTGTTCTGTGAAAGGAAAGAAAGGATTGGTTTAATCAAATGGGACTTTGTAATCCTTCATAGACTATATTACAGGAAGATGATGATGAAGGAGTATAAGGAGCAGCAGAAAAGAGAAACGGAGGGGGAGAATGAAAGAGAAATACACACGGACTGCGATTCTTTAAGGAACCACCTAAGTTTAGGTGGCATAAACATGCGCCATTGCAATCTTCTAGTCATTTATACATATATGTGGACAGATACACAAGTACCGTATTTTCACGCATATAATGAGCACGTTATACACGATTTTACAAACCGAGTATAATCATGCGCGTTATATTCATGAGCGCGTTGTACACATTTTTTTTACATAGTTCCCCCCCCTGACGTCCGATTCACCCCGCAGGACCGCTCGCACCCCCACCCCGAAGGACCGCTCGCACTCGCACCTGCACCCCCACCCCGAAGGACCGCTTGCACCCGCACAGCCTCCCCACCCCCCATCATGGAGAAGCTGCCTACCGTTGTCCTGCTGCTTCCTCTGCCGGCGGTCCTGCCCCTTCTCTGAGCCCTGCGTCTGCGCTGCTTACTCTTCCGCCGGTCCCGCCCTTTCTCTGACATCAGAGAAAGGGCGGGACCGCCGGAAGAGGAAGCAGCGCAGACGCTGGGCTCAGAGAAGGGGCAGGACCGCCGGCAGAGGAAGCAGCAGGACAACGGTAGGCAGCTTCTCCATGATGGGGGGTGGGGAGGCTGTGGGGGTGCGAGCGGTCCTTCATAGATTAGGGCTGCCCAAGTCCGGTCTTCGAGATCTACTGGCAGGCCAGGTTTTCAGAATGTCCACAATGAATATGCATGAGAGAGAGTTGCCTGCACTGCCTTCTTGGGATGCAAATCTCTCTCTCATGCATGTTCATTGTGGATATCCTGAAAACCTGGCCTGCCAGTAGATCTCGAGGATCGGACTTGGGCAGCCCTGGCATAGATGCTTTCAATTCCCAACTCTCCTTCTAAGCACCAAGATCTCTCTTATTTCCCCACCTGAGCACAGTGTATTCAGTGGCATAGTAAGGGAGGGGGCGGTCCACCCCAGGTGCGGTCTTTGTAAAGCAGGGGTGTCAAAATCCCTCCTCGAGGGCCGCAATCCAGTCAGGTTTTCAGGATTTCCCCAATGAAAATGCATGAGATCTATTAGCATACAATGAAAGCAGTGCATGCAAATAGATTTCATGCATATATATTGGGGAAATCCTGAAAACCCAACTGGATTGCGGCCCTCGAGGAGGGACTTTGACATCTCTGTTGTAAGGGGCTCAGGCACCCATCCTCTTCTCCAACCACTCCCCCCCTGCCATGTGTGTGTGCCCCTTCCCTCAAACCTCTTTAATTTTCCCTGTGTGGAGCAGCATAACGAACTTGCTGCCCATGTCGGCGTTTCCTCTCTCTGATGTCACTTTCAGCCCCCGTACCTAGGTAGTGACATCAGAGGGATAAAACCATAAGAACATAAGAATAGCCTTACTGGGTCAGACCAATGGTCCATCATGCCCAGTAGCCTGTTCTCACGGCGGCCAATCCAGTTCATTAGTACCGGGCCAAAACTCAAAGAGTAGCAAAATTCCATTATCTCAGAGTAAGCAAGATTCTGGAACCCCAAAGAATGCAACATTCCATGTGGAATCCCCAAAGAGTAGCAAGATTCCAGTATCCCCAGAGGAGCAACATTCCATGCTACTGATCCAGGGTAAGCAGCGGCTTCCCCCATATATTTTTCAATAGCAGATTATGGACTTTTCCTCTAGTCCAAACCTTTCTTAAAACCAGCTACGCTATTTGCTCTTACCACAACCTCTGGCATCGCTTTCCAGAGCTTAACTATTCTCTGAGTGAAAAAATATTTCCTCCTATTGGTTTTAAAAGTATTTCCCTGTAACTTCATCGAGTGTCCCCTAGTCGACACGACGCGGGCAGCAAGTTCGTGATGTTGCTTGCGCCTGAATATCAAAAAGGTGCGGGGGAAGGAAAGGTGGCGCGCACGCGGCAGGAGGGGCAGAGAGGAGAAGATGGCAAGAGAGGAGCGTCACTGGCCCAGGGCGCCACTCATCCTCGCTACACCACACCACTGATGCACCTTCTCGTCCAGTTTGTCTCATAGATTTTAAGCTCTTTTAATTAGGGACAGTTTCCTGTGGCTTGGTGTACAGTGTCTAGTAGCACTACAGAAATGATTGGAAAAAGTAGTGCTAGTGGTAGCAGAGGACAGCTGTGATTAGAAAATGGCACAGATAGACGCCAATGTGCTGACACATAAATGGTTATGTCATAGGGTTACCATATGGCTCCAGAAAAAAGAGGACGGTTTGAGACATCCGGCTTTTACTTCCATTGCTTTCAATAGAGGTAAAACCCGGATGTCTCAATCCGTTCTCCTTTTTCTGGAGCCATATGGTAACCCTGTATCAACCATTTTAGAAGCATGGATGTTTGTCTCCCCCCACTGTCATACTATCCCTTGGTGGTTTCAACTGGGGATGAGCGAAGTGGCCTCTATGCTCTCTCATGGATTATTGCTCTGTTCAAGCCCTCTACTGACATCTGTATGTCCCAAATGGCAGGTCTAATGCCTTACCTCCATCTTTTTGAACACAGGCATTCGTGTCCTTTCTGAAATAGAACATGGAGGTCCATATTTTGGGTCTGCCCTTGTCCCCTCCCCCCCCCAATAAAAAAGTACATCCAGATCAGTCCCCTTTATCATTTGAACACATCTAGATGCTGTTTTTGCAAAATCGGCACTTGGGGACATCCATGCAGAATTGACATCCCAGTGCCAGTCTTGGGATATCAAAAATGTGACTATCACTTCCAAAATAAAAGCCGTAAATCTATGCATATTCTTTTCCAGATTAGGTGCAAGTAATGAGACCAGCTCTGTGGCTGGTGTAAATGTCTATGCCTGTAATGTAAGCACACGTTAATGTACCTTACATAAGTATTCCATAAGGAAAAGTAGGCACCTATTTTTTATAGACTATGCTTCAAATAGATATTTTCCTAGTCTCTTTATATAATTATTCTCATTATGGGATCTGGTGGCAATTCTTTAGAGACCCTTCACATTCATAACACAAGTAGAAGAGATTATATGGGGAACATCTGAAACTATACATTGAAGGAAACCAGGAAGAAGGAGAAACATCTCTGTCCTAGGGATTGTATAGTAAACGGTACTAATGAAATTTCTCTCACCTAGTCCTCCCCAAGTCTCCTTCCACACATACTCACCAATGTACAGTTAACAACCTAGTCCACTCAGTGCTCCAATTCTGTCCAGTTTGACACCAAAGCATCCCCTGGAAAGACCCTTTTTGCTTCTGCTTCTGTATCTCCTTGGAGAGCGAAGGAAGTCATTCATGAGTCGTTGAAAGGTCAGAGATGGACTGTCAAATGGGTCCCCTAAGCTTCGGGTCCACTTGAGCTCAGGCTCTTGGGGTTCCATAGACTCATTTAGCATAATCTCTTCCTTCTCATGATCCAGTTCCTCTGAACCTAAGGGGTGTTCAAAATCCTCATCTAACAATCTGGATAAGCTCTGAAACATAAGACCAAAACAGGTTTTATACTATTAATATAGAAGAGATTGTTTGTTTGAAGGGACCCGGAATAATGCAGGAACTCGATAACATTCATGCTTCATATATAGAATTGACATACTGCAAAGATATAAAATATTAATTCTTCAATGCATGATAAAGAGAGAATATGCAGACCATTGAGAAGACAACTGAACCCTTCATTGAGAAGATGACTGAATTTCAGTTTTGGTTTTGGTTATGGTACAAAAACCAGCCTAAAATCCCTTTTTCTGCCCAGTTTTAGTTTTGGCTGTAAGGTTATTTCAATTTTAGCTTCAACCATCTTCCTCCCAGACCCCTCAGGTGCCTCGCCCCTCCTACCCAGGCCTATTTTACAATCCTGGTGGTCTAGGGGTGTACTTGGGGCAGGAGTGATCCCCAGTTACTCCTACCCATTTTGGTTCTGCTTTCAAAAAGGCTGCTGTAACTGAGGCTTCACTCCTGCCTTGACTATACCATTAGACCATCAGGGATTATAAATCAAACTAGTCCTATGGGGAGGGGCTACTCTTTGTATTCATTTTATAAATTTTTGTACAGCGATTGCACTTAATACAGTTATGATCTTGCACAAATGTTTATCAATAAATGCTTTGAATACAAAATTCTACCAAGACTTTAAGCTTGTAAATCTGGGACGATAAACTCCTTAGGAATTAACCTCCCTGGCATCAGTTGTCACTCTGACTGTGGCACAAAGCCAGTCGCTGTAAAAACACCATTGCATTTAGTTTCAGTTATCATTAGCTGTGGTTCATGGGTGTGGAGGCTTTTTGCTTGGAAGTAAAATATGGTCTGTATTTAGGGTTAAATTCACTACTCACAGCTCCCCATTGTCCCACTCTTATTGTAATCCCGTCCCTACAATGTTACATTATTCTCTACAAACAGCCATGCACTCAAAGACTTCATTGTTTTTTCGCTGTATGTCCAGCTCTTCTTTATTGTAAACCGCCTCGAACTACCTTGGCTTTGGCGGTATCTAAACAATAAATTATTATTATTAATAATAATAATATTCAATAAATAATTAATTATAATTAATTATTTATTGAATATTATTAGAGCTGAGTAGTGAATTTAATTTATAGCGATCCTCACAGATTACTATTTTTTATTTCCCTAGCAAAGTATCTTTATTTAGGGATACCAGACATCCAGATTTCCCCGGACATGTCTGGGTTTAGAAAAGCCTCCTCTCAATCGCGTTGGGCCTGCTCGACCAAAGCAGGCAGCGGGGGGGGGGGGGGGGGGGCTAGGGCAGGACTGGGGCAGAGATGGGTGGGCCTGGGGGCGGATCTAGGGTGTCCGGATTTTACAATCGTAAAATCTGGCAACCCTATCTTTATTTAAATTACATTCTGTCTTGGATACTGTGGTTTAGCAGAGGGATGCAGACTGCAAGCTCTGACAATCACCAGTGGCCCTCACTGATTCACATTCCCTAACCAAGCGTCGGTTTTCTGTTTTGGTCTTAACTTTGACTGAAACCAAGCAATGAGTTTTGGCTGCAGTTTCAGTTTTTATTGAAAGCTTTCAGATAGTTTCAATGGAAGTTATGGTTTCAGCCATAACTGAACAAATCAGTTTTGGTTGGTCTCTACCTTCGTTGATAGGACAATGGAGAGACAATGATGGAATGATCACAACAGAGTAAAGAACCCTGACATTGATTTTTGGAGGTGGGGTAGGTAGAGGAATGGTTGGCAGTTTCTTTCTACTCCTTCGGACTTCCAGTTCAATTGGATCTAACCTCTATTGCAGGGGTCCCCAAAGTCCCTCCTTGAGGGCCGAATCCAGTTGGGTTTTCAGGATTTCCCCAATGAATATGCATTGAAAGCAGTGCGTGCACATAGATCTCATGCATATTCATTGGGGGAATCCTGAAAACCCGACTGGATTTGGCCCTCAAGGAGGGACCCCTGTCTGTTGGGTTATTATGACAGGAGCCTTCATTCACAATTACCTGGGGAGTCTCCTATTTTTACATTCCCCTCCTAACTTAGCCCAGTCTTTAGAGTGAGGGTCTTCAGTTAGGGGTGCTGAACTTGATCAGTGATTGTATATAATTATAATGAAAGAGTTAGACCTACTGGCCATGCTGGGCTGGACATAGTGAGTAATGGCTGGCAGTTAGATGATAGTTAAACATAAGAACATAAGAATTGCCGCTGCTGGGTCAGACCAGTGGTCCATCATGCCCAGCAGTCCGCTCACGCGGCGGCCCTCTAGTCAAAGACCAGCGCCCTAACCGAGACTGGCCCTAACAGCGCACGTTCTTATTCAGCAGGAACTTGTCTAACTTTGTCTTGAATCCCTGGAGGGTGTTTTCCCCTATAACAACCTCCGGAAGAAAATAGAAATTTTACAGAAAGATTTATGAGATGCACTTATTAGCCATTTCCCTCCTTCTTAAATCCACATTGCAATTTCCAATCATCACTTTCTCCTACAATCTTAGGAATTATTTGAGGTCGTTGTAGAAGGCTGATGAATCCTAGAGAAGAGAAAAATTCCCCAGAGTTATTACTGTCAGTGAATGCAGACAAACCTGACCATCGCCTGTCCTTGAACAGGGAGGTGCTTCTGGATCCCAAGGGGATATTGGAAATCAAGGAGCTTGTTTTGGAAACCTAATCCCAAAAGAGAGACCCTTCAAACTGAGAGTGAATAGTCTTGGTCCCAGGTAAAACAAATTAAGAATAAAGTGTGGTTTCCAGGCAAATAGTACAAGCTTACAAATTCTGCTTCTATTTTAAGGGGCACTGGAAATCTGATCCATCATACTGTTAGCTTCTTACCTGAAGGCTAGAGACGGCTTTGGCCCTTGCTTGGTTCTGACTGAGGAGAAGCAGCATCAGAAATCCAGAACTAGCAGCTACTCGTAGATTCATCCTTCTCGTTCCCTCTTGCTTAATCTGATCGCTGATGTTTCTTTCTCTTGAGCTGGTCCAGAAATCTTGCTCTATTCTTCTTTCTGGCAGCATTTATAGCTTCCTGCTCATAGTGTACCAGCCCCCTCAAAGGTGCTGAAAGAGCAAGACCTAGTTTCATTTGCTCTAATTAGCTCAGTGAAATGACTTTTTCTCCTTCGTAACTGTGTCTCTGTTAAAATTATCAAGGAAAGGTTGATCTCCTTCAATCTTGCGTCTTTTATCAGGCGAAAATGCCATGACCTGCCAGCCAATCCATGGTTGCTCGTGCCGAAGATAAAAAGCTAAGGGGAAGGAGTGCGCAGCAGTAGGGGTAACAGGGAAGAGGGACGCCGCTCACCCCCGCTATGCCACTTGCTGTAGGTACACTGTAACAGGCTATATTTGGCAGAGGGCAAGTAGAAAATGGCTAATGTAGGATACTTGTTCTAACAATACTTGGACTGCAGAATGGTGCAAGTTAGACAAGTTTCTGCTGAACAGGAACGTGCGCTGGTGGGACTAGTCTCAGTTAGGGTGCTTGACTAGACTTGGACTAGAAGGCCGCCGCGTGAGCGGACTGCTGGGCATGATGGACCACTGGTCTGACTCAGCAGTGGCAATTCTTATGTTCTTATGTTCAAATTCAAAGACCTGTACAGACAAATGCCACTTTAGGCAGCAACAGGATGAAGTTACATGGAAATGCCTTTAAAACAAATTAGAGGAAATAACTAAGCTCTGGAATTCATTGCCAGAGGATGTGGTAACGGTGGTTAGTGTAGCTGGGTTTTAAAAAGTTTTGGAGAAGTTCCTAGAGGAAAAGTTCATAGTCTGCTATTGAGATGGACAAAAGGGAAGCCACTGCTTATCCCGGGATCGGTAGCATGAAATATATTGAGTTTCTGCCAGTTACTTGTGACCTGGATTTGCCACTTTTGGAAACAGGACACTGGGCTAGATGGACCATTAGTCTCACCCAGTAGGGCTGTTCTCATGTAGGAAGTGGCTCTTTGTAGGAAATCCTGTAATAACCTGAACATAAGAACGTCACTTGCCCAGAGTCACAAGGAGCTGGAGTGGGAATCGAACTCAGAACTTCAGGATCAAGGCAGCTGCTCTAACCACTAGGCCACGCCTCCACACATCTACAGACCTGGGCAATTTACAACATACATACATAATATAAAATATTTCAACTTTTCAAATCTAAAACCAAAATACATCTCTAAAACATTCAGTAACACAGATACAAACTCAACAATCAAAATACCTGAAAATACTGCTTCATAAGTAGGCCTATAAAACCAAATATGTTTTTAATATCTTTCTAAATATACACAGAAACTCCATCATTCTTAATTCCTTCAAGAAAGTATTCCATAATGAAGGACCTTAGAGGAAAGGAGGGACAGGGGAGATATGATTCAGACGTTCAAATACTTGAAAGGTATTAACGTAGAACAAAATCTTTTCCAATCGTAAAATCTGGCACGTGGCAAACCTAGGTCTGAGGAGTAGTTTAGCAGTTAGTGCAGTGGGCTACAGTATACAATGAGGAACCCAGGTTTAAATCCTACTTCAACTTTTTTCTTTAAATTGTGATCCCTCCATAAACAGAAAAATGTCCACTGTACCTAAATATGTTACCTCCAAGCAAGAAGGTTATTGAAGTGTTCAAGGTCCAGTTAAAAGCCCACTTCTTCGAGAGTGCTTTCAACTCCTAACTTCTCTCACCTTGGGTTCTGCATCCCCAACCCTATATGTCATGTCTGTCTGTCCAAGTTAGATTACATCGACCCCACTAATCACCTTGAGGAACAGATTCCAGCTGTTACAGGAAGGACCTGCCAATGAGGTACAGGAAGTTGTCCAGCAGACGGTTCCGGTTCCCGAGACAACAGATCAGCTCCCCCCAAAGAAGCACAGAGTGGTAGTCATTGAGAATTCCCTGCTGAGGGGCACCGAGGGACCAATTTGCAGACCGGATATGCAATCAAGAGAGGTTTGCTGTCTGCCAGTATCTGAGATGTAACCACCTGCCTAGACAGACTAATCAAGCTCCATGACCATTTCCCCATGCTTCTCATCCACGTCGGAACGAACGACACTGCCAGGAACACCCCGGAGAGCATATCTGAAGACTTTGGAGCCCTGGGTGATAAGCTGAGGAGGATGGAAGGGCAGGTAGTCTTCTCCTTGATCCTCCAAGTGAGGGGCAAGGGAAGAGCCAGGGAGGATCGTATTCAGAGGACAAACGACTGGCTGCACGGATGGTGCAGGGAGATGAACTTCGGATTCCTGAACCATGGAGAGGCGCTGCAAGGACTACAGGGACCAGATTGACTCCACCTGACCAGAAGGGGAAAGAACGTCTTTGGACACCGACTAGCCCGCCTACTTCGTAGGGCTTTAAACTAGGTAAGTTGAAGGGAGGGTACCCACTCACGTACTGGCGCAAGTAACCAACCTGGCGAGGTAAGTTGCCAATCCATTTCTGAGTCCAAGGTAAGTACACACTGCATTTCCGAGTCAGAGGTAAGTACACACATTGTAAACAGTACTATAGGAGTCCAATTAGCTCAAGCAGGAATATCTATAGAGACATAGCAAACATAAGGTATGGAGGGCTATGTATGTTAATGCCCACAGTTTGGGCAATAAGATTCTGGAATTGGAGACGGAAATGAGGAATGCCGACCTAGATGTGGTGGCGATATCCGAGACTTGGTTCACAGACTCCCATGGGTGGGATATGGCTATACCGGGATACAACTTACTTCGTCGAGACAGAGAGGGCAAAATGGGAGGAGGGGTAGCACTATACACTAAAGAGGACATCAAAGTTACCAAAATCGCATATGTCAAGTACACCGGAGAATCCCTCTGGGTGAATTTGGCTAGGGGAAAGGATAAATGCCTGTATCTTGGCATAGTATACAGACCAACCAAGAAAAAGAGAGAAAAAATTAGGATCGCTTTTTTCATTCATGATCATGAAGCTTACAATTTTTGCTAGTGGGGCTTGAGTCCTTTATATATCTTTATATATCTTTATACTGATTTTATAATAGTCTTATTAAGTTAATGATACTTTTCATATTATAATATTTCCGAAATGAATAAAGTTTTGTAAATTGTTTATAAGTCTATTTCTGACATTTATACTTTTTTGCTTTTCCATATTTATTATTATATTATTTTGATGTTATTGAATGTGAGGGGCTTATTTTTGATTCGTAGTATACAGACCTCCAAGACAACAGGAGGACATGGATATAGAATTAGTTGAACACATAGAGAATATCACTTTGCATGGAGACACAGTATTGCTAGGAGACTTCAATATGCTGATGTGTATTGGAACAAACTTACCACTACGACCAGCAACAGCAGGAAGCTATTAACCTCTATAAAGGGAGCAAGACTCAGACAAATGGTATTAGAGCCCACTAGGGACCGGGCAATATTGGACCTGATACTCACCAATGGAGAAAGTGTCACAGAGGTCTCGGTAGGCAATACGTTGGCCTTCAGTGACCACAACATGATATGGTTCAACCTTAGGAAAGGGTTCACTAAGTCAAACATATCAACCAAGGTCCTCAACTTTAAGGGCACAAACTTTGAAAGCATGGGAGATTTCTTCCATCGGGCACTGCAAAACCAAGCTGAAACAGATAATGTAGAAGTAATGTGGTCAACTCTGAAATCAACCATACACGAAGCAACCAACCACTACATAAAATCAGTAAGTAAACAGCGAAAAAACAATAGACCACAGTGGTTCTCTGCGGAAATCTCAGACCTCATAAAAAAGAAGAAAAGAGCGTTTATCATCTACAAACAATCAGGGAAGCAAGAATCTAAGGAAGACTATCTGGCCAAGTCTAAAGCAGTCAAAACAGCAGTCAGAGAGGCAAACTCTGAATGGAGGAGAATCTAGCGAAGAACATCAAGAAGGGCAATAAATCCTTTTCAGGTATATTAGTGACAGAAAAAGAAACACAGATGGGATAGTACGCCTTAGGAAACCCGACGGGAACTATGTAGAATAAAGCCAAACTTTTAAATGAATACTTCTGCTCAGTCTTCACTTGCGAGGCACCGGGATCCGGCCCTCAGCTGCAGACAAGGGAAAGCTCGGAAGACCCATTTCGTAATTTCGAGTTTACGCCCAGCAGTGTCTACTATGAGCTATCAAGACTCAAGGTGAACAAAGCTATGGGACCAGACAACAAACTACACTCCAGAGTGCTCAGGGAGTTGAGTGACGTCCTGGCGGAACTGTTATCCGCGCTCTTCAATCTTTCCCTAAGTACAGGAAGAGTCCCGTTGGACTGGAAAACGGTTAACGTCATTCCACTCCACAAAAAGGGATGCAAGACGGAGGCTGCGAATTACAGACCGGTGAGTCTCACATCGGTAGTGAGTAAACTTATGGAAACACTAATCAAACACCAATTAGATGCAATCCTGAACGAGGAGAATCTATGAGATCCCCATCAACATGGTTTTACAAAGGGAAGGTCCTGCCAATCAAATCTGATCAGCTTCTTCGACTGGGTAACAAGAAAGCTGGATATAGGGGAGTTCCTGGACGTCGTGTACTTGGACTTCAGCAAAGCGTTTGATAGCTTCCCACACCGCAGGTTATTGAGCAAGATGAGTTCAATGGGATTAGGTGAAACATTTAACTGCATGAGTTAAGGACTGGCTTAGAGGTAGACTTCAGAGGGTAGTGGTAAACAGTACCCTCTCCGATACGACGGAGGTGATCAGCGGAGTACCACAGGGCTCGGTCTTGGACCCGATCCTATTTAACATCTTCGTAAGAGACTTGGCTAAAGGGCTTCGAGGTAAAATTACATTATTCGCTGATGACGCCAAACTATGCAACATAGTAGGCAAAAGCACAATAGACCAAAGCACAGTGCCTAACAAAAGCTCAATGCCCGACAATATGACGTAAGACCTACTCCTACTGGAGCATTGGTCCAGGACTTGGCAACTAAGTTTCAATGCCAAAAAATGCAAGGTCATGCACCTTGGCGGCAAAAATCCATGCAGGACTTACATCCTAAATGGTGAGATCCTAGCAAGGACTGTAGCAGAAAGTGACTTGGGGGTGATCATTAGCGAAGACATGAAAACTGCCAATCAAGTGGAAAAAGCTTCATCCAAGGCCAGACAAATCATGGATTGTATCCGTAGAAACTTCGTCAGCCGTAAGCCCAAGGTCATAATGCCGTTGTACAGATCCATGGTGAGACCCCATCTGGAATATTGTGTACAATTCCGGATGCCACATTATCAAAAAGACGTGCTGAGAGTTGAGTCGGTTCAGCGAATGGCCACCAGGATGGTCTCAGGACTCAAGGATCTCCCATATGAGGAACGGCTGGGTAAACTGCAGCTATACTCACTTGAGGAACGCAGAGAGAAGGGAGACATGATTGAGACGTTCAAATATGTCACGGGCTGTATCGAGGTGGAAGAAGATCTCTTTTTTCTTAAAGGACCCACGGCAACAAGAGGGCATCCGTTGAAAATCAGGGGAGGGAAATTTCATGGCGACACCAGAAAATATTTCTTCACCGAAAGGGTGGTTGATCGCTGGAATAATCTTCCACTATAGGTAATTGAGGCCAGCAGCGTGCCAGATTTTAAGAAAAGATGGGATTGGCATGTGGGATCTCTTCATGGAGGAAGTTAGGGGGTGGGTTATTAGTGTGGGCAGACTAGATGGGCCGTGGCCCTTTTCTGCCGTCATTTTCTATGTGTCTATGTTTCTAGATTGTAAGCTTTTCCAAGCAGGGACTATCTATAAATGTCAAAATGTACAGCACTGCGTATGCCTGTCAGCACTATATAATTGATTAGTAGAAGTGTTATTCAGGTAAAATAGGTGTCTTTCTGTTCCTGAAAGCCTCCCAATTGCAAAAACAAAGAGTTAAAATGGGCTTTGAACCTGTGTCCTTTGGTTTACCGTCCACTGCACTAACAACTACACTGCCCCTCTACTCTGCACGGAGGTCTCGATAGCCATTTTCTAGCAATGCTGCTATTAGATAGCCATATCCCTTGTTTTCCCTGTTCAAAATTTTGATGTTTCAGTTTGTGAAACAGATGTTCATGCTGAATATTTCTGGCACATGGACATCCATCTCACATATTTTCAAACAGGTTGTATCTTGTTTAAAAATACATGTGAGATGGATGTCTGTTTGGGATCTTCCGGTTGGGATGTCCTTCGAAAATGCCCTTCCGCATCTCTTGAGTCCACATTAGTCTGTTTTGCTCATTCCTTTTAGCATTCCCAGTATGGAATAAATCCTCTGAACTTGTCCTAGAGACTATAACAAGAGTCTTCCTAAAATTCCAGAGACTACTGATCATAGGAGATATTAACCTCCACCTTGACGATAACATCAGCAAGGACACAACTGAATTCAAAGACCTCCTCACCTCCCTTGGCTTCACCACTCCTCCACCCACACCTACCCATGATAAAGGACATACACTAGACATCATCAGCTTCCTCGACCTGACTGAGCACAAAACTTCTGCCGAAGAGGCCCGCTGGAACCTTGTCCCGTGGTCTGACCACCTTCTAGGCTCTTTCTGCCTCCCCATCTTCATGTCTCATCTAGGTACTCCACCCCGGCCCACAAAATCTATCACCTACCGCAAAAAAATCACGAGCGAATTGTTCTGGACCCAATTTCTTAACCAACTTCCCCCTTCTCCTAAACACACAGACCCAGAGTCCAACTGGCATAATTGGGTTACCCTTTCTGGGACTACCTACCACGCTCTGGCCCCTTTATCTACAAAATCTATCTCCCACTCCCACAAAGCCCCCTGGTACCTTCCATATCACAGGGAACTAAAACAGAATTGTCGAGCCCTGGAACGGAAATGGAAAAAATCGAAATCCCCCTCAGACAAACAATCCTGGTGAGACAACATCAAGTGCTATAACACAATACTAAAAAAAGCAAGAAAGAATTTCTATGGAGATAAAATCACCAGATCAAAAAATCAAAATAGTACTCTGTTCTACATCTGGCGAAACTTAACCTTAAAAAACGACTCCATCTCTCCCCTCTCCCCTCCTTCCGCAAACGACTTAGCCAAATTTTTCAATGAAAAGATTTCCACCATAAGGAGCTCTTTCCCCTCAGCAGTCTCTTACAATTCTCTTCCTCCCAATGACTCAAACCCTATCCCAGCGGATAGATCCTGGATGACATTTGAACCCATATCTGAACCCCAGATCTCTAAACTCTGCCTCAGACTGAAATCCTGCAAATGCATCTTAGATCCTTTCCCATCCCACCTTTATGAAAACATTCCTGCACAGGCCATCTCCTCCCTTACGAGACTCATTAACTCTGCTCTACTATCAGGCTTGTTCTCCACAAAAATGGGCCACATTGCCTTGTCACCTATTCTGAAAAAAGCCGATCTCGACCCCTCCCTACCATCAAACTACCGTCCCATAGCAAATATCCCTCTACTTACCAAACTTCTAGAAACCATAGTTGCTACCCAGCTCTCCTCCTATCTCGAGAGATTCTCCATTCTTCACCCCTACCAACATGGCTTCAGACCCTGCTTTAGCACTGAATCCCTCCTAGTTTCCCTAATTTCAAAGGTACAACAACTACACTCACGTAACAAATTCGCTGTCCTATTACAATTCGATCTTTCCGCTGCTTTTGATGTCGTCCACCACGACATATTACTTTACCAACTTTCCGAGATTGGAATCGACTCCACCGTCCTAATGTGGTTCTCAAACTTCTTACGCTCTCATTCCTACACCGTCAACACAAATGGCACCATGTCCACTCCTTGGACTCCATCTTGCGGTGTCCCTCAAGGATCACCCCTTTCCCCTATTCTCTTTAACATCTACATGTCCTCCCTGAAACTCTTTCAACTATCCTCCCTGGAAACAATCTACACTTATGCAGATGACATCCTTGTCCTCCTTGAGACTGACCAGAACCTCACCAACCTCCACGAAAACATTACAGCTTGCATAATGAGACTCCGTGCCTGGTCCCTCTCGGTACAGATGAAACTAAACGAATCTAAAACAAAACTACTCTGGCTCGGCCCAAAATTCGAACACCTGCCCACACTTTTTGCACTACCCACAGGCGATACACTACAGCTCGAATTCTCGTGCAAGGTCCTTGGTATCACTATCGATTCCTCTCTCTCCCTCAATGACCACCTCAACTCCTTGGCAAAATCATGCTTTTTCAGCCTTCACATGCTGAGGAAAGCTAGATCCTACTTCAGCCAACAACACTTTGCCATCCTTGTCCAATCCATCATCCTCTCCAAACTAGATTACTGCAATGCCATCTACTTAAATCTATCAAAAAAAAGTATTCTAAGACTCCAGCTAATCCAGAATACTGCAGCCAAACTGATCTTCTCAAAACGCAAATCTGACCATGCCTCCCCACTCCATGCCAAACTTCACTGGCTCCCAATAATCTCCTGAATCCATTTCAAATGTTCCTGCCTGGCTTTCAAGATCATTCACGGAATCCTCCCTCCTCTTATCCCACTGTCTTTCAACTCCTCCAGTCCCGACTCCTCCAGAACTGCCCAAAGGCTTAAACTAGCTTTCCCCTCTCCACGCGGCATCCACTATGCAGGCAAACTGGGAAAATCCCTTCTCTTCAAAATCACAGGTCTTTGGAACGACCTCACCACCCCGCTGTGGAACCTGAGCTCCCTTCAGTTATTCCGCAAACAACTGAAAACCTGGCTTTTCAGCAAATTGTAGCTCTATCCTTCCCCCCTTTCTCTCCCCCCTTCTACACATAAGTTCATGTAATCCTTTTTCTTCTTCTCTACCCACTATTTTAAGTTCTTGTAAACCGTGTCGAGCTCCATACTTATGGAGATGATGCAGTATATAAACTTAAGGTTTAGATTAGATTAGATTAGATTGATGTGTTTTTTTTTGCGTCACCTCTCTTTATTTTCTTCCTTTTATCTTTTTATAGCGCCTTATTTTTTTAGTTTTGCGCGGTTTACCATTATTTAAACTGTGTTTAATCTCAGTATCTCTAAAAGTAGAGCAGATTGGTTGAGGTTGTGATCCATCTTTGTGTTCATGCGGTTCTATTATTTTCATCTCTATTAGCTCACTGACCCCTAAAGCTCCCCCTTGACACTTCCTCCATTTGATGATAAACTGCCATCTGTTTAAAGGACAATAACAGTTTTGTAGCACCTTTGTAAAATCAAAATGCCATTTCTGTGATCGAGACAGGGAAATGATTCCCTTATTTATACACATTAGCATTTAGTGTAATATTAAGGGCATCTCTCCCTGCCGCCCCCTCTCTATTTCCCCAGGCAGGGTGTCAGCTGAGTCTTCCAGGGTTCATTGCACTGCATCAGACTTCTATACACTCTGAAGCTAATTACCTAAATGGGTGGCAGCTGCAGAAATTATGTTCTCCGCTCTGTCACTTTTGTTACCTTCGCTTTTCATTAGGTGGCGATGAGCAAACCTCCTCCAACCCCCATCGCAGAGGCATCGGAAAGTCTTTGTCACAGAAGTTATCAAGCCATCGGAAAACTTCCCCAGCCTGTAGGGAAATAAACAGGAGTGTCGCTCAATACCAGTAATAATTGGGAAGTTTAGCTCATCTTTCCAAGTAGTGCTCAAGGCAGCTTGCAGCTTTTATTAGTCATTCAGGTACTGTAAGTCCCATGCCTAAAGAGGTTATAGTAACATAGTAAATGATGGCTGATAAAAACCTGCATGGTCCATCCAGTCTGTCCAACAGTCACATTTATTATCAAGGCAATGTTGAATCAATGATCCAGTATATTATTGCATCTTACTTGCTAAGTTCCATAGCAATAAAGTAGTGAAGGTACTAAATCAAAGAGCAAAGTCCAATAGTATAATTCAGGAGACTTTAATTTCCGTGTTAGTGTCTAATTATTCCGCACGTTAAAGCCTTAACGCAGCCCTTAGTCATAAAAAATTTTTGCACTTATCTGAAATTACATCGGGGGAAGGGGTTGTTTTTGGCTAATGACAAACTCCCCCCCCCCAATGACATTGCTTTTTAATAGCAATTTACAATTAAAGGTGCCGATTAAGGCTTATTAAATAATTAATTTAGGCACCTAGATTGGTTAAGTGCACTAACTTTAGGCATCTTTTATAGAATTAGGTTCCTAGAGTGCCTCATCCTTGAACCTACATTTTGGCGCTCTTTCTTGAATCTCACCCCTCCCCCCCCCCCCAAGTAAATAGAAGGGCTTGCTTCCATTGGGTGTACAAACGTGGAAGTGTCAATGTCAAGAAGTTGTCCTCTTAAGGACAAAAGCAAACACATTTTATCACCTTTTACCCTAACCTATTGTTTTTCCCTTTTTTGTTTTGCTTTTTCTTTCACGATTGTAGTTCTTCCCTTTCTTTCCTATTGTTTGAAGTAAGTCCATATGTCTTATTATGTGTTATACTAAGCCACTTTGGTTTTGCTAGTATCCCTGATTTTTAATCTGTTTTTATGTAAATTTTATATTGTACACCGTTTAGAAACCCGATTAAGCGGTTTAAATTTTTTCTTTTTAATAAACTTGAAACTTCAGCGACGTCTGTCCAGGAAATACTTTTCCACAGAGACGGCGGTGGATGCCTGAAATACCCTCACAGGGGAGTGATGGGTACAGAAACAGTGATGGAATTCAAAAACATGTGGTTTAAATAGAGGCTCCCTATATAGACAGAGGATGGAATCAAAGCAAAACTTAAATGGCCTTCACACTTTAAATGGGGCATAGAGGGGTGTAACCTTACTGTCTAAATTTAAGCTTATATTTGATCGTTTTATTATTGTTTATGCTGTTAACAAAATTGTAAATTTTATGTGAAACTGTACCTGCTGTACACCCCCTTCGGTGAATCTCTTCATAAAAGCAGTTAACAGGTATAACTTTGGGTACATCTAAGCTTTAGTAAAGGACCCCTGTGCTACTAAGTTCCTCTGTCTCCAGCAGAAAATCTGTTTCCCGCTGTTTTGATTACTGCAGAACTCTTTCCCTATGATCGCCCTGGGGAAGTGATGACTTCTTTCCTGTGCTTTTGCTATTCCAGTTCACCATACTACTATTTGAAGGCGTCCAGAGAAGAGTGACTAAAATGGTTAAGGGGCTGAAGGAGTTGCCTTACAGTGAAAGATTAGAGACACTGGTCCTCTTCTCCCTTGAAAAGAGGAGACTGAGAGGGGACATGATCGAAACATTCAAAATACTGAAGGGAATAGACTTAGTAGATAAAGACAGGTTGTTCACCCTCTCCAAGGTAAGAGAACGAGAGGGCACTCGCTAAAGTTAAAAGGGGATAGATTCCGTACAAACGTAAGGAAGTTCTTCTTCACCCAGAGAGT
Organism: Geotrypetes seraphini; assembly: GCF_902459505.1. Taxonomy (NCBI): domain Eukaryota; kingdom Metazoa; phylum Chordata; class Amphibia; order Gymnophiona; family Dermophiidae; genus Geotrypetes; species Geotrypetes seraphini. The sequence goes on from NC_047098.1 coordinate 28,142,320, forward strand.
GGTGGAAAATTGGAACGCACTTCCAGAGTCTATTATAAGGGAAAACATCAGGGATTTAAGACAAAATTAGACAAGTTCTTGCTGAACCAGAAGGTACGCAGGTAAGGCTAGTCTCAGTTAGGGCACTGGTCTTTGATCTAAGGGCTGCCGCGAGAGCGGACTGCTGGGTACAATGGACCACTGGTCTGGCCCAGCAGTGGCAATTCTTATGTTCTTATTTATTATTTCTATAGCGCTACCAGACGCATGCAGCGCTGCACAGAGTCACAAAGAATAAGAAAACAGTCCCTGCTCAAAAGAGCTTACAGTCTAAACATGCTGAAGCTTTAGCTGATCCTGATACAGGACAGAGTCCAAAAGTAAAAGGGCACTGGCTTTCCTGGTTTGATAGTTGATCACAGAGAGAACAACAGACACAATACACCATAAGTCGTTCTTTTCATATTTTTATACAAAACGCTTAATATGTGAGCAAGAAAGAGAATGAAAAAGTAGGGAATCGTGCATAAACTGACTCTCTATATCAGTGATTCCCAACCCTGTCCTGGAGGAACACCAGGCCAATCGGGTTTTCAGGCTAGCCCTAATGAATATGCATGAGAGAGATTTGCATATGATGGAAGTGATAGGCATGCAAATTTGCTTCATGCATATTCATTAGGGCTAGCCTGAAAACCCAATTGGCCTGGTGTTCCTCCAGGACAGGGTTGGGAACCACTGCTCTATATAATGTTTTATCATCAGTTTTGAAAAACAAACACATTTCTTTGGATTAGCTAATTCCCTATCATGGCATGTAGTTCCTTGAAATATATAAGCTGAAAGCAGTCACAAGAGTGGAGAGTTAGCGAGGTGTGAAGGGTTTTCACAGTCACCCTGTCACATTACTGATCTGGAATTCCTTGCATAGCTGCTGCCTTGTTCAACCAAGAGAAATTTCTTCACCATGTCACCTCTGCAGGAAAGAGGAACATTTTTCCTGTGGTGTTGAAGTGTGAAGCACAGTGTGATACATGACATCACTTCACAGTCTGCAGGTTGGCGATCAGAAAAAGAAGGGATTATGTATGATGTAGATATAAAAAATGGAGTACTGGTTGATGGAACTTAGTGGCAAAAAGCATTCATTGGTACATGAAGAAAAGACAGGCCGACATATTATACAGGTCCCCCAAGAAACTGAGCAGTGCAACCCTGGAAAGAGAATGGGTCAGTCAATAGGGTAGGAATGGGGCCAGAAAGCTAACCAGGCACCAGTCTGAATGTTGGCTGATGCCAGATTAACTTCCAGATTGCGACATCTGTGTTCCTGGTGCTCCCTTCCTTCCCTCCCTGTGAAGTGGATCTCCCTCCCTCACCCCTGACAGCAAAAAAGGCCAACGGAGCCCCCACCATGCCCATCCCCACCCCTAAAGGACCCCCACCAAATCTACTGTGTACAATCTTAGTAGTCCAGTGGGATCTTAAGGGCAGGAATGATACCCATACACTCCAGCCCATCGTGGCTCCTTTTCGAAAATGGCTGTCATGACCTCTAGTGATGTCTCATGGTGGGGGGGAAGGGAATTGGCATCGCAGGGGAAGGAGGGGGAATCAGAGGAGCAGAGGACACCTGAATCCCTTATGGATCATACCGTAACTAAATTATTTTTTTTTCTTTACATCTGTACTATAATTATTGGCGTTCCTTTCTTTTTTTAATTGATGTACACCGCACTGATGTAACAAAGAGTGGTAAATAAATTTTAATATAAATAAACATACAGCTGGTACCCGCCTCGGCTCCAGCAGCCAGAACAACTGTTATTAACTCTGGATTATTGAATATCTGGGGCTAATTCTGACGGTAGCAGTGACTGCCATAGGCCAGATAAATGTTTACTTTTTCTGAAGTTATCACAGAGCTTTCTTTCTCTTGATAGTTTAGCTTTTGAGAGGGACATCAAGCACCAAGGGATTAAGAAGGCAACTTCTAATTCCTCTAGTGGGGCGCACTGTTCAATGGAAACACTTTTCTGAAACCTAGATGTCTTAGGTAGTAGAGCTAAGTCCTGATATTGGTCTTTTAAGACAAATATCTTCATTACCCTTCTGAAATGGGGAATAAATGTTCATTTTATTAGGTTTTACTTAGATTCAGGTAAATTTCTTCTAGCCCATTCTTGAATTGCTGTTAAACAGGTAGTGAATTTATTCAGGGCTGTTCATAAAGGGCGACTGAAACTAGGGTTCTCGGTTTCAACCCAAATCAAATGAGCAGCTGAAATTTGCTGTTTGTGCTGAAAATGGCACATCCCCCCCCAGCAAAGACTGGGTGCTCCCAGGCCTCTACCACCCACCTGGTATAGAGCAGGTCCTCCCGGGCTGCTACCCACTCCCCCTAGAAAAAAAAAAAAGGGTCCTCTTGGGCAAGCTGGCCACCCACCCCCTGACCCCCATACCCTGGCATCAACTCCTCCACCCTCGCTCTCCTCAGGTCTACATTTTAGGCGTTAGGTAGATGTGTTAGCATGCTCAGTGGCATGCAATTCTGTAAATGGACATCTAATTTGAAGCCACGCCCACACCAAGCCCACGCCTTTCCTATTAGGCACAGCTTTTTCCCAAGGAGAGTGATGGCTCTGGGCCCATAGGTCCCCATTGAAAACGGCCTGGCTTAGACCCACTGGCATAGCCACTATTAGCTACCAAAAGACAAAGTCTTCTAAGCTGTCCAAATTTCACCTCAGCTGGGCTGTGTGAGCTTTCCTATGTCTCATTTCCTAGAGAAAGTGATGGCTCTGCCAGGGCCCATAGGCCCCCATTGAAAACTGGGCCTGGCCTATACCTGCTGGGAAATGGCAATGCGGTTGATTTGGCATGGCCACTTTTCCCAGCTACGCAACATGGAACAACACACAACATAAGCAACATGCAACACGCAACACACAACATAACAAGCAACATGCACCACCACAGCATTACAAGCAACACAACATGCAACACACAACACAGAATGCACAACATGCAACAACACACAATATAACACACAGCCCACAACATACAACCAACAACCAGCAACATAACCTGCAACAACACACAACCAACATGCAACAACATAACATGCAACAACATGCAATAACATAACATGCAACAACATGCAACCAACACACAACCAACATGCAATAACATAGCATGCAACAACATGCAATTTAACATGCAACAAGATAACACACAACAATTCTGGTCCTCCACCTGGGGAGTAGTGACTTCAACAACACCTGAACAGGAAAATTACTAATAAATACTATAAAAGACGACTTGTGCTTCGTCACGGGATGGTTCCCAGCCATGCACCTCGTGTGGTCAGACATCATTATAAGGCCTTGGGGCATAGTATCTAAGAAGTGGTCTCGTGGACTCGTAAAGATCAACAGATAAATAGGGCTATGGCTAACCACCAGAGGTGGCTGCCAGCTGAGTTATAATTGGGCCAAGACCACATGTGCTGGTCTCTTTTAGGGGGATCGGGTTCACCTTTCAGACATTGGGTTGGACTTATTCTTGAACAAGTTATCAGTGCTATTGGAGAGATTAGCTCACCCAGGTAGGCACTAGGTCGCAGCATTGTTGGGTGAGGGGGCCAGCAACTTCATTGCAGGCCTGTGGTGGTATTCCCAAGCTACAAGGTCATGTGCTCATCTGGCGATGAGCAGTATCAGGTCTTAAAGCTCGCTGAGCAGTATCTTGAAGGTCAGGCGACCCAAAAAAGTCATGGAGGTCCATGCCAAGCTCATGCACTAGCTGACAGGGCGGGTCCAGGGGGTCAGGTCAAATGCAATGTGTGGTTGTTGTTGTAGCTCGGGGGTCAATTGTTTGTAAGCTATTTGATATTGTTTCTGCTCAATAAACAAAGCTGCGGCCTGCTTTATACACCCACCTGGAAAGTGTCTGCTCAATAAGTAATTCCAATATTGAACAAGTATCAAGGGAGATGAGAGGGGGAGGGAGGCAACAGGGCATAAGTGAGTCTTTCTCCCTCATGAGGGGGGGGGGGTGATATGGCGATAACAAGGTCAGTCCAGATCCAGTTGTTAATCCACAGCCCCAATGAGGCCCAGTGATGACGTTTCTGCATATTTTTCAGTTCTGGTGACGACTTCAGGGTATTTTTCAATGTTAATTAAGAAGTTTGTCGGTAACTCTACAGGGGTCTTTTTCTCTTCCTCTGCAGCGCCTGTATTAAACTCCATTAGGCCCAGCAAGACTTCAAAGTAGAGCAGCTTTAAAGTGATTCCTTCCTCATTAAGGGGAGCAAGCAGTATTTTTAGATCTTTCTAAATAATGGAAACTTTGAGGTCAGATCAGTTACTAATGTCTTAACAGCCTGCAGGGGAAATGTGTTGTGTGTCCCAGGCTCCAACAATGGCAGTGGTGTTATTGTGCAGTTTGTCGTGTATCCTAAGGGATTATTTTGTTGATCACAAAGTCAATGAATTGCGAGTCTCCAAGGTCCCTTTACTGCTTCTGTATTCTGTTTATTGTTCATCAGGACCCATTTCATAGGAGCAGCAGGGAATCCATTAGACGTTTATCTCCTTTCTAGAACTGAGAGGACTTTTAATTAGCAGCACTGAAAGAAGCACAAAAGTCAAGTACTTTGTATGGAAAAAGAGTGTAGGAACTGACTCTTCTCTTCAAAGACCATGTGTTCTGATGCAAATTAAAAACCTTTCCATTGAGACTTCTAATCATCCTCCCCATAGGAGTCAACTTTTCAAAATGACTGGGGGTGCTAAACCCAATGGAAATTATCCCATCCCTGGACACAGCCAAGGAGTTTACTCAGTATTGGACATATGTCCGTTTCGATTATGAGCCCCATATTATATATATATGGGAGGAATAAGATGTCGAGTGTGATGGCAGAAACATGATGGCAGATAAAAGCCAAATGGCCCATCTAGTCTGCCCCTTTGCAGTAACCATCATCTCCTTCTCTCTCCGAGAGATCCCACTTACCCATCTCAGGCCCTTTTGAATTCAGTCTCTGTCTCCACCACCTCTTCTGGGAGACTGTTTCATGCATCTACCACCCTTTCTGTAAAAAAGTACCTGTATTTCCTTAGATTACTCCGGAGCCTATCACCTCTTAACTTCATCCTAGTTAAGAGGGATGGTACTTTCCCTAGGCATGCTAATATGGCTTTGATTACTTTGCTCCCTAAGCCTAGGGCAGATGTGGAACTGGTGTCCTCCTTTAGACTTATTTCCTTGATCAATGTAGATATTAAGTTGCTTTCCACCCTTCTGACGTCCAGGCTGGCCGCAATTCTGCCAGACTTGATTGGAGATCATGGGAAGCTGTAGTTGATTTACTTTTAAAGTTTCTGAAAAGAAAAGCTGGAAGGTATATTTATAGAGGCTAGTGTGTTGTGAGAGAGCCATGTATATAAAGGTTCAGGGGCATGTAAGAGGGATACAGAATGACTTCTCATTGGAGCATTGGATATCAGTCAAAGAAGCCACAGAAGTTGAAGTACCGCCTGAAGAGAAGGGTGCAATTAACAAAAACTGTAATGTTTTTAATATCGATGCAAAATATGAGGCTAGTTCTTATGCTGTGGGTGTATTGGAACTGGAGGCTTGAATTGAGCTGTTGGCATGTGAGTGGAGGATTTCATAGACCCTATCTGAGCTGTTTTAAAGTCACAGGAGCAGTCAGGTAACAGTAGCCATTTTGTGAATGTCCTCACACTTGTGACATCAACATAGGTATCGTGCACATGCATGCGCAAACATGTAACAAGGTGCATTGATCCCTGGGTGCTCCACTGCACAAACACACTTACATTTGCTACAGAAAACACAGCTATTCTGCCCCACCTGCATGTCCTGTATACAGGGCAATTCTATAATTTGGCGCCCGCATTTATGCATCACTGTAGGCATAAATGTACAAAAAAAAACCCCAGGTGTGCGCACTTCTGCACATAAGTAGCAGTCCAAGTACTTAGGTGCAAAAATACAATAGCATTTAAATGCAAGGGGGCATCCACACAGGTGCGGTGTGGCTGGGATATAAGGTGTTTGAAAGGTTCCCAATCCGACAAAAGCTAAGAGCTTTCTATTAATTTTAGGGGTCAGTGAAGATATGGCACATAAATCCCTAGCGGTTATGATAATCTGAACCGCAATGGGTGTCACCGCTGAGACCCCCGAAGTGATTCTGATGATAAAAGTTTCAAATTGGTTTTTGATGATTGACCACTAGAAAAGTTTCGAAGAAGAGCGACCATGATGATAAAGGGGATGGAACTCCTCTCGTATGAGGAAGGACTAAAATGGTTAGGGCTCTTCAGCTTGGAAAAGAGACGGCTGAGGGGAGATAGGATTGAAGTCTACAAAATCCTGAGTGGAGTAGAACGAGTACAGGTGGTTCAATTTTTCACTCCGTCAAAAATTACAAAGACTAGGGGACACTCGATGAGGAAATATTTTTTCACTCAGAGAACAGTTAAGCTCTGGAAAGCGTTGCCAGAGGTTGTGGTAAAAGCGGATAGCGTAGCTGGTTTTAAGAAAGGTCTGGACAAATTCCTGGAGGAAAAGTCCATAGTCTGTTATTAAGACATGGGAGAAGCCTCTGCTTGCCCTGGATCGGTAGCAAGGAATGTTGCTACTCCTTAGGTTTTGGCCAGGTAATAGGGACCTGGATTGGCCACCATGAGAACGGGCTACTGGGATTGATGGAGCATTGGGCTGACCCAGTAAGGCTATTCTTCTGTTCTTATGACCAATTAAGATATATTGGGATATAAGTGTGTCTCCCACTTACAGGTGTAAGTTACGGAGGGAAAGAACATAAGAACATAAGAAACGCATTCACCGGATCAGACCAAGGTCCATCTAGTCCGGCGATCCACACATGCGGAGGCCCATTTAGGTGCTCCTTTTTGGAGACCCGGTTTTCCCGTATCCCTCAATATGATCTGCAAGAAGGTGTGCATCCAACATGCGTTTGAAACCCAGCACAGTATTTTCTGCCACCACCTCCTCCGGGAGAGCATTCCAAGCGCCCACCACTCTTTGTGTGAAACAGAACTTCCTGACATTTGTCCTGAACCTGATTTATATACTGCCTTTTTATGGTTACACATTCAAAGCAGTTTACCTAAATACAGACACTTATTTTGTACCTGGGGTAATGGAGGATTGGGTGACTTGCCCAGGGTCACAAGGAGCAGCACTGAGATTTGACCCCACGAGTTCAGGGTGCTGGGGCAGCAGCTCTACCACTAGACCACTCCTCACCTCCTGGTGAGGTTGTATATTATAACCCATGTGGAGGGACATTTTCAAACATATGGGTAAATCCGATTTGGACGTATGGTGCTGGATGTGCAAAGTCGGCAGTAAGAGAATGCCCATTTTCAAAAGGCAAACCACCATACATCTAGAAATATTTATTTTTTGCAAATCCTCTATCTGGATGTCCAGGCCATTGGGACGCCCAGACCATCAGGACGTCTATCTTTATACCACATTTTCGAACAAAATTTTGTCCGAATCCCAAATGGCCAGAACAAGACCATTTGGACATGGGAGGGGCCAGTCCTATAATGGACTGGCCACCCAGACATGGCAACAGAGCGGTAGGACACCTCAGAGGGCACTGCTGTAAACTTCACAAAAAAGGTGCCAGATAAACATCTCACCAGAACTCCTTTATAGGTTATGGTGAGCTCTCCAAAACTCACTATTCCCACCTGTCTATAACCCGAATAACCATTATGGCTGCTGGTGGCACCTATATGGCAGTAGAGTAGGGCTCACATTTTCCACCATAAATGTAGTGGTTAGAGTGGCTTATTAGCCCACCCACCAGGCTACTTAAGACATCTTTGTGCAGCTCTACTAGGATGCCCCATACTAGACAGATATGTACTTTTTTGTTCTCATTTTTGTGTGGTGGAAGGGGTTCAGTGAGCATTGGGGGAGTGTGGGGGTGTCTTATGAGGAAGGGTATAGAAGTCCTGTGTAGAAGAGACCAGGTGAAGACCCCTGAAATTTCCCCCATTTAAGCAGAAACAGGCCAATACGGATGGAGACTAAAATGAATGCTGAAAAAGTAAAAATGGACTCTGACTAACAAACTCTAACAAACTGTCAGCTCTGAAAGACACTTCTGCTTTCTTGAAGGAAAGGTCAACCACAAAGGAAAGGAAGACACAGAAATTGATGTAAGAAATTCATCAAGAAACTGTGCTGTGCAGGGTAAGAACAAGGGATGTAAGGAAGTAAAAACTAACCACAGAGCTAAAAACCATTGGGCCAGGTGCTCGGAGGCGGGGCTTGGTATATTAACAGGACATTTAGGGGAAATCAGGGTAGAATTAAGAAATCATAAGGGGTGTGGTAACACAGTATCACTCATGTTAACCAATCATTAGATTAATAAATGAGATAATAAATATGATTAACCAATGAAAATGTGAAATGTAACATGCATCAAGGTGGGCCAGAGCTGTCAGAGTCCTATAAAAGAGGGCTCTCGGGACCAGAGCTTCAGAACTCTTTGGAAGTTCTCCATCAGTCTGGCCAGCCTGATGTATGCTCTATCACTCTGTATGCTGTGTGATTTGTTCCTGTAAGCTACCATTTGATTATTAAACTCATAATGTTTGAACCAGCATAAAGGGAGTCAAGTGGTCTGTCTGTGAAGGCCTATGGTCTTCACTTAGCTTGGTGGTCAGTTTGGGCACCTTTGTGGCACTTAGACCCTTCTAAAACAGGTCTAATTCCAAACGTATACGTCCCATCCAGGATGTCTTGCAAAATGTTTGATTATCACTGCAAGACATCCATGTCTAACCAACCCATGACACTACCCAAAGCCCACCCATAACACACCTCTACCATGCTCATCTCATGCTCTAAGCATACAGAGGTTGGAATACCTTGCTAGACATACAAAAAGACTGTTTCAATTATTGGCACTTGGAAGTCCCGGCCATTAGGATGTCTGATTTAGGATGCTTTTGGGCGTTTACATTTTTTGATTATGAGCCCCATAGGCAACATAACTGAAACCTTTTCCTCCCCAGTGAAAGGAAAGGTGTTTTGATTATTTTTTGACTTACAATTGTTTGTTTGGTGATTTTCATTTTTGCTAAGTTCTGCTGATTTTTTAATTAAAAGATCCTTACCACAAATTAGATTAACCATTAGTTAAAGTGGTGATTGCACATTTGTAGAACTTGAAGCTATAATAAAGTAAATTAAGAAAAAAATGTCATTTTTTATGCATTTGTCAGCATACATTTGACCCCCCCCCCCACCCCTCTTTTACAAAACTGTGCAAGTGGTTTTTAGCGCCGGCTGTCACGCTGAATGCTGTGCGCTGCTCCAACGCTCATAGAGTTCCTATTAGCGTCAGAATAGTGCAGAGCATTCAGTGCGCTGGTCAGCGCTATAAACCGCTTGGGCGGTTTTGTAAAAAGGGGGGGGGGGTTGATTTGTTAGAAAACACTAATTGGATTCAGAACACACCTCTCTCAGTAGGTCCAGGTAAGATACATTCAAGTGTTCTCTGTATTTTCCTGTCCCCAGAGAGCTTACAATCTAAGGGAGCAATTGTATAACTTGATTCCAGTTAGGTGGTTCGTTGCTATTCACTGAGCATTAATTCTATAATGACATCTTGGCACCAGTTATGTGCATTGTTGCCAAATTTAGGTGCCTGAATTCTGTCAGCTTTATGGTTGGTGCAACTGCAGGTGAATAAATATTATGTGCTCTGATGCCAGGATATGCTGGTGTTTGATCATGGAATCTGGGTGCCCGGGTGCTGTTTTAGGAAGAGGTTCTCACTGCATGGTATCAGGTGGCCTAGATGGGGGGCACCCAATTACAGAATTGCCTCCATAATGCTGAGGCGGTCTGTAAGGATCTTCAGAGACCCTACCCTGGACAACATTTTTCAATATTGACCCATTAGTAACTAGGCTCTCTAAACCTATTATTCTATACTAGTCTTTAAGCCCATTGCATTAACGGGTGCTAGAATAGATGTGTATGTTTGTCTTTTTTTCTGTTTCTCTGTCTCCTTAACCGCTGTCTGTCTTTCTTTCTGTCTCTCTCTCTCCTTGGCCGCTGTCTTTCTGTCTGTCTCTCTGGTCCCCTGTCTGTCTGTCAGTCTTTCTGTCTGTGTCTCTCCCTGGCCCCATGTCTGTCTTTCATTCTTTCTCGCTCCTTGGCCGCTGTCTGTCCCCCTATCTGTTTGTCATTCTTTCTGTCTGTGTCTCTCCCTGGCCCCATGTCTGTCTGTCTTTTCTGTCTGTCTCTCTCCCTGGCCCCCTGATTCTCTCTCTCTGGCCCCCTGAGCAAATCAAGATTGCTGCCTACCCCCAGCATACCCCTCCCCCCAAAGCAGCCTCTTTTCCCTCTCCCCTTCCACTTCTTTCTGTCTGTCTCTCTCTCTGACCCCCTGCCTAACTCTCTCTGGCCCCCTAAGCAAGCCATGATTGCTGCCTGCCCCCATCACACCCCTCCCCCAAAAGCAGCCCCTTTTCCCTCTCCCCTTCCATTTCCCTGTGCAACAGTAGCAGCCGGATGTCTCACATCACCTCGAAGGACACCCTCCTGCCGTTTCTCTCACCGCCACATGCGCCGCAAGTCGCAAATGGAATATGGCACAGAAGCAGAAATCATGGCGGCAGGGATCACGCCGTTTCAACAGCACATGCCCGGGTAAGAGTTTTATTCTAGAGGATAAGTCTTAAAATAAATAAATATCAATACTGTATGTCTTCTCAATGCTGCCGAGCACAGGAAGCAAGAAGTGTGGATGTGGTTCTGACTGACAGCTGCTCAAGTGCTGTGGACTTATAACTGTCAAAATTTCAAAATTATTATTATGCATGTCCACCAACCCTGGAATAGGTTTAACTGTAAGAAGCATTAGCTGAGCTTTTAGCCACCTCTTGTGGATATTCTTGGCTAATGTAACACCTTACACAAACCTATCCGAAACTGGATGAAGAGGATTCTTAAATAGTAATTTATCAATATGTAACCCCCATGGACTAAAATCCAGATTCAGCAGATGGACTGAAAGAGCTTAAAATTATGGGCAACATGAAAATTTAGGGGATTCGACTTTGCTATTCTCTTTCAGACTTAATTGGATTTCACGTCATGTCTTCCAGGAGCATTTCCACTTCTGTATGTGCTTGAGAGTCAGGACTTCATGGTTTTGTGTCAAGTCTTGGATTGCATAAATATTTTTCTCTTTCCATATTACATCTTACCTAATTGTACTGTTTTATAATCCAGGTCATTGATCAAGCTATATGGGGGGTAATTTGAAAGATCCTTATCACCAACCAAACAATTAAATTGTAAGTCAAATAATAGTCATAGAAACAGAAACATGATGGCAGATAAAACCCAATCCTGAATCAGTAGATGAGGCTGCACAGAGGTAAAAACTCTACATGAAGGGCTAGCGCCAGTCAAAGAGATCAAATAATATCCCTGCAAATATTCCTCCCCCTGATGGAGTGAATGACATGAAGAAAGACCTAGTGAAGCTTGAAGAATGGTCTGAAATTTGGCAGCTAAAATTTAATGCTAAGAAATGCAAAGTCATGCTTTTGGGCTGCAAAAATCCAAGGAAATGGTACAGTTTAAGGGGTGAATAACTTTTGTGCATGACAGAAGAGCGGGACTTGGGAGTGATTGTATGTGATGATCTTAAGGTGGCCAAACAGGCTGAAAAGGTGACGGGGAAAGCTAGAAGGATGCTAGGTTGCATAGGGAGAGATATGGCCAGTAGAAAAAGGAGGTATTGATGCCCTTGTATGACTCTGGTGAGATCTCATTTAGAATATTGTGTACAATTCTGGAGGCCGCACCTTCAAAACATATAAAAAGGATGGAGTCGGTTCAGAGGAAGGCTACTAAAATGGTGCATGGTCTTCATCATAAGGCATATAGGGACAGACTTAGAGATCTTAATCTGTATGCTTTGGAGGAAAGGTGGGAGAAGGGAGATATGATAGAGACATTTAAATACATACATGATGTAAATGCGCATGAGTTGAATCTCTTTCATTTGAAAGGAAGTTCTGGAATGAGAGGGCATAGGATGAAGTTAAGAGGCTCAGGAGTAATCTAAGGAAATACTTTTTACAGAAAGAGTGGTAGATGCATGGAACAGTCTCCCGGATGAGGTGATGGAGACAGAGGCTGTGTCTGATTTCAAGAAAGCATGGGATAGGCACGCAGGATCTCTTTGAGAGAAGAAGAGATAATGGTTACTGCAGATGGGCAGACTGGATGGGCCATTTGGCTTTTATCTTCCATCATGTTTCTATCCTATATAATAAAAGGCTAACTCGCGCATGCGCACTCCTATTTGTGTGCTTCCATGATCAGTAGTTCCGTGGCCGCATGAGTGCGCATGCGCGAATCCCCAGCACTTCCTTACACTCGCCGGAAGGACTGGACTGTACGAGTCCCCAGCACAAGCGTGTGGCCGACCCAGGATCTTGAGAGGATGCGCCGTGCAAAGTGCTGCACACTACTGGAGGGGGAGAGACATACCGGCACAAACCTCCCACCAGAGAGGAAGGGCTGAAGCCAGCAACACCAGCGAATTGTAAACGCTGCTGTTGCCTGAAGCACCCAAGGCAGACGCTTCTCTCCCAGCGAGATGACCTTAATATCATACCTCCCTCCAGCGTTGACAGCCGCAGCATGCTAAACAGGCTGCTTCGGGCTTTCTCCTGCAGTTGAGTCCCTCTGCCGCGTCACTAATGATGTCATCAATGACGCGACAGAGAGACTCAACGGCAGAAGAAAGCCGCGAAGTTGCCTGTTTAGCGTGCTGCGGCTGCCAACGCTGGAAGGAGGTTTGATATTAAAGTCATCTTGCTGGGAGGGTCGCAGAGTCAGCGGGGGTTGGGCTGGGAGGGGAGAGAAGCGTCTGCCTCGGGTGCTTCAGGCAGCAGCAGCGTTTACAATTCGCTGCTGTTGCTGGCTTCAGGCCTTCCTCTCTGGCCGGTACTGCCTACTTCCTGTTTTCATGAAGACAGGACCGGCCAGAGAGAAAGACCTGAAGCCAGCAACAGCAATGAATTGTGAATGCTGCTGCTGACCAATGAAGTAGTTAAATGAGGAAAGGGAGCAGAGGGGGAGAGAATGCCTTGGAGGGAAGGAGGAAGGTATGCCAGACCAAGGGAAAAGGAAGGAGGAGATGGAGAGAGGACATATGGAACAGAGAGAGAGAGGGCGGACACTGGATGGAAAGAGAAGAGAGGGGCAAGACAGAGGGTGAACAGTAGATGGAAGGGGTAGAGAGAGGGAGACACACCGAATGGAAGTGTGGAGGACAGGGGGAGCAGACGTTGGAAGGAAGTGGGGAGGAGAAAGAAAAAAGGCCACATGCAGGATTAAGGGAAGAGGATAGAGTTAGAAATAAAGATAGACAGACAGGGCGCCAGGGAAAGACACAGACAGAAAGAATGACAGCGTCCAAAGAGAGAGAGACAAATTAAAAAAAAACAAAACAGACAGACAGACATCTACTCTAGCACCCGTTAATGTAACGGGCTAAAACACTAGTGTTTCTATAAACGGTGTCTAGCAGATGATTGACAATTGCGCTCAATAGCACCTAGAAGTTAGACGCCATTTATACAATTGGGGCTAAAGTGCCCATGATTGCACAAACCCAGTTACAAAACGACTCTTTCAGTTTTACCTGAGGTAGTGGAGAGTTAAATGATTTGCATGGCACAGCACTGAGATCTGGTTCTCAGCCCCCTTCTCTGACCATTAGACCACTCAGCCACTTCTTAACGCATATAGCCTTGATTACTACACATTAAGGGCTCCTTTTACAAAGCCACAGTGGCGGGCGCTGCTGCAGTAATTGCTCCAACACCCATAGGGATCTCACGGGCATCAGCATTTGCCTTGCAGCAGCCACTACCGTAGCTTTGTAAAAGTTGGGGGGGGGGTAAACAATTCTGATGCCTGTTAAAAACTTTAATTAACCTGCATGTGGGAAATAAATCAAAATTACATATAAAAATTAGGGGGGGGGGGCAAACCATGAATAAAAAAAAGCCAAATATTTATTCTGTGCTCATTCCTAATACCACCCTGATAGAGTTTCTTGTCAGAGTTATACATAAATCATTACCATCAAGCACTTTTCCAGGTCTCGGGTCTGAAAAACAAACGCTAGTGGGCTCACGCATGATTTGGAGCTAGCATAAGCCAATGTGTGCAACCTCTGAGTCTAAGTATATGAATTTCTAAAATATGGAAGGCCCACCCAGAGCACTCCCCTTTGAAATATCTCACTGTGTTGCCTTATATACATATAAGTACTGCCTTGTGTCCTATACGAGCTCTCCAAACAGCACCTGTCAATGCTTCAATGCGCCAGATCTTACCACTAATTGCTGCACTCTTGGAAATGATTACCATTTTCTGTCATTTTCTAAATTAAACCCCATAACGGGGCAGCTCTCGAGAGGAGGTGAGCAACAGAAAAGAGGCATTTCTTCATAATAGCAGCTCTCTGATCTTGACCCAGAATTTTCATAATAATAAAAAGGAGCCTCACGGCCCTCTCTGGCTTTGCAGATTGTGCTGTCGCTGCAGGACAAACCCTAATAGGTTCTTGTCATGTATTTGAGGCCATTTTCTTTTCTTAGACTTCACAAAGGTTTGATCTGTTTTTCTTTAAGCACAATAGACCATGGAATAGTAAAAGAACATAAGCCCATCAAATTCTGGGAGAGGTTATTGGAATGCATCTTTTTCCCAGCATGGATTGGTTGACAGGGTCTCTAAATATTATATGAAAGTCCAAAAAATGCCTAATGTATCTAGGGTTAACAGACATCCGGGAAAACCCAGACATGTCCTCTTTTTAGAGGACTGTCTGGGCTTCCAAATGGACTTTCCAAAACCCGGCAGTTGTCCAGGTTTTGGAAAGCCCACAACAAGCTCCAGCTGCATCTGGAGGGCCTCCGAGTATGCGCGGATGATATCACACACATCTGCGCATGCTCCAAGCCTTCCAGACGCGGCTGGAGCTCATCCGGAAGAAGAGAGGAGGCTTTGTGGGGGTGGGGCTGGAGGCAGAGTCATGTGTCTAGGGTTTCCCTTGGGTTACCAGACATTCGGATTTACCTGGACATGTCCTCTTCTTAGAGGACTGCCCAGGTGTCTAGATGGTTTCCTGGACTGGAGGGAGTTTGTCCAGGTTTTGGACTCACTCTCTCCAGTCCAGCCCCCACCCCGGAGTCTCCCCCACCTCCTCTGTCACTGCAATTTCACAAAACTTTGGGCAGCCGGCAGCATTAGCAACAGGATCCGGCTGCTCTCAGCCTGCCCCGGAAGCCTTCATTCTGCGTCCTGCCTACGTGGAACAGGAAGTGCTGCAGAGTGAAGGCTTTTAGGGCAGGCCGATGGCAGCAGGATCCTGAAATTGCAATGCCAGATGAGATACTGGGGACAGGGGAAACTCAGAAAGCCATACCTGACTTCAGGGTGGCTCGGGTAGGGGCTGGAGAGAGAGGTTGCACTAAGGGGGGGGGGGGGGTGAGGCGGTTTAGGGATGAGACTGGCAGGGGGTGGGGCATGGGCAGGGAAAGGGCTGGGGCTAGGTTAGGTGTCCTATTTTTTGATTTAACAAATATGGTAACCCTACATTTAATGGCCCCCATCTATGCAGGGCTGTTTCCTTTGTGAGTGCTGCTGGCTTTGCCAGTCCCACCCACTCTGACAGACTTCCTTTTTTCAGAGAGGCAATATGCACAAAGGCAATGGCCCTGCACCTCTTTTTTATTTTCCTAGCGCTGTAGGTCTGGTGAAGTGGGAGTGGAGGATAGATTGAAAGCAATGGAAGTAAAACTTGATTGTCTCAATTCGTCCTCCTTTTTCTGGAGCCATATGGTAACCCTATACAGTAGGGGGGAACGGAAGATGCTGGAGCCTGGACTAGACAGAGAAGAGGAAAAAGAAAGATGCCAGAATAGTAGGGTATGGGGAAACAGAAGATGCTGGACCATGGTGGGGGGGGGGGGAAGGAGTTATGCTGGCTTCAGAGAGCACAAAGAAAGGCTAGGGACACAAAAGGGGGATGGTGGGGGCCTGAATTGGGAGATGGAGATCCTGGGTTGGGAGATATGAATATTTAACACAGGCGGAATAAGATGAGGAGCAACGCTTGACACAGTGGGGAGTGGAGAAACATAGAGAGGAATAGGAGTCAGATGATACTAGACACAGAGGGGGAGAGAAATTATGCTGGACACAGGAGCAACATGTCAGGTACCAAATATCAATCCAAGATAAATTAATTATGTTTAATTTCAGCAAAATAAAAAGAAGTCACCACTACATAACAAACTATAAACCTTTGAATGCATGCCTCCAAATGCATGCAATAGAGCTGAAAAGCTTGTTGAGCCTGATACTAGAAATGAACAATTGAGAATGGGTACTAGAAGTGAATTATGCTGTGAGTGCCATGGAACATGCTAAAAATACAAGTCAGTAAACAGATAATGGACTTTTATCAAATTTCATTATATGAATTATGTTTCTATTTGATTTGATTATATGAATTATTCATTTTTGTTCCTTTTATGCCAGTAAAGCATTGTCTTTATTTTATTATGTTTGGTTTAGATATTGCTCCCCTGATGCAGGCATTCACCAACACATGGCCACATCAGGTTTGATTATTGTCCAAAAAATCCACCTTATATCGTACTGGTTCCTGTTCTTTGTTCGCCTCCCTGGTGTCTCCTGACCAGGTTGGATTCTTCAAGAGATGGAAGGGTTAAAGTAGAATCCAGGTCAGCCCCAGAGGTACCACAGCAAACTCTAAAGAGGTAATGTTTTTGCTTACCAAGATGATTTTATTTAGCAGGGTTGGGCTTTTTTTCAAATGTTTGTTAAAAATCACTAGGCCAATCATCTAATTGGTACAAATTTATGCATTCTAAATGTTTCTCTGCAATCCCAGCTTCCCTGACTAAATGGGATATGGTGTTGCAGTCTCCATTAACTGATCGTATTTGGAAGGAACTGTGGACCAGAATTTTTAAGTCGCTCCACTCTGCCTCCCATAGACAATCCGCGATTTTTCTATACCATCGAGCCTTCTGGACTCCTTCCAAAACAACCAAAATTAAGAGGTCCTCAGATAGCTCCTGTTGGACTTGTAAATCCTCAGAAGGCTCTCTACGACATATGATATACGATTATCCCCATTTACAGATTTTTTGGTCCTCTATTTGGAATGTGATTACCAAAATTTTTCTTATTAATGACCCCTTTACATTAGATGTGTTAATTCTGGGATCCTCAGCACTATCCTCACCTTTATCTTTGTATCATGACCGCCTTTTGACCCTTTTGTTATTTCTAGCTATTCAATTAATTTTGCAAAATTGGAAAGACTTTTCTAATCTCAGCTTCACTCATTGGTGGAATTCGGTTTGTCTTCATGTTAAATATGAACGACATTTGGCAGAACGCTCTAAATCACTATCCACTTATAATAGAACATGGTCGATACTATTGGAGTACTGCACTCAAGACCTTTGAACTAATATCTATTAGATCTTTACCTGCATAATATCATTCATCTAATTGATTTACTCACTTGCATTTCTAATTGGTGTTTACTATCTACTGCATTCTCAGGATTCATTAGTGATCCCCTTCAACATTTCTGATAATTGGTTTTACATAGCTTTTGTAGCTATATGTTTCTATATTTGCTTAAATTATGGTTTCCTATTCACATCCATTGCCCTACCAACTTCTCTGTCTTGCTATTTATTGTGACTAGAAGACTGTATTGTATTATTTGATGCTTATATGTTTGTTACCGATATATTATCTTATTGTGATGATGTACTTGAAAGGAGCAGTCACTTCTTTTTCTTGTTGGGCTTTCTCGGAAGCCTATTGTTGTTTATTTTATACCTATAAAATCAATAAAAATATTTTGAACTAAAAAAAAAAAAAAAAATCACTAGAAAAAGTACCTAGAAGAAAATGTGAGTAAACAGAATCGAGTTACTGTAATATTAAGGAGCTGGCAGCGGAGAGTGAATATTCTTCAAATCCCAAATTCACATTGACCTGTCCTAGCTGCAAATTTCAACTACAGAAATATATAACTGCCGGAAACATTGTGGGGAAAATCTGAAACCAGTGATTCCACAGTAGTTGTAACAAATAACCTTGACCTCAGATTACGAAAAAATGTTTCAAGGTGAGAAAATTCAGTCCTGCTTAGCAATCCCATTCTGTGATTAGTATATTTGATAATTCCTAGCAGTTTAGCCTGTCTCTTTGAATAATATGGTACATTTATGCTTGTCCATAGCATACTACAGTATCATCTAGACCAGGGGTAGGCAATTCTGGTCCTCGAGAGCCGGAGCCAGGTCAGGTTTTCAGGATATCCACAATGAATATGTATGAGATGGATTTGCGTGCACTGCCTCCTTGAGATGCAAATCTATCTCATGAATATTTATTGTGGATATCCTGAAAACCTGACCTGCCTGTGGCTCTTGAAGACCGGAATTGCCTGATCCAGACTGACATTTTCATAGTGAAAAGCATATTTAGGGGGGAATTCAAAAAAGAGCCCTAAGTTTGTTAGTGCAAGCTAACCACTAAAGACACTTATAGGAATATAATAGGTGTCTTTAGAAGTTAGTGTATGCTAACACGATTATGTGGACTAACGTGCTAGAATGTGCTAATGCGCTTAGGGCTGGTTTCTGTAAACGTCACCTAAATTGGCAGCGTCTACAAAAATTGTCACTGGCCGCATGTCAATCACACTTGGGCGCTATTAACAGAACTGCGGCTAATGGCACCTAAATAAAAATATAGACAGCTTCATTGCAGGCATCTAAGTTATTTTGTGAATCGTGCCTAAGTTTGGCTCCATCCCTAACCATGCCCACGTACACGTTAGGTGACATTAGGCATCCTGCCATAGATGCCTACCTCTTATAGAATCAGGTAGGCACCTATTTTTCAATTATGAGCTTGTTAAAGCTCATAATTGAACCTATTAAGCTAGTTAATTTGAATGTCTAATCGGTACCTAATGGTGGCAATGTAGGCTTCCTATATAGAATCTTTCCTGTAGTGCCCTCTGATGAATTTCCCCTTAATGTTTATTGGTGGGAGAGGGGGGGGGGTCAAGAAATCATCCAAACCTTCAACTTCTTCATGATGTATTCAAGTTTGATAACGCAGCTAAGTTCCATCTACAAACCCTGGAAGAAAAGCATTTTTTTCCAATGTCTCCCTCTCATAATCCAAAGGATGAAGCTCCTTTTTGTAACTGGAGGCTCTCTCTTCATACCGAGAAGCTGCAGAGTCCAAGACAGTAGGTCTGTTCTCTGGCTTCTCATGGTACATAAGCTCCATGCATCTTTGGCCTGTGTCATTGATAGAGCTTCTTTCTGTCTGTACAGGGTCCAGCTTTTCTTTGGTGTCATCAGTGGAACACAGTTCCTTCAGGGAAACTGGAGTTGTCCTTTCACTCAGTGTTTGTGGTATAGTACCTAGACTAGACTGATACAAAGTAAAGAAATGAGGGTGTAGTTCTACAAACTGCAGAATTATTTTACCCAGACATGAGGAGGGGAGCATTTTATTCAGTCAACACAAGGGGCAGAGTTGGCATTAGGGGAGGGCAAATAGGGCAGCTGCCGTGGGCCCCACAGCTTGAGGGTGCCCTGCAGTCCGGGCATCTTTTCCCCTTGTTGGGGCATCTCTTCCCTTTGTAGGGGCATCTCCCTCCCTACCCCTCACCTTTGCGGCACTTTTCCAAAGCAAAGTTTTCTCTCTCAGCGGGGCCCTGATACAGCAGCCATTCTCACTAGTTGCGTGTGGCTGCCCCGAAGCTTCTCCTCTGATGCAACTTCCTGTTTCCGCTGGATCAAGACAGAGAAGATGCTTCAGGGCAGCTGCGTGCAACTATTGAGAATTTAATCTAGACAGGGGCAGAAAATAAATTGAGAAGAAAAGGAAATGGAAGGGAGAGGAGAGAGAGATACCAGAGCATTGAGGGGGAAGGGGAGGAGACAGATATCAGATCTGGGGGAAGGAGACAGATGCCAGATCTGAGGGGAGGAAAGCAGGAAAGAGAGATGCTAAAATCCATTTGGAAGGAGAGATGGAAGGGAAGAAGACAGATGCTACACCATGGGGGGAGTGGAGGGAAGAAGATGGATGCCAGACCAATGAGGGGGAGGGAGAGATGGAAGGGTGAGACACTTTCTGGAAGAGACATAGAAAGAGAGCAGATGCGATATGGAAGAGGCAGAGAGAGGGCAGACAGTGCATGGAAGAAAGAGAATGATGAGAAGCTGAGGAAAGCAGAAACCAGACAACAAAGGTAGAAAAAAATCTATTTCTTTTATTTATATTTTTGATTTAGGATAAAGTGGTATAAGTGATAAACATTTATAAATAGAAAATGGAAATAAAATGATCCTTTTTATTGGACTAATTTTAATACATTTTTTATTAATTCAGAGACGAAAACCCCCTTCCTCAGGTCAGGACAGGGATATTGTAACAACAGTATACTTTACTGACCTGAAGTAAGAGGTTTTGACCTCTGAAAGCTAATTGAGAAATGTATTAGTCCAATAAAATGGTGGGCACTACATTTTCTTCCTGCCATGCCCCATGCCTCCTACCCAAATGCAAAATATAAATACTTAAGTTAGTAGACTTCCCAAAACCCTGCCGGCTGAAGATCTCTTCCTCTAGTTCGGTGGCCAGAACCCTTCAAGCTCTGCAGCTGGTGGCAGCTCAAAGACACTGACACTAGCTGCAGAGCTTGGAGATTACTGGCTGCCAGACTGGATGAGGTGGTCTTCAACTGGCAGGGTTTTGGGATCCCCACCAGCCACAGCAAGGGAAATGGCTAATTTTTGGTGGACCTGGGCCTGGGATCTCTGTGTGTTCAGTACAGAAAGAAGTGCTTATCTGTTTTTATTTCTCCAGTGTTGTAATACGGTACTTGCTGAGTTTAATTTCTTGGGGTTCCCAGTTCAATTTCTATTTCTATTTGTGATCCTTTGGTAAAAAAGTCTGTCTGTATTTTGTGTGTAAAGAAGCCTTTTAAAGTTGTTTTATGTGTGATAGTAATGGAAGGAAGAGATATGGGGGGTTATCTGTGGTAGTAATGGGAGGTGAGGGTATCAGGGGGGGATGCAGAGAGGAGAGGGGATCAAAGGCCCCCTCCTTAATTTCTGCCCTAGGCCCAAGCATGTCTAAAACTGACCCTGACAAGGAAATGCATTGCTGCAAAAGACAATACAAGGTCAGCAGGCTACAAAGGTCAAATGCAGTGTGGTAGATACATTTCCATATGGAGGAAAGAATGCGTCGAGAGTTGGTATTTAATATTTATATAAGTTAAACACTAGGAAGCATGATCTACTCATATATGTTAACAAAATAAAATACAGCCCCATGGGTCACCTGTTTCCTCTTCTTCCTACTGAATTCAAGATCAGGCCAGGTAACCTTTTCCTAGCTAGCATGTCACCTGGCTCATACTTACTGCTGATGGTGTGAAAGAAACCTACATCCAACCTGATTATTAAAAATAATGATGAAGCTAATTCATTAGAAGAATTTAGCTCCTTACCTGCTGAACTGAACTCATGCTGCTTTCCTGCTTCTTATTTTTGGAAATGCCTGGTTTCCAATGACAGACAAGGCTGTCATTTTGGACACTGTAGTTCTTGTTCCCAAGGAGCCAGTAAGTTTTCATCTTTCCTTTGCCCTGGAACAGAAGAGAGGTTATAGAGAAGTAGCACCAGGATAGGTTAAATCAGGAGAACAACAAGAAATATCAGGTAAGATAATTTAGGAGAGGATTTAATGGTGCCAAAATACTGGCGAAAGGTCAGGAGAACAGTGCAAGATGCCAGATCAGAAGATCAGCCAGTGAAAGCAGGATGAGTTAATTTAGAGAAATACCAATTCAATATACAGTACTCCCCCGAAATTCACAGGGGTTCTGTTCCAGGAGCACCCGTGAATTTCAAGGAAGGGGGGGCACTAACTTACATAGGAAGTCTGATTGGCTGTCAGTCATTCACTGTATTTTCTGACCGGAAGAGGCAGTCAGACAATACCACGAATGACTGAGTATGCGAACCACGAATTCACGGGGGTCTACTGTACTGTAGAAACAAAGAAAATCTTAGTTCCACAAATGAGCCATGAAACCTTTTCATTGGACTAACTCAGAACATCTGCGATATCTGATGAAGGAAGTGTAGCTTTAGAAGACCAGTCACAGTTGGGCTGAGCTAGTCCATTAAAAGGTCTTTACCTACAACTTGTTGCCTTATTTCTACTTTAGAAACAAGCAGAATCTATAGCAATGTGATGTAATTATATTTCCAGCGAAGATTTTCTTACCTTTATATCAATTTCGCCTCTGAGCTCAATTTCATATGCATCATCTATGAGGAGGGCATGATAGGTAGCAGAACTAATGTGGATCTTCTGAGCTATAAGTCAGAGCAGAGCCATTATTTGATCAGAATTAGTTCATGTTGGTCATCCAAGGTGTCCTTTTCTACAGACATAGTTTTAAATGGGATCATAGACAAACTTCCATCAAAGCAAGGATCTACAAATTCTAGCACTCAGTTGTCAAGAATCAGTGGTTATAAAGATACCATCCTGAACAATGTGCAATATTCCATCCCAATAGCTCAACAGAAAAGCTTATTTAAATTCAAACAATGATGTTCAGTAAATCTTTATTGTAAGTGGCTACTGCAATTAGGGGAAGACCATTTTCAAAGCCTGTAATGTGATAAATCATGATTTATATGTGTAGATTGGCTGTTTTGCACTTGGTGTTGTGTAACATTCATACCTATAGCTTCATATAGGGATGGTATTCCTTTGAGTATGTATTAGGTGAGATCAGAAAATACACACATTCTCTTAATTGGTGCAAAGTCCAAAAGTGTCTATGGTCTATATTCCAATGTGAACAGTTTGAAAATTTCCCCCTTAATTGATGAAGTTACAGGGAAATACTTTTAAAACCAATAGGAGGAAATTTTTTTTTTCACTCAAATAGTTAAGCTCTGGAATGTGTTGATAGAGGTTGTTGTAAACCGCTTTGAACTTTTTGGTATAGCAGTATATAAAAAATAAATTATTATTATTATTAGCTGGTTTTAAGAAAGTCTGTTATTGAGAAAGACATGGGGGAAGTCACTGCTTGCCCTGGATTGGTAGCATACAATATTGCTACTCCTTGGGTTTTGGCCAGGTACTAGTGACCTGGATTGGCCACCGTGAGAAACGGGCTACTGGGCTTGATGGACCATTGGTCTGACCCAGTAAGGCTATTCTTATGTTCTTATGTAATTTCACTTCTATTGTCCCATTAATATGTTGGAATTGTTATACAAGGCCTCTGCAACCTGGCAAGGCTATACTATAGTCTGACTCTAGCTCTAATTTATAAGTGTTCTCAACATGCCAGAGAAGCCTGTTTGCCAAACTTCAGAGAGTTCACGTTCTGAGAGATTATCTCTCTCCTTGGTGTACTGTAACTATAGATCTGGAGTCTGATGTTCTGCCTGTAGCAGCACCTGAGTATCTCAGGGATTTATAGGTATTGTGAATGGCATGGGGCATTTTCAGGGCTGCCCAAGTCCGGTCCTCGAATCTACTGGCAGGCCAGGTTTTCAGGATATCCACAATGAATATGCACGAGAGAGAGATTTGTATACGAAGAAGGCAGTGCAGGCAAATCTCTCTCGTGCATATTCATTGTGGATATCCTGAAAACCCTGGCCTGCCAGTAGATCTCGAGGACCAGACTTGGGCAGCCCTGGTTTAGATGGACAGTGGGATGCCTGTGCCAAAGTACTGAACCCACCATATCAGATTTAAGGAGATCAGTTTTCAGTAAAGTTTTGGAATGAAAACAGCCAAATCTGTATGTGTATCTGGTCTGCCAACTGTTATATGTGCTTCTGAATATCAACCAGAAGATGCGCACTGATGCTTCTTGATTGTTTTGTGTAGTAGCTGGTATTCAGGAAGAGCAAATCCCTATTGCTCCTGGTTGCTCACAAGCAGAGAGCAAAAAAAACATAAGAATATAATAAAGGACAGGCTGGGTTAGATCAAGGACCAGCTAAAGCGGCTAGGGCTCTTCAGCTCCAAGAAGAGACAGCTCAGGGGTGATATGATAGAGGTCTATAAAATACTGAGTGGAGTGGAAAGGGTAGATGCAAATGGCTTGTTTACTCTTTCAAAAATTTCAAAATATGGGGCGTGCCATGAAGCTACTAAGTAGTAGATTTAAAACAAACTGGAGAAAATATTTCTTCACACAATGTGTAATTAAACTCTGGAATTTATTGCCAGACAATGTGGTGAAATCAGTTAGCTTAGCAGGGAGTAAAAACCAACTTGGCTCCCTACACCGCAGTCCACGATGGCTTGACCCTCCTCCTCCAGACTCCCGCAGCCCCCTCAGGAAATTTTATTTATTTATTTCTAAACCCTTTACAGTGCATTCTATTACAAATGTTCTCTAGAAGATCTTCATTGCTGGGTTTTGTCAGTGTTACACTAGCATATTTTCCTTATAATATATTAACATTCTGTGCTATGGTCTCTTCCACTAGACAGCTTGAGTCTGTTATTATCTCACCCAGAGAGTGGTGGAAAACTGGAACGCTCTCCCAGAGGCTGTCATAGGGGAACACACTCTCCAGGGATTCAAGACAAAGTTAGACAAGTTCCTACTGAACAAGGACATACGCTGGTAGGGCTAGTCTCAGTTAGGGCAGTGGTCTTTGACCAAAAGGGCCGCCGCGTGAGCAGACTGCTGGGCATGATGGACCACTGGTCTGACCCAGCAGTGGCATCTCTTATGTTCTTAGGATTTACTCTTGCCTGTCTCCTATGATCTCCAGTCTTTGAATCTACTTGGTTCTGTCCCTCATTTGCACAAAATTACCCCTGTGTTCTGGTGCACGGTGCTAATTTATTAATTTTGCTACACCAGCTGGGCTGTGAATTATTAAGGAGTTCAACCGTGTTTCATCCCACGTATTTTAGAATGATCTGTTTTACTGTTTGTGCTCTGCTTACCCCCATCATTTTTATCTGCCTAGTCCAAATACCGTTTGAGGACCCTTCTCAGAGTAGGAGAGGTAGGGCTTTACTTAAAATCAGCAAACCTTACTCATCCATTTGCCAAGAATTAAAAGTTAATAGTGATGCAGTGTGAATGTCAGGTTACTCTTCTCGTTGTCCAACACCACAAACAGTAGTTACTCAGTTCTTTGCCTATTAGTCCAGCATTACTTCCCAGTGATTTTCCTTCTTTCCCGAGGGAGTGCTGAAATGCATATTTATGCTTCTGAATAAGACAATGAGTGATTTGTATCGTCAGCATTAAAGCACTTCCCTATCAGAATGTAGAGTAGGTCCAAAGGAACAAGGGTGAGGAAAGCTCAAACACTTACGCAAGCTGGTTGACTCCATACGAGAAGCAGTGTTCACTGTGTCTCCAAAGAGACAATAACGAGGCATCTTGTATCCAACAACTCCAGCAACACAAGGTCCTGCAGACACACATAGCAATTGCTAAGCTGTATATCTCTCTAGCCCAACGCACAGTACTCAGGCCACATAGGGTTCCCGAAGTCCTCCATTGTGGCCCTCATTGTATTCAGTGTGAAGCCTTGTTGCAAGGAGTTGAACAACATCACAAGCTTTATCCTGACTATCTCAAGAAGACATTGAATGTTTCAGTATTTGGAATGTACCAAAGTGTACGTGTTTCGCTATTAGCAAAATATGCTAAATTTCTGTTATGTTCCACAATGAAGTGCAGATATTGAAAGTCGATTTTATAAAATACTGCTAGATTTTTTTTGCATAAAATGTTTTCTCTCTTTATTTGATGACAGGAGAATGTTTTCCCACTCGTTTGTGGTTGTAACACTGTATTAGTGGGGTTCTAAAGGAATCCAACCCCACTTGTTATAATAAGCATATTGGAGACTCTGTAATGTTATTTTTGTACTTATTTATTGTTCTTTGTCAATAAAACAGGCTTCACATAAAATGTCTTTTTATCACTGTATCATTGCTGAGTGGGAAAACATAAAAGTTATAGCTATAATATGAGAAATTTGTTCCATTAAGCAAGAATAATAGCAAATTTTAAGAAAAACGACTATATGCAATCAGTGGATATAAAGAATCCCAGGATAGGCTTTAAAAAAATTTTAAATATATTTTCTGATCAAGCACAATCAAATTAATAGGAAAAACTTCAATTCACATAGTTTTTCCAACTTTAGGCTTATCTGGACAATCCTACTGACTTATGCACCAGCATAAAAAAATACATACTGGAGTTAGGATTTTGGTATGGACTTGTTTTGGGGGTTTTTTTTCGTTTTGTTTTGTGTGTGTGTTTTTACATTTGTTAGCTCTCTTTTATGCACCTGTGTGAATTCCAGCTCGCAATTGCAGTCGTTTCATTGGCATGTGGGGTATACTGACTTGTCGAACTGCAGCCACCAAATCTAGGGACATCTTTGCAATCTCATCAGCATGCTTTTCTCCGTTTCGTTCTGGCAGCCCACTCACCACCATGTATGCATCACCAATAGTCTCTACCTGATGAAAGAGAAAGAGGTAACTTGGTTCAAGGGGAGATGATTGTTTCTAAAACAAAATGAAAAAGTACATTTCAGAAAAGGAAGACATTTGTAACAGGAGCTTCATTTAGGTTTTATTCCAATGTGACAACGTCCAGGGAGGAAAATGGAGTCCCGCAGCAGCAACAGAGGGTGGTATGATTTGGGTGCAGCAGTTTCAGTATGGCGCTCTCCAGTTGCAGTTCCTGCTTGCATTCCCACTTCTGGGATCGCAGTTTGCTGCAGGGCCCTGATGTTCCTCTTCTCTGTGGTGCACTCAGTGAACCCAGTGGCAAACCACTTTCGGCACTGGCAAGTCTCATACCCACTAGCTGCTTTCCCTCAGGGCACAGCACAGTTACCCAGGAGTTCAGGGTCACTTGTGAACTTAGGGCTCCTTTTACAAAGCCACAGTAGAAGTTTCTACCGTGAGCCAGTGAGGTATATGCTCCAACGCTCATAAGAATTCTACGAGTGTCGGAGCACTTACCTCACTGGCCCACGGTAGAAACCTTTACCGCAGCTTTACAAAAGGCAGCATTAGCTATTTGTGTACACCTTGAAGGAGTATCAACTGGCAAGACAAGGTCAGTACCAGAGTTTACTGTCTTTACCAAGTTGTTGTCTAAGACAGTTGTCATACCAGCTCAGTCTACTGGAAATTTAAGTCATTGCAGAGCTGTCAAGTTACCAGTTCCAATAAGGAGACTTTGGCCAGTTCTGGTTTTAATCTTACATCTCAAAGCATTGTAGGATTTGTAGTCCCTGACTCAGTCCACTGAAATCCATGCTGCAGGTCCCATACTGCGTCAGATGAGATTAGCCGAAATCCAGGACTGGCCTAAAATCTCCACCATGGAACTGAGTAACTTGGAAGCTCTGTTATAGTCATTTCAGATTCCAACATGGATTCTTATTCTATGTAAAAAAAATTATATAAAATAAAACAAAGGAAAAAAGAAAGGCGGAAAATTCTACAGTAGCACCACAGGGAAGGTATGAAAGCAATATTTTCCACAGACTTTCTCCCATCACAGAACAGCCATGGCTGCAAGTTAACCATCAGGTTTACATGAAGCCTGGTCACAGGGTTGCAATCCACATGCATGTGACCATCAGCTCTAAACTTTGGGGTAAGACAAAGGAAGTGCATGGATGTTGGATAAAGCCAGTGGGGTACCAAGGGAGGGGGCAGGGGGGCGGTCCACCCTGTGTTGGGCCTTCCTCTCTTCCAGGTCCTGTCTTCATGGTAACAGGAAGTAGGCAGGACCCAGCAGAGAGGAAGGCCTAATGCCGGTAAGAGCAGCGAATTCTGAATGCTGCACTGCTAACTGGGGTGACAAAGAGAAAGGGAGGGGGAGAGAAATGCTGCACCCAATTGGGGAGAGAGAGGGAAAAAGAAGACCAGGGAGAGGAGAGGAGAGGAAAAAGAGATTCCAGACCATGGGGAAAGGAGGGAGGGAGAGAGGAAAAGGAGATGCCGGACCATGGAGGGGGGAGGAAGAGATGCTAGGGTATGGGGAGAGGGAAGGGAAAAAGAAAGAGATGCCAGACCAGGGAGGGAGAAAGGAGAGAGGGATAGATGGATGAGAAGGAGATGAGAGAGATGCTAGGGCATGGAGGAGGGAAGGGAAGGAGACAGAGATGCCAGACCAATAGGAAGGGAGGGAAAGGAAGGAGAGAAGATGCCAGAGTATGGAGGGGAGGGAGAGGAAGAGATGCCAGGGCATGGGGGAGGGAAGGGAAGGAGACTGAGATGCCAGACCATCTTTTTGTTGGACTAATTATAATACATTTTTAAACTAACTTTTGAAGACCAAAATCCCCTTCTTCGGGCAGTGGCGTACCAAGGGGGAGGCAGGGGATGGGTTACTAAATATTTTTATATATAGGGGGGTGTTAAATAATGATCAGCCCTGGGTGTCACATACCCTAGGTACACCACTGGATAAAGCATTTGTCTTATATGAACAGACTGGGCCCTGATCATGGCTGGATGGATTTGGGTGGGCTAGAATGGGGCTTCGATGACAGCTTCAAGGAGAAGGACAATGCTGGGCAGAATTCTACTGAAAATGGCAAAAGACAACTCAAGACTGAGTATGCATATGAGTATTTAGTACTTCATCATACCTTTTGCTATGAGTTTTATCTTGTTGGGCGCTGGTCTTTGACCAGAGGGCCGCCGCGTGAGCGGACTGCTGGGCACGATGGACCACTGGTCTGACCCAGCAGCAGCAATTCTTATGCTCTTAGAAACATAGAAATTGACGGCAGAAAAGGGCCATAGCCCATCGAGTCTGCCCATACCAATGACCCACTCCCTGATTCACTCCCCTATAGATCCCACATGAATATCCCATTTTCTCTTAAAATCTGACATGCTGTTGGCCTCAATCACCTGCTGAGGCAGCTCGTTCCAATGATCGACCACCCTTTCGATGAAGAAGTACTTCCTAGCATCACCTTGAAATTTCCCTCCCCTGATTTTCAGCGAGTGTCCTCTGGTTACCGTGGGCCCTGTAAGACTGAAGATATCATCTTTCACCTCTATACACCCCGTGATATATTTAAAGGTCTCAATCATGTCCCTCCTCTCTCTTCGCTCCTGACTGAATGGACTGTCATCTACTATGTTTGTGTGACATGTGAAAAATCTTTGGAACAAAAGAACTAAAAAATGAAATATAATAGCTGTTCCTCTTCCTAGCTTCCTATAATGAAGACTTTTAAAAAAGCACAATAGAGAAACAGGCATAGCATGTGAAGGTGATAAACAGGAATGTTTCCAGCTTTTCAGCAATTAAAGGAAGGCGTTTTGTTAGCTTTTTCCTCTGTGCTGGGACAACACTTTGTTCATTTAATACATTCCTCTGGATAAAGGTATTTTAAAGTTTTGTGCCAGCTTTATGGCTTGTGTAGAAATTGCACCAGATTTAGCTTTAAAAAAAATTCTGGTAAAATAGTGCAACAAAATTGGCACCCAAATAAATAACCGAGCTCCATCTGGTGCTGTACTGTGGTACTGGTACTAAGGGCTCCTTTTACGAAGGTGCGCTAGCGTTTTTAGCGCACGCACCGGATTAGCGCTGCTCAAGAGGAGGCAGTAGCAGCTAGCGCGTGCGGTATTTTAGCGCACGCTATTCCGCGCGTTAAGGCCCTAACGCGCCTTCGTAAAAGGAGCCCTAGGTGTAGTTATCTCAGAACCAATCTGATTTATTTCATAAAGAGGATTCAATGCTATATGAACTCACCTTGTACACATTGTAGGACTCAATTCTGCTGTCAAAGCACACATAAAGATTATTCAGCATTTCCACTACTTGTAGCGGGGTGCAGGAAGCAGCTATGCTAGTGAACCCCACAATGTCTGAGAAAAATATGGTGACCTGAGCCAATAGAGAAAGGGAAGAAGCATGTCAGTACAGTTTCAGTATCTGATGGATTCAAAAATGTTCATTTCTCAACCAGTTTCAGTTTTCAGCTTCCAATCCAGGTAGGGACTGGGATGAACCAACCATTAGGCAGGACTAGGCAGCTGCCTTGTGCAGCAGCTTCTGGGGGACAGTAAACCCATTTACCCAGATTATTCTGGGGGAGTGGGTGTAAAGCTGAAAGTTTCCCCAGGGCACTTAGGGCTAGATTCACTAACCTTTGATTCCGTGTCCGATTCGTGCCCGATTGCATGCAGGCCGACGAATTCAAATGAGGATGATCGTTGACACGCTCCCCCCCCCCCCCACCCCCCGCACGGATCGCTAGAGAATGATCCTTGAGCATGCGCAGACCATCTTCCTTGCCTGTAGATGGTCTGCACATGCTCTCAGTATGAAACTTTTTTTTTTTTTTTTGCAAGCCTGTGATTTTAACCCGCTTTAAGTGCTCTTTTTAATATTCATTTGCATGGCAGTGTCGGAGACTGCTAGAAAGCTCGCTAAAGACCACGAAAAGCCATTTTGATAATCCGCCGATAAAATGCATGCAGTCTAAACCGTCTGGAACCAGTTTAGCAACCGCATTAAAGGCAACCTTAAGTTTTGAGAATCTGGCCCTTAATCCCTATATGTGTGTGCTACTATGCACATGTCTCTCAACCCCTTTGTATGTGTGTTACTATTCTCAGTACTTTGATTGTAACCATGTACGCGAAGGTGCTGAAAAGTTCTCAGCCCAACCAATACGAGAATGACGTGGATATGGTTCAATCAATGATCTGAAACAATGTCAAAACATAGAATTTTGTTTCTGCAAATTGGCACTTAATAAAATAACACTCTTTCAGCTATAGGAGTGTATTGCAAACTGTGTGCCGCGGCATACCAGTGTGCCTCCTGAGATTTCTGGTGTGCCCTGACACACTGGCGAGGAGGAGAGTCGTCCACGCCAGCTGCCTGCCTACAGGACGTGCCTCTCGTGGTGAGAGGCACGTCCTGTAGGAAGTGAACCAGCGTGGACGACTCTCCTCCTGGCCGGCGTCTCGCCTCTTCTCCCTGCACCTCCCGGATCTCTATAACGGCGGGGGTCATGGCAAGACGGGCCTCCGCGCATCTTGTATCCAACAACTCCAGCAACACAAGGTCCTGCAGACACACAGAGCAATTGCTAAGCTGTATATCTCTCTAGCCCAACGCACATTACTCAGGCCACATAGGGCTCCCAAAGACCTCCATTGTGGACCTCATTGTACTCAGTGTGAAGCCTTGTTGCAAGGAGTTGAACAACATCACAAGCTTTATCCTGACTATCTCAAGAAGACATTGAATGTTTCAGTATTTGGAATGCACCAAAGTGTACGTGTTTCACTATTAGCAAAATATGCTAAATTTCTGTTATTTTCCACAATGAAGTGCAGATATTGAAAGTCAATTTTATAAAATACTGCTAGATTTTTTTTTGCACTGCATTTAGTGTGACACCGGCTGGAAAAGTTTGCGGGACCCTGAGCTATAGTGACAAAATAACATTCAGAATTTAGGAAGTTAGTTGGTTGGGATGAGAACTTTTCAGCACCCCTTCTTGTCTCACAATCGCTTTGTCTGTGTTACCATGCAAACCTGTCTCTCAAACCCTTTATAAGCGTGTGTGTGTATGTCTCTCTGTAAACAGTAAATAATTTCTCATGTGAGGAGAGGGCAGTTCAACGGTGAACAAGCCCTCTAGTAAACAGACATCCTAATTCTCATCTACATCTATTGCACTTTTGCTAATTCTCTTTTTCAGATATTTGTACTCAGCAATCTCTGAATCCATCTCTGATTTATTGTTTTAACCCTTTCATTTTATCTGGATTGTTGCATGTGCTGCTGTTGTCCATTGTTACTATTGAGTCGGTTAATTACTGGTTATTATTTAGATAATGATGTCTAGAATTAAATTGCAATTATCTAACTACAATACTGAATATGTAAGCCTGAATGAAAACCAAAGAGAGTCTATCCCTAAAGGAGAAAATAACAGAAATTAGTTCAAGAAAATTGCAGTGAGCCTATAGCTTCAAAGTGACACTGCAACCCAGAGAGAAAAGGAGCAGATGCCAGAGGCAATCAGTAGGAAAAGGAAGCAAGAGACAGAAGAACGGAGGGGAGGCAGAGAAAAGGGATGGCGACAGACAGGACACTGCATGGAGAGAAGAGAACAATGAAGATGGACAGAAAGGCCCAGATTCTCAAAACGGCGCCGTTCAGAAGGCGCCAATAGGTACCCGAATGGCATCGATGTAGTGCTTTGATTGGCCATTAACAGTGTGGTAATTGACTGCACAGTTAAAAACCAATTACAAACAATTAAAAATAAAAGGAGATGCTTTCAATAAAAAGGCACCTGAATCGCATCTACGCAGATGCTTACTGGCGTCGAATGTCACAAGAGGTGTGGTTATGGGCGGGGATGATGTTCAGTGCTGCTAAGCGTGATTCTATGTCAGAAATGTGGGCCTGTAAAACCCTGGCCTACGTTTCCAGTGCCTATCTTTGACGCAGACTGCAATTCTCAAAACAGCGCTGTAAGTTTGAGTGATGTGCGACCAGTACTGGTTTATCAGGCGCCAGCCAATTCTGGCAGTTTTGAGAATCCAGGTTTAAAAGACTTGGTTGAACAGGAAGAGAGAGAAGAAAGGCAGAAAGTGAGACAAAAGGACATAGATAAGCAAGACTAGAAGATAAGTGAAAAGAGAAGAAGGGAAGAGGGAAGGAATTTAGGATTTAGCTCACATCTTTTCAGTAATTGCTCAGGGTGAGTTACATTCAGATATTGTAGGTAGATTTTGTATGTATTTATGAAAGGTCAATTGAAAGGCCAAAAACTATTGAAGTGGTGTACATTTATTTATTTATTTTAAAAATGTATAGACTGCTTAGGTCTAAGCCAGAGGTGTCAAAGTCCCTCCTCGAGGGCTGCAATCCAGTTGGGTTTTGAGGATTTCCTCAATGAATATGCATGAGATCTATTTTCATGCAATGCTTTCATTGTATGCTAATAGATCTCATGCATATTCATTGGGGAAATCCTGAAAACCCGACTGGATTGCGGCCCTTGAGGAGGAACTTTGACACCCCTGCTCTACATAAAGGCAGTTTATACCTCCCAATAAATAAATAAATGAATAGGAGGGGGGTGCCAAAAAGTTCTCAGCCCAACCAAGAAGAAAATGACCTGAATATGGCTCAATCGATGATCTGAAACAACATAGAAACACCCCCCCCCCCATAGAATTTCGTTTTTGCAAATTGGTACTTAAGAAAATAAGATAACACTCTTTTCAGCTACAGTGCTCAAATAAGCTCACGGACGGGCCTAGAACTTTTCAGCACCCCCTGGTATTATCCCACCTGCTCATAACTCTCCGCCTGTACGTGGTTGTACGTCCTCAGCTGCTTTGCCACTGATTTGGGTAACATTTGGTGCAGAAGGTCCTCCGCCAGGCGCCGCTCTCTTTTCAAGGCTTCTGTCCTTTCCTTCAAGCTTCCGGCATAATTCTGAATCCATTCGGTCATTTGCTTAAAGGACACCAGCAGGACGGGGTAGATGAGGCAGGCGACAAACAAAAGGCTGATTTTGAGGCTAACGGTGGAGAGAATCTCTTTAGATTTGCTCTTCAGTTTCTCCTCGGCTTTCTGCAATAAACAGTTTCGAACGGAGTCCAGGTTTTTGAGGAAGGGCCCGAGAGCAAGCAGTGGAGCTGGGGCTGGGAATGGCACGAAAAGGGAAATGTCCTGGTACCGTTTAATATAGAGGGAGAGGTTTCCGTTACCCATCCAGCAGCTCTGTAAGGTCTGCGATGTGGAGATGGCGTAGTTCAAGATGGTAATGATTTGATACCAGGATTCCTGAAAGTTCTCGTGAGCGAGCGGCGGGGCCCTGAGAAGAACGATTTCTTTAACTCTGAGAATGAGTCGGAGGGACGACACGTCTGCCCAGTCTGGGTTAGATCTAGCGATTTGGAGATCCGCCTCCGAGTTGTGAAAGGCTCGCGACATCTCTGGCATGGCTCCAAGAAAACAACTAGGGGGCCCACCTTCTGAAATGAATTGCAGCCTAACTTTACCTAGGTAGATCGCGCACACAGATCCCGGGTCTTTCTCTCCTGCACACACCAGGACTTTTTCTCCATTTTTCCGGCAGAGGAGGTTTAACCTCTCCAGTCCTGGCTCGAGTTTTCTCCCTGCGGACGTTGTGTTACCCGGCAGGCCCTCACAAAAACTCGCTCTCTCCTCCTGGAGGAATTCCAGAAGGTTCTTGCAGGAATGAAGGCTCTGCAAAGCTTTTCCCGCGTTTCTCCAAACGTCAAGATTGCTGTTTAAGTCGAGAGAAATGGAACCGAGAAGAGTCAACAGGGATACGAGGCAGGCGGCCACAATCCGGCGTACAGTCTTGCTGACCCCAGGGCTGAAAGACGGGGAGCATCTGAGACACACAAAAACAGTGCAAGAAAGATCAATGCCTGTATTTACATATATATTTTTTATTTTTTTTTAATCTTTATTAAAATTCCAAACTACCATTGTGCAAACAATTTCAATATATATAATATTATACGAAATGCACATTAAACTTATAGACATTAATGCACAACTATTCCCCCTCCTAAATAATCATAAAAAGTACATACCTACAGGAAACCAACTATATATTCCACGAATGAAATTCCAATGAAAAACCCTCCCCCCTCCCACCCACCCTGGATGTGTATGCTTAAGGGTCAATAAAATAAAATCAGTTATCATTCCTTACAGAACTTAGTCAATGGTTTCCAAACATCCATAAATTTCTTATACCGTCTCTCTTGTACAGCCATTGAACG
Source organism: Geotrypetes seraphini (assembly GCF_902459505.1). Taxonomy (NCBI): domain Eukaryota; kingdom Metazoa; phylum Chordata; class Amphibia; order Gymnophiona; family Dermophiidae; genus Geotrypetes; species Geotrypetes seraphini. The sequence goes on from NC_047098.1 coordinate 28,177,384, forward strand.
TTCCATTTTAAAAGTATAACAGAGAGATTCCCACCAGAAAGTGTAATTTAACCTATCCCAGTTCTTCCAATTCTTCAAAATGAGTTGAATGGCAACCCCTGTCATTATGAAGAGATATTCAAATACTATATCAATACTTAGCAATTAAAGAATGTATATACACCCACAATACACATACAGTTTTATGTGAAAAAAGTAATCATGTTTTCCGTGCAAATTGAGTGAATAGATGCATACACCTATTGCAGTTATGCTGGGGGTTTTGTTGTGTTTTTTATTTCTGGGGTTTTATACATTTTTTATTTTGCCTAATTAACAAATCTCATGTTTTCAGACTTTATCAATTCAATTTTATTTTTCCTCTAACTCTACTTTTCACTTCTCTATTACCCTCCAGGTACTTTAGTTAGATTGTGAGCCTTCGGGACAGTAAGGGAATTTTTCAAGTACCTTTCTTATTTCTAATCTTAATGTATATTTTCTGTAAACCGCTTAGAACCTAACGGATGTAGCGGTATATAAGAAATAAATTACATTACATTACATTACATTCGATTCATTTCTATTTTCACTTCAATATATTTTCAAATATTTGGTCGAATTAGATCTAGAAATAGAATCTAAAATAGCTGTTATACTATGATAATGAAGACAAATACCTTCAGACAAAACCTTTACGTCCACACCGAGATGTGCCTGACATTTTCTGCTACCACAGAACAAAATTTTGCTGTGAAAAAAATTACTATAGAATGTTCTTTTCCTATGAAATATGCAGGTAGCTTAAAGCTTGGCTGGCGTGAGAATTATCAATCAAATTTATGAGCTTGGACTTAAATAGTTTTTGTTTGGAATTATTATTATTATCATTTCTTTAAATGTGAAGGAGAGAGGTGGAAAAGGCAATCATTTAAATTCTCTGTCTTGAAATGTAAGCATTTTATGTAATGTTTTTGGTGACAACTGTATTTTTCATCGGTTAGGAAAAGCAATATTTCAATTACAAGTTAACATTTATTTTGGTTTCACTACCAGTCCTAAAATTCTTGCTAGTTGATGTCCAGAATTATAAGGCAAATACAAAAACAAAAACCTCCCAAACCCTAACTGGACAAGGGAGAGAGACAAAAGCAGAAACGGCTCAACTACATTCACCAACCTGTAAATAATGTTGAAGATATAAGTAGGTTAAACGGGAGAGCCCTCAGTCACACAGCCACCCACTAGAAATCCAGTGGAAAAGGCTGTCACATGGCTTACACCCAAACGAGTGTTAAGTGTGAAACATCCCCGGGCTCTACTCCGTATTTTTTACAATAAAGTGCACCCAACAGTGCTAAGTGTGAAAAAAGATATACATAAATCAAAAAAACACACTTTACCATCCACTACGATTGTCTCTGCCCCTTGTCCAGGGGGGCCAAAAAATGTCCAAGTCCAGCCAAGCAAAAAAACAACAGGAAGTACTTAGCTTCTCGTGAAGACAAACAGCCAGCAAAGATATTTAAGAATTATAAGGCGACACCTATTTGTAAATGATACATTTTTAATGCATTCAGTATAAGGATTTTCTTGTCTATGAAAAATATAAGAGCAGTAGCTTTGATCATCTTTAATCTCGACAGATCTAAAAATAGCATATTTTATATTCTACAAAAATAAATGATTCTTTTTTTATTAAATACCTTTTTTATTGATATCTCGTGTTGGGCCAACATAAATGCTTAACATGAGCTTTAGAGATCTTATGTCCATTCTTCAGATATTTTATACATATACAACATTTTAGATTTAACTAGTTTATGGAATATTTATTGATATATCTAGGTCAGATTTTGTTTATTGATTTTATTTGAAAAATATACTGTATTAGGTTTTTATAATTTTAATTGTTTCAGAATTTAATTCAATTTGTGATGCTATTATGAATTTATGACTTCTCCTCACTTTCAAAACTAAAAACTCTAATCAACCGGCATTTATAGACAAACTTTTGATCCCCTACTCATCATCAAGGATCCTCCGATCAAATAATCAAAATTTACTTTCTATACCGTCAATACGAGAACTGTTTCATGACACCACTCGCAAATCCATCTTCTCAGTTACCGCCCCCTCTTTGTGGAATGCCCTTCCACTCGACGTTCGATTAAAGAACTCCCTCGAAAAATTTTAAACTAAACTTAAAACTTTCCTCTTTAAAGATGCTTTCACTCTAGCATCAGCCTCCACTTTTTAACTTCCTGATTCATATGTAGTTTTAAAATATCTAACACTTCTTAAGTGATCCTCTCCTATTGTTTTTACCAATCCCCATTTACCATCCTTTTTTTTTCTTTTTTTTAAATTCTTTATTCATTTTCAAAATTACATTAAGTGTATATATATATATATATACAATCACATTAACCATAAATACATCACTTTTAGTCTATCATTTGTACAATACATAAATTCTAAACCCTCCCTCCTCCCTCCCCACCCTACCACATATTCTATTATCATATAAATACATGTTAATAAATTATCCACCACCCTACCCAATTGAACTGATAAATTTAAGGAAAATATTTTCAACTAATCCGTACAATATTTTGTTAATGATTTCCACACATCCTGAAATTTCTTGAAATATCCCCTTTGTAATGCAATAAATCTTTCCATTTTATAGATATGGCATAAAGAGTTCCACCAAAAGTTGTAATTTAATCTCCTCCAATCCTTCCAATTATATGTAATTTGCTGAATGGCAACACCAGTCATTATAAGTAATAATTTACCGTTCTTTTTTATTAATTTTATTTTGATGTATTTTAAATAACCTCTCCCTCCCCTACTATCCTTTTGTTTCATGTATATTAATTTAAATTTGTTCAGTATTTTTAACATTTGATAAACTACCATATTTTTTATTTGCTTCCTTTAATTGTTTTTATAATTTTTTTATAATGTACACCGTCTAGACATGTATTTTTATAGACGGTATATCAAAAATAAAGAATCTTGAATCTTGAATTTAGTTTAATGCAGATTTTTGTTAAAGGTTTCTGAAAGGTGAAATAGAAAGAAATAAAAACGATAACATTTTACATTAGAAAAAAAATTATACCATCAAATTCTATCATACCCGATTTACTAATAAACACGATTAAGTAGAAAAATCACAAAGAAAGAACTGGCTTCAGATTTCAAAAAGAAGTCTACAAAAGATGGACACAATCGAATTCTAAAAGCCACCCTCAGAAAAAGCCCAAACTTCCTTGACCTGATTCGATTTTGGTTTCTCTACAGCAGTGGTTCCCAACCCTGTCCTGGAGGAACACCAGGCCAATCGGGTTTTCAGGCTAGCCCTAATGAATATGCATGAAGCAAATTTGCATGCCTGTCACTTCCATCATATGCAAATCTCTCTCATGCATATTCATTAGGGCTAGCCTGAAAACCCGATTGGCCTGGTGTTCCTCCAGGACAGGGTTGTTCTGTTTTCAGAATACATTTTCAAAATGAGAACGTCGATTTTTATACTAGAATCTGACAAACATTTTCGTGGTGCATTTCTTTTACATTGCTGTTGGCACATCCTTGAGTTTGGTCCCACCTTGTTTAAGGTTTCTCACTGTTTTCAATCTTTTGTATCTATTTGCCTTTAAAGAAACTTTTCCTGCCCAAATAACCCAAATATGCTTTCTCTATTTGCTGAGGAACAACAGAGGGTCAGCTAATAGGAGGGACCGCTGAAAAGTTCTCAGCCCAGCCAACAAAGTTGGGGCAATCTCCATCGAGGGCTATACACTTAGTCCAGCGATTTTCCACTTTTTTTTCTTCTCTCGGAACAATACATCATGAAAAAAGTGGAAAATCGCTGGAGATTGCCCCAACTTTGGGCTCCTTTTACTAAGCTGCGCTAGCGTTTTTAGCATATGCAGCGTTTTAGCGCACGCTAAACCTGCGCTACGCGGCTAGAACTAATGCTGGCGTTAGTGTCTAGCGCATGCGGCAATTTAGCGTGCACTATTCTGTGCATTAATGCCCTAACGCAGCGTAGTAAAAGGAGCCCCCTGTCAGTTGGGCTGAGAACCTTTCAGCGGTCCCTGGAAGACCTGGAATGAACCTCTCTATCTGTAGCTGCTTACTGCTTAGGGATCTTAAATCATCAGTTAAAATGTTCAGCATGAACATATCCACCATAAGACATGTTTAGCACACAATATAATAATGATAAGCTGCTTTTCTAAACCTACCTGCATATTTGGCAAAGACTCTCCGGTCCTTCCTGGCTTCTTTTTGACTTCTGTAGTTCGATTCTTGCCTTTTTATTGTGGATTTGATGGATTTTACCTTTTAAGGATGACGATGAGAAGGCTACGGTGACAAGACACTCGTTTCTTCCACTTCTGTCTGCTCCTGACATGAGATCCAGCCAGGTGTCCCCAGCAAAAACTATTGCTTTGAGAGGGAGAATCCTTAGTTTCCTGGGATCTTTGGACAATATGGGGTGAGGGAATAGAGATAATACCTGGGAGTCCTTGAGTTTCCATAGAGGAGGGATTGCTTTCAGTAGTCCTGCCTCCTATGTGCAGTGTCCAATACCATGGCTGCAGATTTTCTGAAAAGCGTCTTTATTAAATTCCCTGTTGATTGGAATTTTATTACCGAATATGTTGTTTAAAATGTTCTAGTCTTTCTTTGGATGATTCTGTAGCACCACATCCTCATAATTTTGTTTTGACATTCCAGTATTTGAAGAGCTTAGTTCCTCATATTGTTCTACCCTTCAATGGCTTTCTTTCCTAGCCTGACATGTAGGGCTTCCCTCTTCCCTTTTTTATTTCTGTTCGACCATTTGTCATAGTCTATGTAACCTGTTTTTATACTTTTATATGTACATCGCTTAGAAGTTTGATAAGCGGAATATCAAATTTTAATAACAAAGAAACAGGGGGTAATGAAGGCAATTAAAGACCACATAGCCTATCTAGTCTTCCTCAACCATGCCATTTACTATCCCCTCCTCGCCCTTAGAGATCCAACCTATTTGTCCCAAGCTTTAATTCAGATACACTTTTTGTCTCCACCACTTCCACCAGGAGGCCATTGAAGCCTTTCCTTGAAAAAGTATTTTCTGAGGTTACTTCTGAATCTATCCCTTTATCCTATGCCTCCTCATTTCAGAGTTTCCTTTCAATTGAAAGACGCCTCGTGCACTTTTAAATGTCTCTATCATATCTTTCCTCTCTTGCCTTTCCTCTAGTCTAAAGTATACATATTGAGATCTTTAAGTCTATCCCCATATGTCTTATGACAAAAGCCACCTATCATTTTAGTAGCTTTCCTCTGGACCGACTCCATCCTGTTTATATCTTTTTGAAGGTGCGGTCTCCAGAATTGAACACAATATTCTAAATGAGGTCTCAGCAGAATTTTATACAGGGGCATTGAGGTCGGCCGCTGTCTAGGCCTACCCCGAGATAGAGACCTCACACTCTATATACTGGTATCAATCAATAAGTATATTTATTAACAAATCAGTAAGAGCTTACAAGAATAAATCATTCAGCATATAGAGTAACAGAATGTGATCTTCAGGCCTGAGGATCCTCTGATGTCTGTTCTGCTTACTTCCTTTTAAAGGCCTGTTTTTATACATTTCTTGGTGGCTAACACCACGTTGGTCTAAATCACATGACAAATCTTTTATTGGTTATTTCTTACACGTCATTACATCTGCTAATTCATTAATTGGTTCATAATATCTGTGTCATACCATATGCATGTCCTGTTTATCAGAACATCTATCTTTTCCCGCATATGCCCTTTCAATCTACCATATCAGCAATTCCAAGCCCTGCCTTTATCACAAGACACATCTTACAAAATGCAATTCTCGAGAATTCTATTCTTGACCATGAGATGTGTTCATCATAACAGGTGTGAGGCTCTGTTGCCATGCAAAAAGAGTCAAGTATTGCTGGTTTGCTTCCTCTTCATAAGTTTCGCTTAGGTCAGTAGGTTATTTCCCAATCAGTACGTGACAGCTGGCAAGTGGAGTCAGAAATGCCTTTTTAGTTTATTAATATATTTTGAGTTGTTAGAGCAGGAGAGGAGAAAGGGGATTTTTTCCTCATTTGAGATCTGCTTTCTTCACCTTTAGTGTTATCCAAAGGACTTACTGTTCACCTGTATCATACCAGGACTTTGTGAATGTATTTTCCTTAATACCAGAGCTTACCGTATTTTCCCTCTTCCTCTCAGCATCAATACCTCCTTTTTCCTACAAGTCATTCCTCTCCCTATGTACCCTGTTTCCTCTGTTTCTAGCTTTCACCGTCACCTTTTCAACCTGTTTGGTCACCTTAAGATCATTACATACTACCACACTCAAGTCCTGCTCCTCTTTCATGCACAAAAGTTCTTCACCCCCTAAACTGTACTGTTCCCTCTGGGTTTTGCAGCCCGAATGCATGACCTTGCATTTTTTAGCATTAAATTTTAGCTGCCAAATTTCAGACCATTCTTCAAACTTCATTAGGTCCTTCCTTATGTTATCTACACCAGCAGGGTGTTTATTACTGATTTTGGTATCATCCGCAAAGAGGCAAATCTTACCAGACAGTCCTTCAGTAATAGTGCTTACAAAAATGTTAAAAAGAACAGGCCCAAGAACCGATCGAACCTTGAGGTACAACACTAGTAACATCCCTTAGAGCAGGGCTGCCCAAGTCCGATCCTTGAGATCTACTGGCAAGCCAGGTTTTCAGGATATCCACAATGAACATGCATGAGAGAGATTTGCATACCAAGAAGGCAGTGCAGGCAAATTTCTCTCATGCATATTCATTGTGGATATCCTGAAAACCTGGCCTGCCAGTAGATGTTGAGGACTGAACTTGGGCAGCCCTGCCTTAGAGTGAGATCCATTGACCACTATCCTTTGTCACCTTCCACTCAACTAGTTCCTGACTAGAGAATGACACGGACAAATTTTTCCCCATTCCTGCAGGAACTCAATTTTCCGACCTCACAAGTTTTGTTCCTGACCTGTCCCATTCCTGTAAGCTTTGCCTTAACCACACAAGCCTCAAACACATGATTTTAAAGTTTTTGAGGCTTGTGCAGATGAGGACAAAGCTTGCAGGAATGGGGCAGGAACAGGATAAGAACTCACGGGGACGGGATGGGAAAATGAGTTCCCGCGGGAATGGGGAAAAATTTGTTCGTGTCATTCTCCATTCCTGGCCCAGTCCAGCACTTTGGAGCCCATCCCAAGTGTTAAGTGCAAAAAGCTATTTTCTGGATAAATTAATGTTTTTATTCTCAAGAATTGTAGTCAACACATTTGTTTTAATGAATGTTATATACCTTATTTTTAGTGCCAATTTCACACATCCTATGAAGACAGTCTGCTTTCTCTATGAACCACTTTTCAAGGAACTTAGGTTATGGAACTAAGCTCTTCATTTGTTTTGCTTTTTCTTTATTTTTATGATAATGTAACTGGGCTTCTATTGCATTCATTCTGGGATTTCTAAACATAGAACTAGAGAATGTCTGTGAATTTTCTGTAGATGTTCAGATTCAGATTCTTGGTTAAGTCCTTCAGGGTCCAGTTTTTCAAGGCTCCTGGAGCATTAGAGGAAGGAGACTGAGAAGGCCGGCACAGTATCTGGAGGATAATGAGAACTAGTGAGACGAGTGCTGGGGGCTGAAATGATGAAAGATCACCAAGATACTGGAAGCTGTGGGAATTTATTCAATTATTTATTTATTGGGATTTGTTAACCACCTTTATAAAGAGTTTCACCTTGACCTAAAAATTACAATTTTATTAATAGCATAACAATAATAAAATGTCCAAATATAAGCAAATACAATCAATTAGGCAACCGTGGAGATGGCAAATTGAATCCTAATGAAAGGACTAACATGATACAGTATTTATTTATTTATATACCACTTATATCCCACGTGGTTTACATACAGGAACTTTATCACATTTCCCTATCAGTCCCTGGTGGGCTCAAACTCTATCTAGTGTACCTGGGGCAATGAGGGGATTAAGTGACTTGTCTAGGGTCACAAGGAGCAGCGAGGGATTTGAACCCACAGCCTTAGGGTGCTGAGGCTGTAGTTCTAACCCCTGCACCACACACTCCCAGAAATATAAGAATTTAATGCCATTATAAAATAGATTTGGCTCTTTTTACAAAGTTGCAATGCTCAGCATTTAGCATAAACTACCCAGCAGCACACAAGGAACAAAGTACCTGCATGTAATACTTGTATATATAAACCACTTTGGTTGTATCCACAGAAGGGCAGTATATCAAATCCATGACTCTATACCCTTTATAGACTTTTCCTCCAGGAATTTAGCCAGATGAACCCAGATACATTGACTAAAGAGCTAGCTTCACGTCTCCTACCAGATTCAATTAAAAATATTAACACTGGTTTCATAAGGCTGTCTACCATGGTAACTTGCATCCCTGACTATTCCATTCTCTACAACTTATTTCTTGCAATCAGCTAGAAGTTACAGAGTCTATTCCAGCTCCAGCTTTGGTACTCTGACTTTTATTTGTTAGGACTCTCACTTTGGTATTCCCCACAAGTTTCAAGTTTATTGAGATTTTGATTTAAACGCAATATCAAGTATTTTCAATGCGTATAACAATAATAATTTGGGGGGGGGGACAAATAAAACAGTTTTAAACCATATACATACAATTTTATCCCAAATTACATTAAAGATACAGTAAAGAATTAAGAGGTTAAATTACATTTGTGCTGAGTTCAAGGCTGCTTTGAAAATTCTTCTTTTCACTAAGGCCTAAGGTGGTTTGGATTGTGGAGAGTCTTCTTAGCTCCGAATCTGCCTGTTTTCTTACACTTTCTCTAAATCTTCAATCTGGTTCTTCCATCCTTTTCTCCTATGATGGAGTTCCATTTCTAATCTCTATTAATCTGAATTGTAAACTGCCTTGATTTTCCCATTAGAAAGGCATATATTAAAATAAACCTAAGTATAAACAAGTGTGAGGGCTCATCCTGAGTGCCCCCCACCCCCAATTTCAGTACCTTGAAGGGCACTCTGATAGCAGAGCTGTATGTATGGGTTTGGCAATGAAAATCAAGGCACAGCTGGGGGTCCTTCGACCTGGTATTTGGCATAAAGGTCTATGCCTGCTCCCTAAGCCCCAACTTTCCACAGTGAGGCATGGAAAGCATAGCTTTCAGTATCTAACCAGCTACCTAGCTGTTATATGGCAGGTAGCCCTTTTTGAGCTTGAGTTAGTATCGTTGCTGTCTACAATTTTCCTTTTTTTATTACAAAGATGCACCAGATTATTGAGGGAGAATACTTCTGGGCAAACTTACTTACCAATGGTGACAGAATTGTTAATCTCTGATGGATGTAACGGAGCAGGACTCTGCGGAGCGAATGATGACTGTTTACAATTTTCCTGCCTCAGCTTGGGTGGGTGTGTTTTGGATGACTTTCAGACTGTTTGCTTATACTTACAGTAAATAAAGCTACAGCCGGTTAAGTTTTCCATTAGAGAATGACACAGGGACAAATTTTTCCCCATCCCTGCGGGAACTCATTTCTCCTGTCGCAGCCCTGTGAGTTCTTTTCCCATCCCTGCCCCATTCCTGCAAGCTGCATCCACATCTGCACAAGCCTCAAACACTTTAAAATCATAAGTGTTCGAGGCAGTTAAGGCAGAGCTCACAGGAATGGGACAGGGACAGCGACAAACTCACAGGGACGGGACAGGGAAATTGAGTTCCTGCAGGAACGGGGACAAATTTGTCCCCGTGTCATTCTCTATTTTCCAGATCCTAGTGTTCATGGTTTTTATTATGGTTGTGGAATAAGTTGATTGGACCACCAAGAGCTCTTGTAGATTTTCAGAAGTTTAAAAAACTTCTGAAAACTACATTATTTGTAGAAGCATGCTTTTTTCCCCAGGATTATGAATGTTTCTGTATTGATACGCTGTCAAGTGCTGTAAAATATGGCTGATATGAAGGACCCGTTATAATTTGTATAATATGTGCTGTATGTTTTTTTTATTTTATATGATTGTCTTTTGTAAAATTGCCTAGTTATAGGCGGTCAAGAAATCTTTTAAATAAATTTCTGAAAAGGATATAGATGATCAGGGGGTGGGGGGATGAAGGAGGAAGGGGCAATTCTCAGCTCCCCATCTTAAGCCTTTCTCTAAGTGCTTGGAATTCTAGCAGGAACAGTGGACATTTTGCAACTATCACAAGTTATCTTATGCAGTCAATGTGCATTAGGTAACACAGCTTTAGTAAATAAGCCCCTTAGAGAGGAAAGAACCGGGGAGCCAGGTGTTAGCTGCTAAGGGCTTGTGAGTCCAAGGAAGTTTAAAAAAAAAAAAAGGATCATAATATGTTTATACAAGTAGAAGATACCAGCTTCAAAGTTGGAACTGAAAATAGCAAGAAGACAGGATAACAAGGAAGTAAGGTTGCAAACAAGAAGGAAATAAGATCATCAAAAATGGAGGAGGGGAGTTAAAAGCCTAGATAAATCCACACTGTTCATTTCCTGAAACAGGACTGGGAGAAGAAAAAAAAGGCAGGTGAAAAATTAGAGCTGTGTAGGATGAAGGGGAGGATGTATAGAGAAAGAAGAAAGGACTTGATATACAATCAAAGCGGTCTACATTTTATATACAGGTATCATTTTGTAGCAGAGTCACAAGGAGCTGCAGTGAGAATTGAACCTAGCGCCCCAGGGTCTCAAGCCACTGCACTAGGCTATTCCTCCACTCCAGCACTAATACCCCCAAGCAATTGCTTACTAATAGCATTCCTCTACTCAGAAAAGAGTTAGATGAAGTGAAGGAGAAGCAGGACACAGGAGGGAATTAAACATATAAACAATACATCAGGACTTGTTAAATATTGCTTGAAAGGGATTGGACATTGTGACATCACTGATGAGGTTGGCTGTTATTGGTGGAATGCGGCATTATGACATCAGGGAAAGGGACTGGGACTTGTATACTGCCTTTTGTAGTTCTATGAGTACAACCACACTCAAAGCAGTTTACATACAGGTACTTCAAGCATTTTCCCTCTGTCCTGGTGGGCTCATAATCTAATGTACCTGGGGCAGTGGAGGATTACGTTGACTCTAACCACTGCACCACTCACTCCTCTGATACAATATCAGAAGCGAGCCAAGTATAGAACAATGAAGCCATTGTGACATCACTGATGAGGTTGGCTGTTATTGGTGGAATGAGGCATTATGACATCAGGGAAAGGGACTGGGACTTGTATACTGCCTTTTTGTAGTTCTATGAGTACAACCACACTCAAAGCAGTTTACATACTGGTGCTTCAAGCATTTTCCCTCTCTGTCCCGGTGGGCTCATAATCTATCTAATGTACCTGGGGCAGTGGACGATTAAGTGACCTACCCAGGGTCACAAGGGGTTTGAACCTGCAACCTCAGGGTGCTGAGGCTGTAGCTCTAACCACTACCCACACTCTCCTCTTGACAAAAACAAAATTGTAATACTATGTAATTATGGCAGAAGCAAGAGTTGAGACAATTGTATTTTGTATATTGTATTTATGAATTTTTGTTTTTGAAACACTGTATGTCTATGTAATAATTTACCTATGTTTTTAGATATTTGTAACCATTTTGTATATCGCCTAGAATGTAGATTAGGCGATTAATCAAACTATATAATAAACTTGGGAACTTGGAAACAAAGAGAATTTATAGGTGTCTGAAGGAGAAATACCCGATAGCTATTTGTCTTCATTCAAACACATTCCCTGTACTTTAGCATTGATGGAGCTGGGCACAAACTTCTTTGCACAAGTGTTACACTTTGATACCTTGACTTAGATACCTTGGCCCCACAAAGTTAGATTAGGGGAAAGGGATTGGGACTTGTCTACTGCTTTTTGTAGTTTTACATCCACACTCAAAGCAGGCACTTCAAGCATTTTCCCTATCTAATATACCTGGGGTTATAATAACTGTGGCAGAGAAGCTGACAAAATTTGAGACTGTTTTTACAGAGAATGAGAAATACAGTTCTAATCTATAAGTGAAATTATGTTTTATGAATGCAGTTTTTCTCTGAAAAGGTCTCAATAATTATTTCTCTGCTTCATAAGGAAGTTTACATTACTTGGGACATATACTTTGTTCAGTAATCCATCAACAAACCGCTGCCAGGTCTTTTTCATTTGATCCTTTGCTTACTAATGGAAACAATAGACCCCCTACATTATTGGCCTTTTCCTATTCTGTTCATAAATATGCATATTGTGTGTGTGTTAATGAACGCCTGCATGGAGTAATTGCAGCTCAGACACTCTTTGATGTGCATTGGCGATGAATTAAAAAAAAAAAAAAAAAAGCTTCATTTCATACTCCAGCAAAGGTGCACCATTAATAAATCCCATTTTGCTAAAGCTTCTGTTACTTTATTTGGGGCCTTTTATTGCTACCTGTGCAAATCAGCCACACCACCAGTATTTAGGAGATGGTCATCTTAATAGAAATACAAGGCAATCAAGAAAAAGGGCAGATACAGAAACAAAAAGACAGCAGCTGAGAAAAATATTGACATGAGAGAGAAAAAGAGAGCGAGCGGCTCACAGGTGCCCTAATCAAATTTAACAGAGGATGAAGACGTAATAGGAGGCAGTGGCCCAGAGAGACAGCTCAGAATAACGAGGGATTATTGTTCAGGGATAATGAGTGCACACAGACATACTTCAGGTTGGTACGAGAGCGGTGTTCAGTGCCCCCCATAAGGTTAGGTAGATGCAGCCACCATAGGAGCACTTGTAGGTTGGTAGGCTTGATGGAGATCTTCAACAAAGTGGCTCCCAAAATTGATTTCACTGTAATTTGATTTGCCATTGGAATGAGGACATGCGGAACTTGGCAAATTGGATGACATGAATTGCCACTGCCATATGAACAAAAAAGCTATCATGGTGCAGGCTATAGAGACATAGGCTGCAAAAACTTTTAATATGAGAGACCAATTTTAACACCTACTCGAGGAAAACAACACAAGTCTGGATTCTGGAATAACTTTGCACTATCTGATTAATTCTTTCAGTTGGGTGGGAGACAGGTTTACAAGCATTGTAAAAGTGCCACAGCAAGTTTTAAGCTTAAAATTAAGAGATAAATTGACCCTTTATGTGCAGAGTCAACCTTTCTTTGCATAATATCATCTTCATTTGCAGTATCATTAGATTGGATTAATGATGAATGGGAGTGTTGTAAATAAATAGGAAATGATGTTCGCTGAGAGCATCTAGATAGCAGAAGTAAATCCACCTAACAGTAAACAGGTCTTGGGCAGTGGTTTGATTTTGAAAGGTTCCAGAAATGTTTTAACTTTTAATATTTGATATGCTCAGTGGTGTAGCTGAGAAATGTCCAAACCAAGGATGCCCTGAATCAGCCATGTAAGACAAAGCAGTGGCCATTGCCCACATTGGCACCATTTGAACAAAGACATGGTGACATTTGGAGCTGCAAGAGAAGTAACGTTTCTTCCCTATAAAGAGCCATTCTTTGAATTTTGACAATATTTAAACTTTTGGATATAGTTGAATAAATTACACTGAAATATATTGAACATACACACTAAAATTGCTTATTAAATTTACACTGTGAAATAAAATTAAAAACTGAGAAAAATAAGTTCATTTAAGTTTAAAGCTTGCTATTCTTAAATTGTGAGATGTTTTGTCTTTTTCTGAGATTTTGCAAGGTTCTATTATTGAGGCATAGGAAAATATATAACCCTTTCGTTTTAACACCTGGGAGTGGCAGAAAAAGCTAAAGGAGAGTACCTTATATTGATAGCAGTTACCATGAATTGGAATGCGTGTGTAAGCATCCTGCAAGTCTAGGGCAGTGAGTCAATTATCAACCAGAAGATTGGTACCCAGGGAATTTATTTTAAAATTTATCCTTGTTGACAAACTTGTTCAGACAACCGAGATCAAGAATTGTCCGACTCCCCTTTTCTTGGAAATCAAGCAGTATCATAAACAAAATCTTTGGTTGGTCTTAGATTTAGGGTACGAGAAAATCTTGCATCTTGTTATAGAAAGGATACCTGGTGAAGAATATAGGGTTGGGTACATAAGAAGCTGGATAACTTTAGAAATGTGATGTAGTACCCCACTTGTATGATTTTGCATATCCATCTGTCTAAGATGTTCTTGGTCCCAAAGAAGCAAAAATATAGCAAAAGACCACCAATCACAAAGGGTTTCAAAATGGACTGCCCATTATGGTGGGAGAATCTGTGATCTGGTTTTGAATATCCCTGCCATTTGGAATTGTTAGATCATGCAGTATATAATTAGCACAAATGGCCTCTTACAGGGACATGGGGTCAGTCAGAAACTGGGAATAGTCTTGGGGTTAGTGAATATGAGTATCACTGGTTGCCTGCATTCTTTGGGCTTGTTGTACAGTTGATTCTAGCAAACTAATGAAAGGCAGTTGGATTATTGTAGTCAGTAATGCTTTTGGTTATCATAAGGGTGGAACAGTGATCACCTGCCTGTCAATGCTCTATTAAGACAATTGGGTTTGTACAGCATTGTAGTGATCCTTGATAATGTACACTTTCTTGACTCCAATGAGGTTGCTACTGTGCATGGAACATCAACCAGGTGATCATGCACATCTTCATGGAGTCAAACCACCCTGCAGAGATGTCTGTTGATGTAGCTCTAGCAGCAGTTGATATAGCATAGGCATCAAAAGCTGTGTGTATGATATGTTTGGCACATTCTCTACAAGTAGCAGGAGTAGGAATAGGTAATTCCATACCTCTGGACTTTGTTGCCAAGTACAGCAGAGATCAAGGCGACTCAATTTTGGCCCTCAGTCAGGCCAGGGTTTCAGGATACCCACAATGAATATGAATGAGAGAGATTTGCATATCAAGGAAGAAGTGCATGCAAATCTCTCATGCATATTTATTGTGGAGTTTCTAAAAGCCTAGCCTGCCTATGGACCTCGAGCACTGGAATTGAATAGCCTTGGCCTCGATAGATGCACTAGCTGGATCAAAGGACTTTTAAAATTAAGTTTCTATTGTCTTTTTCTTATTAGCTATAGGGAAAGCCAAAGAGGTTTTGTGAGACTGCTAAGAAACAATGGAGTCCTTTTATTAAGGTGTTCATTGGAATATAATAAGTCTTCTAGACTACCCCGGGCTCTAGGAGAGCAGGTCTGAGGTGAAACCAGCAACATGACAGTGATATGCGACTACCTTAACCCGCTTGTCCACACAAAAAAGATTTTCAGGGCATACAGCAAAGAAGCATACGTGCTCCATTGAAAATTACTCTCTAAAAGGCATTTCCAAGCATAAAACAGGAATTTATTCATAAACACGGAGCTTCTGAAAATTATCCTACATATGGATTAAACACATCAAGTGTACTGAGTATGCAGAAACAAGTGTGCATACAGGGGAGGCCTTGCAAGGCATGAATTTAGGGCAGAGTGCACATGAATAAGTTTGTGTTTCCTTAAAAATTATATGCCTGATTTAACTAAAAAAGTACCTACAAAAATAACAAGCACAAATCGCTGTGCATATTTTTCCCCCAAGTCATTTTTCAAAGGAAGATTTTCCTTCAAATACTGATGGTAAAAAATATAAGTAGACATACATACACTTCTTTTTAAAGTTGTCCTCTTACAAGTAACTTTTAAAATCTTTATCCTCCTATAAAACCTATTTTACATCTGGAAAAGGGCAAGAACTTACTTTCATGTAGACCATGTCTAGGCAGTTCCTAGGAGCAGAATAGCATGTATACAATACACAATAGTACACACACACTTTTATATTCTGTAATTTTGTGCAAGAGACGTTATGGATGAGGCTCTTAACATAAGAATAGTCTTACTGGGTCAGGACCAATTAGTCCATCAAGCTCAGTAGCCCATTCTCACAGTGGCCAATCCAAGTCACTAGTACCTGGCCAAAACCCAAGGAGTAGCAATATTCCATGCTACGGATACAGGGCAAGCAGCAGCTTCCCCCATGTCTTTCTCAATAACAGACTATGGACTTTTCCTCCAGGAACTTGTCCAAACCTTTCTTAAAACCAGCTACGCTCGCTCTCAAGATGCCAAGCTGGAGGGGATTTTGGTTGTTTAGACACCGCTAAAGCCTTTGACCAGGTTAATAGGACACATCTATTTCAGGTGCTCCGTTATATGGGTATTACAGGCTGGTTTTTTTAGATGGTTCAATTGCTTTATACGGAACCCACAGCTTGTATTCTGGTCAACGGTATGCGCCCATCTCCCCTTCCTATTGCCTGAGGGACTAGGCAGGGGAGCCCTCTTTCCCCACTTTTATTTCTCCTTTACTTAGACCCCCTTTTTGAGAACTTGAGAGGAAGAGGAAAATCACGGCAAACTCTGGTATAAAGGAAAATACACTTACAAAGTCCTGGCATGATGCAGGTGAAGCATAATAAGTCCTTTGGATAATACTAAAGGTGAAGAAACCAGACTTCAAAGAAGAAAAAAAAACCTTTTTCTATCCCCCTCCTGCTCTGATAAATCAGTATGAACAATCTAAAGACATTTCTTAATACATTTGCCAGCTGTCATAAACTGTTATATACTGATTGGGAAATACCCTGCTGAGTTAGCTGCTGGGCTAAGCAAAATTTATGAGAAGAAACAAGCAAGCAAGACTTAACTCTTTTGCATGGCAGCAGAGCTTCACACCTGGCAGGATATTGTGAAAAGATGAACACAGCCCATGGTCAGAAATAGAATTCTCAAGAATATCATTTAGTAAGATGTGTCTTGTGATATTGAGGCAGGGGTGGGGTGGGGCTCGGAATTGCTTATATGGTAAAACAAAGGGGCATTTGCGGGAAAAGAATAGGCCTTACGGTAAACTGAACAGATGTGTATCGTGACACAAAGGTATAAACCAATAAATGAATCTACTTATGTAATGACGTATAAGAAAAGAACCAATAAAGATGTATCATGTGATTTAGACCAACGTGGTGTTACCCACCAAGAAATGTATAAAACAGGCCTGCAAGCGGAAGTAAGCAGAACAGACGTTAGTGGATCCTCAGGCCTGAAGATCACATTCTCTGTTACTCTTTATGCTGAATGATTTATTCTTGTAAGCTGTTACTGATTTGCTAATAAATATACTTATTGATTGAAACCAGTATATAGCGTGTGAGGTCTCTATCTTGAGGTAGGCCTAGACAGCGGCCTACTTCAAACCCTCATGAAGGATGATGAATTACGGGGTCTGCTAGAGGGTACTTCACAACTATGTGTGTTAGCTTTTGCAGATGATCTCTTGCTGACCCTAGGAGATCCAGAGAGATCACTTTCTAGAGCACTGGAACTGTTGGATTAATTTAGTATGTACTCTGATATGGTGTTAAATAAGCATAAATCTATGGTTCTACCCTTGTCTGCAGAAATATCAGACAATTGGCGGGGTGTTTTTCCATTGACCTGGGCTAAGGAGTATCTGATCTATTTGGGTATAAGTATTTCCCCCAACCTTACACAGTTATACTCTTTGAATGTCAGACCCCTTTTGCTAACCACTAAACAGAAACTGCAGAATTGGAAGGTCTATCCACTCTCATTAATGGGGAAGATTGCATTGTATAATATGGTCTTGGTGCCCCAGTGGCTCTATGTATTTCAAAATCTCCCTGTATTATTATCTGCTAAACACGAGAAAGACATTAGTAAATGTTTAAGACACTTCCTCTGGAATGGGAAGAAAGTCAGGCTACCATTGTCAGCTTTGATGAGACCAAAGGACAGGGGTGGATTGGGAGTGCAAATTCTCAAGTTGTTGTCCCAGGTCTGCCAAATGCGACACCTAATGATTGGTTTCGGGGCACTAGTCATTTCTCACCAACCACCTCAGAATTGTTTCTTTGTTCACCCTTTCATTTCAGCTACTTGCTCCATACTAAAAGCCTGCCTCCTAAGCTCACCTCTGCGAGGGATCTTTATCTGCTTCCCCTGCGGCGATTGTGGTGGACTTTATGTAGGCAACTTCACATTCCCTCAACTGTGACATCGTTTTTGCCCTTACAGGGCAATAGAGACTTTATACTGGGAATGTCACAACCTTCTTCTTCCGTATGGAAAGATACTCATACGCAATACGTTTTTCAAGTAGTTCAATCTAATGGTTCTTCGAAAATCGTTGGATGATCTTATCCGGGACCAACGGTGGACCACTCGACACTGGTTGGTTTACGCATAGTTGTCCTACTACATTCGTTCTTTGCCTCTGGAATCTTTAACTGAAAGGCGTATGGAGTCCCTGTCTGAGGCTCTGTGTTTGTCAGTGCAGGTCCAGATCCCATGCAGTTCCACCATCGTCAACTTCAGGAGTGTTTGGGGGAATTGCAGTATTGCTACTCTTGCAACTAAATGGTCCTTAGATTTGTCCCGTGAGATTACAGACCAGATGATCGAAAGAGGGCTCCATAGAGCGGCACACTTGACCTCCAAGGTGCTTTTGATTGAAATGAATTACAAGTTCTTATTGTGCTTGTATAGATCTCCGTCTTTTCTATACAAGGCTAAGATAGGTGCATCAGTTCAATGTCTCAAGTGACTTTTGGAAACAAGTACATCAACAAATTGTGGCAATGTGGCACTATATTTTTGAGCTTTGTCCAGCACTATTATTTACCATGGAGTCTCTTCAAAGATCTTCTCCAAAAGGACTTCAGAGGAGCTTCTTAAAACGTGCTGTTTTGCTGGGAAAGGTGGTGATATTGCACTGCTGGATTTCCATGGAAGCATTCTGCTGCTGCAGCAGGCTTCCATGGAACGATTATTATTGTCTTCTCTGGAAATGACACCTAGGCGTGCATTTTGCTCTCGTTGGGAGCCTTTTTGGTTAACCTTGATGCCTAGGGCATGCAGTCATTAAAATTTTGTTAAATGCGTGATTTTCTTTGATTTGTGACACACTGGAATAGGGCGTTTACTACGTTAGTTGGTTAGGGACCTGGTTGGGCGGGTGGGGAAGGACTGGGTGGGTTGGGGAATTGTGTACCTATTGTTGGATAGTTCTCAATGACTTATTCACTGTTGATTTGGCTTGTACATTTCATTGCTTAAAAATTCAATAAAATATATTTGGGGGGGAAAAAACCCCCCAGTTACACTATCCTCTCCTACCACATCCTCTGGCAATGCGTTCCAGAGCTTAACTATTCTCTGAGTGAAAAAAAATTTCCTCCTATTGGTTTTAAAAGTATTTGTAATGTAATGTAATTTATTTCTTATATACCGCTACATCCGTTAAGTTCTAAGCGGTTTACAGAAAATATACATTAAATTATAAGTAAGAAAGGTACTTAGAAATTCCCTTACTGTCCCGAAGGCTCACAATCTAACTAAAGTACCTAGAGAGTAATAAAGAAATGAAAAGTAGAGATAGATGAAAAATAAGAAAATAAACATTCTAACAAGATTGTATTAAACTTAGTACTTTGGAAGGTAGAGGAAAGGAGAGAAAGGAATAGATGCAGAAGGAGGAACCGTTGTACAAAAGAATTCTGGAGAAATTTAAATGATAGAAATAGAACAAAACAAAAACAATGAATAAGATTAAGAATAATTCATAAACTGGAAAAAAAGAAAAATAAAACAATGTCTTCAATCCACGGTTTCAGTTTCGGTGATGAAGTGGAGCAAGTCAGTTCTGGAGGAATGATGATGCTCCCAGAGAAAAAGACCTCTCCAGGGAAGAGGCCTGGCTGATAGTCCCAGGATGCCCACATCTCCTCCTCTGCGATGGTCTCCCCCATGCAATCCTCCCCACGACACACTGCCCGCGCTCCAGCCGCCACCCTGAACGGCTGCTCCAAGGAGACTGCCCTAGATGAGGCCTGTGGTGACTGTCAGAGTTCAGTATTTCCCTGTAACTTCATCGAGTGTCCCCTATCTTTGTAATTTTTGATGGAGTGAAAAATCGATCCATTTGTACCCGTTCTACTCCACTCAGGATTTTGTAGACTTCATTCATATCTCCCCTCAGCCATCTCTTTTCCAAGCTGAAGAGCCCTAACTGTTTTAGTCTTTCCTCATACGAGAGGAGTTCCATCCCCTATACCATCTTGTTCGCTCTTCTTTGAACCTTTTCTAGTGCCGCTATATCTTTCTTCTTTTTTTTTTTAAGGCACATAGACATGGTATAGTTATTGCATATGTACTGTTTGCTTATTGTGTACTACCAATACCTAGTGGCTGACATTAGGACACATGACTATAAGGTTCCAAATGGAGCTCTGGTCCATGGAGGCGGAGTGGAAGGAAAAAGAATACATGAAGAGGCGGCTCATGGCACTATGTCCCAGCCCTAGTTCTGAGTGATCTGAAAAGTATCAAACTGCTAGGTCAAGAAACATGAAGGTTTACATAAAAATCTTTTATTTGAAAACATCAACATTTTTAAACGAAGTAGTCTTCAATCACCAGAACACAAAATCTGTTCCACTAGGCAGAATAGACTCATGTGGTTTGTTAAATGCAACAGGAACAAACTTTCCAAACCCAAAATACAGTAGTCGTGTTCCAATATGGAAATGAATATAACCAGAACCCCCCCTCCCTCCCCGCCCCAACAAAACACACATACACCCAAAAGCTGTCATAACTTAGGGAGGCTTTAAAAATTAACCCATTACCCTTCTTTTAATTCTGTTACTAAGCAAAATCCAATCAAGATAAAACCAGGCATACTGACATTAGGGAACAGAATCTAGAGGTACTTTTCCATTAAAAGCACAGGCAGATAGAGGGGTATTCAAAACTTTTATCCAAATCACTTCAATGACACTCGTTAATTTATCATTTATAAAGTAATTCTAGAACACACTCCAACAATCTGAAAGTCACTTTGATTTTCCCATCAAGGCACAAAAGGGTAATTGCTGCAGCTGCAGCTGCTTTCAGAAGGTCCTTTCTGGCCATTTCTGGACCTGAAGCATGTGCGATTCCTCACTCAGATATTACAGTATCAGCTTCCTGTTCAATCAATAAAACAAGCTGTTATTTCAATACAAATAAATTTAATTGCTGGATTTTTAGTAATCCCCCCCTTTCAAATATATGTTCAGAGGCAATTTACAGCATTTTTACAATCCACAGACAATAAGTTCTGGTTCCAAAGAGCTTATAATATAAGTTGATGCCTAATACAATGGGAGATAAAGTGACTTGCTCAAGAGCACAATGAGTGTCCCTCTCCTCTTAAAGCTACAGCACAACCTCCCTCCCCCCCCACCTCCCTGACACACACTTTGATTCTGCTGGCTCAGGTTTAGATAGCAAAATGCTGTTGTCTTCCTTTAAATCATGAGTGTGGCAGGAATTATAAGGGTTTAATTTACAAACAAAAAGGAAGTGAAACTGTGGAACCAGAAGAGGGACAGGAGCAACATAAGAGGGACTGAATTAGGAAACACAGAAACAATTCTCCATTTTATTCCAAGCTCACATCGTCCCTGCAGGCTGCCTTAAAGGCAGAGGCTAGAGCTAAAGACCCTTCAGTGCTGAAACTATGTTCGAGGCTATTGTCCCAGTGTGGAGCAAGCATTAATACTGAGTAGAGTGGACTATTGCAATTCTCTTTATTTGGGAGTTACTAAAATGAAGATAAGGGCACTGCAGATGTTAATTAACTCTGCTGCAAGATTGATTACCGGGGTTTTAAGAATGACTTATATAACCCCAGTGTTGAAACAATTGCATTGGTTACCTATGCAGCAGAGAGTACATTTTAAGATTCTTTCAATCATACAGCAAATTTTATATCACGTTTCTCCAATGTTACTAAAGGTTGTGAGGTGGTTTTTTTTTAATCTATCAACCCAGAAAATGTTTGAGATCTGAAAATAGTATGAAATTGAGTTTGGAGGGTAAGATGTTAAGTCTCTCATGTTAAGATTGGGGCAACAATGCTGCCTGTGACTGGCGCCAAGCTCTGGAATGCGCTGCCTGATATTCTGAGATTCTGTTATGGGAGATTGAACTTTAAGAAAATGTTGAACATAAGAACATAAGCAGTGCCTCTGCCGGGTCAGACCACAGGTCCATCCTGCCCAGCAGTCCGCTCCCGCGGTGGCCAAAAACAGGTCAAGGCCTGTCTGAATCATCAGAAGGGGCTCCCCTGTCACCTTGGTTTCCCATTTAAGTTCTGCCCTTCTATCGAAGTCCTAGCCCTCCGGTCTTGCACATGCACGACCAGGTTGGTTTACTCAGTACCCCACGATCCCTCTATCCCTCAGGAATCCATCCAATCCCTGCTTGAAGATGCAATTATTTGTCAATGTGTTCCTGTGCTAATGCAGGAGCCAGTAAGGATGCCTCTCAGTACCAAGCATAAATCCAATATCCAATTCCAAGCTTCCAACCTTTAGAATATTCTTTCTGTGTTACTCCTTTAAATCCTTAACTGATGTTGCTACTTCTGTTTTAGTCATAGACCTCAGAAACACCCCTCCTCCGTCCCATAAAGGTTATGATCTCATAACGGGGAGATTCATGTGTAACCTCCTCATCGGTCAAGGCTTAAATTTTTAATGGCTGATGCTCAATAATTTTATATTTATTTTGAACACTTTTTATACTTTAAAACGACTAATGAAGTTTATGTACTTATCTTCAAAAGTGTTGCTGTACTTAGGCTGGTGGACCCGACATGTTTCGCTGCCGCTTCGTCAGGGATCCACTCTAAAGCAAAAATTACAGAATCATGTTACTAAGCCGCTCACGCAACTCCCTTAGTCCCATACTATGAACTACCACAACCAAAACTTTTGCTGTCTCTTACCTTGCCGTTAACCACCATCCGCATAGACTCTTAAGATACAAGATGGCGGCGGCATGCTTAAGGTCTCTTTTTATAGTGCAAACACTGAAAGACCCGCCCCCCCCCTCTCTCCAGCCTGAAATAAATATAAAATTATTGAGCATCAGCCATTAAAAATTTAAGCCTTGACCGATGAGGAGGTTACACATGAATCTCCCCGTTATGAGATCATAACCTTTATGGGACGGAGGAGGGGTGTTTCTGAGGTCTATGGCTAAAACAGAAGTAGCAACATCAGTTAAGGATTTAAAGGAGTAACACAGAAAGAATATCCTAAAGGTTAGAAGCTTGGAATTGGATATATGCTATATGGTGACAATTCCAGGAATAAGACTTTAAACAGTGCCTCATAAGGTTGTTGATCTCAGTACCAAGCAGCAGCACCAAATCGCGCTCCTGCTCGTGTTGCTCAGCGGCCGAAGAACTCGTGGCAGCTGGTTAGCAGCAGGGCAGGAACTCCACCGGGGATCAGCAAGATGAGGTATGAGGCTAGGGCAGGGAGGGGGGGCAGGACGCAGAGTCGGTGGCCTGCAATAATTCTGGGGGGGGGGGGGGGTTGTATTGTTGGCTTGAATATAAACCAGGACCCCCATTTTTGGGCCAATTTTAAATAAATAAAAATTAAGCCTGGACCTTACAGTATTAATGCATAAGCTTTTTTTATTATATTGCTTAAATGTTGATTACCTGTGCTTCAGTACAGGTACAAAAGTCTTTTATCCAAAATCCTTGGGACCAAATATTTAAATTTTTGGAAGTCAGAAAAAAGACAGACCATAAGACCATAAAATTGCTACCAGCCACTTTTAATTCAAAAGGCAGCAAACATTAGAATGCTTCAAGCACTTCAAATACAAAGATGTTCCAAACTTTGGGACCTTTAAACAAATGAAGCATCAACTTTTGGTTTTCAGAGTTTCAGATAAAGGATCTTGTACCTATACCAAGATGTGGAAGGCTGTTTGTTTGATCCCAAGTCAAGTCTTACAAGTCCCAGGGCATCTGTGGATGCTGTGAAGGCAGGGGGAGAAGTTGCATCTGTTACTTAAGGGTGAAACCTACTGGTAAGATTCAGGACTCATGATTGCAGTTTTCCCTCTAGAGTATAAAGGTGCCTAAGTCCTGGTCTAGGTTCATCACCACAATGGCCAGACTAGGTGTTGCATGAGGGAGGAAGATGGAAAAATTTGATCACAAGAGGACAGTAATGTGCCACTGATATTACCTGTGTAAAGTAACAGTTATAACCGTAAACAGCTGTGAGACCCCTAAGAAAAACATTGGGGTAAATCTAAACAAAGCAGTGGTACAACTGTATCTAGTACCCAAGAAAGCACTCCGCAGTGGTTATAACCATAAATATTAGTGATTTAGCAACAAGCAGCTCCCAAGAAGGCTGAGCTGTACAGACACACCATGGTTAAAGCCCAGTCTTCTGTGAGTATGGGGAGGCTGGGTCTGTTTTAGCATAGCATTAGCAATCTAAATAATTGCAGGAATTACACTTCTCCTCCGTATTCGCGGAGGCTAGGTGCAGAGCCAGCCCGCGAATAGGAAAAAAAATAAAAAAATAAAAAATTGCAGATAAGTTTTGGGCCAGCTCTGACCCACCCCTGCCTCCCTCCTGCATCCCCAGACCTTACCTGGTGGTCTAGCGATGACGCGGGGCAGCAGCGATATTCCTACGCTCCTGCCCCGTGCAGAGCCGTCATCAAAATGGCTGCTGCGAGTTCCCGCTGTAGTCTCAAGACTACAACGGGAACTCAGGGAAGCCATTTTGATGATGGCTCGGCATGGGACAGGAGCGTAGGAAGATCACTCCTGCCCCGCGTCACCGCTAGACCATTAGGTAAGGTGCGGGCAGCCTGAAAATAGATGAAAATTAGAAGAAACTTAAGAGAAAATCCCCCCCCCCCGCAAATAATCAAACTTGTGAATAAGAAAGCCACAAATAGTGAGGGAGAGCTGTATTGTTACACTTATAGTAAAACAGGGAAGGGGGCCTAGGGCTTGCCTTCGGTATTGGCTTTATAGGAAACAAAGTTGCTTCAGAAAGGGATTTCATCTCTAATATCTGACTGAGACACCATTTAATTCCATTTTACAGTGGTGAAACTGAAGGATCTCAACTTTTATAAATTTAAACAAAAAACTGTTTATTAGCAGTTAGATCAGAAAGAAAAAATGGCAGAGAGACAGGAAGAAGACTCAGACAAGGTTACACAATACATATTCAGACTAGTCTGGCATTTTTCAAGACAGCTGGAAGGCCAGAAAAAAAAAGTTAAAAAAAAAAAACTTTACTTCTACTATCAAACTAGTATAGCTGGAGAAAGGCTAATGCAGAAAGACAGCATCGGGGCTGCATTTGACTGCAGATTTTATTTCAGCATCTATTGTCTTAAAGTGATACAGAGGCAGAAATGTTAAGAGTGCAAACATTTTGCAGTAGAATGGGTGGCGACACATTGCCTGTCCCAGTAAAGCAGGCTATTTCTGCACTGGCTGGGCCTCCTCTCTCTCTCGCAAGCAGTTAAGTTCTAAGACAATCATGACCAAGTGGATATTACACTAAACTCCCCCCCCTCCCTTTTACTAAACCGCAATAGTGGTTATTAGCGCAGGGAGCCACGCTGAATGCTCTGCACTGCTCCCGACGCTCATAGGAACTCTATGAGCGTCGGGAGCAGTGTGGTTCCCTACACTAATAACTGCTATAGCAATTTAGTAAAAGGGATGGGCGGTACGTTTATCAACTTCTTAAGAACACTTCAGTACATTTAAAAACAACCGTATGCAACATTCATAAAGAAAAAAAAAGTAATTAATAGGGGTATACAGGGCAAAATTGTTCATTATTTTTACATTCTCATGCTGTTTATGGGTTTTTTCTTTTCGTTTCTGAGCAATGTCTTCACTAGTTCACAGCTCAGAGAAAAACCAATAAAATTGAGGGGGGTTTCAGTCATTTTGATTTAAAAAACATGTAATAGGGAAATATTTCAAATAAATGCACATCCTTAATCATTAATTTTTCTTCACATTCAAAGTATTCAGCGCCATTTCAGATAACTACTAGCACTTGAATATGCTTAGACAATGAAGTCAGATTTCAGTTATCACTGCTCCCACCAATGATCTGACACCCCAGTACCCATGAGGTACTCCCACAAGAGATGGATACTTTTCCTGAAAGCTGCTGTGTATTGTTACAAAATAAGAAAATCTCAGTGTAGCATTTGCTAATCCTACATTAAGAGAGGGACTAAAGCAAATGCAGCCCAGTAAGTAACTAACCCCCCACCCGGCTGAAAAAAAAGTGAATCCCTTCAAATGAGACAGAAGAGCAGATATACCACAATTGTGATAAAGAAAATTGATCTATATTTGTTGGACTCAAAAATTTACTTTGTGAAGTATTTCTCCAGTAAAAAACAAAAAAAAAATCTAAACGTCAAAAAAAATATATACTCAAATATAAGCCACCAGAATATAAACCAAGGTAATGTTTTTCCCCCCAAAAAGGAGGAAAAATGGCTTACTTGAATATAAACTGAGGAGGGGGTGTTAATAATCAAGTACTCTCCCAGGCTCTGCACCCTGTAACCTGGCCCCTTTCCCTCCCTCCCAATGCCTTGCAGGCCTCCATTGGGCCTGCCGTAAGACCTTGTGGTCTAGCAGTGGGCTGGGAGAGGAGGGATCCCTCCTGCCTCCTTTCCCAGCCTACTGTGGCATCTTTTACCTTATGTACCTTTCAAATCCCTGATGGTCCAGCAGTGACCAAGAGCAGGAGCAATCTTCCTGCACTCCTGCCCCTTGCAGAGCTACAGCCAATCAGCTAGCGGCTCTGCATGGGGCAGGAGTGCAGGAAGATCGCTCCTGCTACGGTTCACTGCTGGACCACCAGGAATTTGAAAGGTACATGGGGGAGGCGGGAGGGAGGTAAAAGTTGCCACAGGCAGCTGGGAAAGGAGGTGGGAGGGATCCCTCATGTCCTGGGACACCGCTGGACCATCAGAGAATTGAAAGGTATGCGGGGTAGGCGGGAGAGCTCCCTCCTGTCCTGGACCACCACTGGACCACCAGATCTTATGGCAGGCCCGGTGGAGGCCTGCAACTGGTCCAGGAGGGGTGCAGATGGGCACCGACCCAAATATAAGCTGGACCCCCATTTTGGGAGCACCATTTTTTAGCCCCCAAATCTCAGCTTAGATTAGAGTATATATGTTAGTTTCCCCATCAGACATAAAGTAGTAAGTATAGCAACTTCCTTAAAACAGAAGCAATTGGGCATCAGAGGAGGGGAAAAGAGCAGGGAAATGTAAGTTTTATTGTTCCCCAATGACCCAGTTCATTATGAGGCTCGGGGGGGGGGGGGGGCAAAATTTCAAATGAATACATATCTGAATAACTAAAGAACAGACACAGAGGAGGCAGTGCTGGAAATGGAACACTTATAAAAGTATTTTAAGGGTCAGACCAGTAGCAACTCGGCACACTGTCATGTGGAGCACCCGAGTCCAATTTCCAAGTCAGGTCTTTCCTTCCCTCTCCAGGTTTGTGGGGCTAGGGTGGCAACTTCTGCAGCCTCTAGGAAGGGAAGGAATACCAGTCATTGTTGAACAAGAATGATCAGTAGCAAGATTTAGGACCCACAAATACATATTTTAATCAGACCCATAAAAATTAAAAACTCTAATTTCTTATTTATCCCATTTGTCTGTCTTGACTAGATTAAGCTCTTATGTGTTTGCTTATATCTAGTGGTGCAATAAAAATAAGTTACACTATAGCCATGGTGTGTTGTCCTCAGCTAAGTGCTGCTGATTCAATGACTGAGATAAGTCAACTGGGAAAGAATATGAAAAAGAGGAGAGGGAAAACCCCCCAGAAAATAAACAATCTGGAACCTACGATTTCTTAATTTCCTTAAAGCCAACAGGATGACACGCTTAAGAAGCTTTGCCGCCCATAAACCGAATTTATTATCTTCCAGAAAAAAAGAAGTTGGCTAATAACCATGAATTTGAAAAATTACAAACTGGCGATTTAAATAATATCTTTGCTGCTGGAAAAATCCCTAGAAATCCAATCTCGTTCAACTCTTCTTGTCTCGTTTGTATTTGAACAAAACCTAAATTCTGTTATGTGTATGTTTCTTAGTTTTTCTCAAGCTTTATTCCTGGGACAGAGAATCTGGGTCTTTCCCAATGTGACTAGATCTACTCAAGTTCGTAGAAAAGCATTTCTTAATATGAGACAAGAAGTTAAAACATTGGGGGCTACTTTCTTGCTAAGCTACCCATGTAAATGCTTAATTAAATTTTCTGGGACAAAATATGCTTTTTTTGTCCCAGAACAGCTTAGGGCTTTTTTAGACACCAAAAAGCCAGTCCAGGAGATTCTGAATTAATATAAAATTGGAAGGTGTTATAACCCGTTAAGTATATTTCCTATTACTTTATTCATTAATTGATCTCCTTATTGTATGTTTTTCCCCCCAGTCTTAATTGTGGTCCGAGGAAGAGATAACAATTTCTTATTATTAACGGGAATGTTGTTAAATTCCTTTTCTTTGCTTTAATACTTTATTCTCTGTATTTCCAAAACAAGTGGATACTTGTAAATTAATTTAAAAAAATAAAATAAGCAATCATTTGCTGCCATTGCTGCCCTTCTGTACCAAACTTATACTTCAACAACAAAATTCACAATGTCTGTATCAAATCATTCCACATAAAACACTCTTTCAATTTCCTGTGCATCCCGTTGCCCAACATGGCACTTACAAAAGTGCCTCAGAACCTTTTAACAAAATAGGTTTTATTAGTCAATTAAGATATCATTGGGTAGTTACAAAAGAGCAGCCTTTATAGGGGGTTATTTTAATAAATATTTTTCACACATTATAAGGTCTCTTATAAAATTACCCCTAGGTTTATGCACATAAGCTTCACGTAGTTAACAAGGCATGTACTTTTATGTGACTCACATGTAGGCGTGTTTTGAGACAGAATTTGGGTAGATCTACAATCTAAGCACATATTTTATAAAATGGGCTTGATCACGTGGGTTCATTTACACCTGCTCTCAACGTATGTGGACACTGACCGGTTTTAGCTGCAATTCTGCCAGATGTGCGCTCATACTTTAGAAAAATGGGCTGCAAATACGTGCTTTGTCCTTCACACATTGGTGAGTATAATATTACCCCCATAACAGTCTCCTCTCCTATGGAATGAGAAAGAGAAATGCCTTCATCTGGGCACACACAAAGGGCCTCACTTAGCAGAAAATTCCCTCTCAAGTACAACTACCAGAGCCTGAATAAGAGTGAGGCTCTTAAAGGTAGGATAAAGCCAAGAGTAGCAGTGGGTCTATACCTTACTCCTGAAGAATGGCTTGGCTCCAGGTCCACAGTATTCATTGTAGATGAGTTTAAAGAGGAAGAGATGGAACAACGTGATGAGAGATGCCACACTGAACCAGAACAAGAAGGGCAGCCCTGGATCTTGTTTTGCCATGTGCTCTTCGTGGGGCAGAATAGTTTTCACATGAAGTGTGTGCCTCAGATCCTGAAGGTGGATCAGATCTGTTGAGATATACAGCAGTGGTGTGAGGGGTTGAGTCACCATCACTGGGAACATGTGACCTTTGACCTCAGAGGTCAGTTCTACAGGTGCATTCAGGCATCCAGCCTCACAGGCATAGAGTTGCACCGGTTTGCCTTGGAGCTTTACAGACACATGCAGAAAAGGCTTTCCTTCATGGTCCAGCAGCACAGCTAAATTAATGAGATCTTTGTTGTAATGGATGCCACGCAGTGTATAGCTGTTATGAAGTTCATGAGGGTCTGACTGGAACTGGAGATGATTTTCTGTGAACTGCAAACCGCCAAAGCTCAGCACCATTCCTTGAATTAGTCCATGGGCACCAGTGGCCACCAATGCCTTGCAGCCTCGTTTCTGCAAAGTCAGCTTCCAAAGTTCCAAGAGCTCCAAGACCTGACCAACACTGCTCAGTGTCTTGGGCCACAGATTCTCTGCATGCATAGTAGCGTGACCAGTGAAACAGTGATCTACATAGTTCAGAGTGGCCTCCATCTTCTCCTTGTCTTCAGTAGCAATGAGGGGATCCAGGAGGGGAGCTGGAGAGCTAGACAGAATGTGGTATAAAGTGAAGTTAACAGTCTCACTGGATGGTGTATGTGAATCCATGCTCTTGCGCATCTCAACACCTAAAATACACAAGTTGGTCAGTAATAGTATCAGTGATCCATCATATCACTAGAACAGAATGACAAGAAAACATGCTAAGTTTCAGGTTTCATTTAACAACACTAAGTGGGGGGGGGGGGGGGGAATTCATGCCTTCTACTATCCTTTCAATTTTTGCAAATAAAAATCCACTGCCTTATTCCAGATTGTTTTGGAGTTCATTATGATTTTAGCTGATACTCCCCTTTCGAGAGTATATGACACCCACCACCTTTCCAAAAGAAAATATTTCCTAACGCTGTTCCTGAATCTGCATTCTTGGACTTTCATGTCATGAATACTGTTCTAATACAACAATAAATCTACAAAACTAAATGGTTAATTAAATAGTTAAATATAAAACAAAAAAACCATTGAAAGAACAAACTAAATTGTAGAGAACGTTTTTCTTAACTTTCTTAAACCAGATAATACTGACAGGAACAAGCCTCAAAAAACGAGTAATTTATCTCATACTGGAATTTCTTCCGAGAAGAAAATGTTTTCTACTCCTGATGACATCACAGGCTTGAATCCGTCCTTCCTACCTTTATTTTGACTGTTAATCCAATTACTTTATTAATAATTTATAAATAAGTTACTTAGTTTCTTATTAATATCTGCTTATTTAATCTAACCTAACTCTTAAACAATTCATCAAATTTTAATATTTCATTAAATTTTTTTTTTAATCTCATAAATAACTAATGATTCTCTATATTAAAAAGAACTACAATTCAGCTGAACACTCAGGACCAGCAGAAAATAGTACTTAAACTTTTTAAAGTGCGTTAGCGCTTTAAGTATTTCAAAAAGGTGCCTCAGTGCTATCTATCTATAATAATAAAATGCTAAGCGCGCATGCGCA
The DNA here is from genome assembly GCF_902459505.1 of Geotrypetes seraphini. Classification (NCBI taxonomy): domain Eukaryota; kingdom Metazoa; phylum Chordata; class Amphibia; order Gymnophiona; family Dermophiidae; genus Geotrypetes; species Geotrypetes seraphini. Next base: position 28,208,466 of record NC_047098.1, read on the forward strand.
CTCTTGCCGCATGTTCCCTGAGATCTGATCTGTCGGGATGTGGCCACAAGAGTGCGCATGCGTGCTTACCAGCATCTCTCTCTCTCTGGCAGCGAGCATGAACACTTGCAATTACCAGACAAAGTTCATTTTTTAGCTCAAGCCGCCGCTGCAGCTCCTCTCTTGAACCGCACCAGGCGGGGATCGAGAGAGGAGCTGCGGCGTCGGCTTTGAACTAAAAAATGAACTTTGAAAGCGGGCCGGAGACTGCAGCCATCCACCAATCGCCTCCACGAGCGAAGTGAGGAGCCGGCTCGGGCGGCACAAGGTCCATGCCCGACCCCGACTCTACCTATTGCTGGCTGCACGGCTGAGCTGCTGCTGTTGATGCTCTGCACAACCCCGGCCTCCTCCTCCCGCAGATGTGTGCACACAGACAGGCGAGCAGCCCACAGACAGGAGGCTGCCGAAGTCAGAAACGCACGAAGCTTCCCCGGGGGGGAAGGGGGAACGGCGCGACAGCGAGGAGGGTAGTGAGAGCAGGTCGTGCCTGCAGGCTGCGGCGGCTTGAGGCGGATGTCGGTGGAGGGCAGACAAAAAAGAATGGAGGTAAGGGTTGCTGCTGGACATGGGAAGAGGTGCTGATGGACGGGGGGGAGGGAGGCAAAAAAAAAGGAAGGGAGGCCTACTGCTGGACAGAGGGAGTAGAAAAGAGGTGCTGCTGGACAGGGGGGCAGGAAAAGGAAGGGAGGCTTACTGCTGGACAGGGGGAACAGAAAAGAGGTGCTGCTGGACAGGGGAAGAGGTGCTGATGGACGGGGGGGGGCAGAGAAAGGAAGGGAGGCCTACTACTGGACAGGGGGAGCAGGAAAGAGGTGCTGCTGGACAGGGGGTATTTAAACAAAGGGAGAAGGGCTGCTGCTGGATAAGGGGAGCAGTGAAGGGGTGGTGGTGGACACAGGGGAGGTAAAAGGAAGGGAGAATGGACGGGGAAGCAGGCAAAGGGATGATGGTGGACAGCCGAGGAAAAAGAAAGACAGAAAGAAAGAAATACAGAAACAGGCTAAGGAGAGAGAGAGAAAAAAAGAAATACAGACACACACACACATTCTAGCACCCATTAATGTAACGGGCTATAAGACTAGTATTTCAATAAAGTGCCACAGTGCTGAAAATGGTTTTCATTTGATACTATTCAGCTCAATTCATTGAGGCTACTTCATTGCTGTAAATAATTTTCATTTCATTTAATACTTTCAGCTCAATTCATTTAGTACTACAATACTTCAATCTTGCTCAAGAGTAGAAATTGGAAAATACTTAAAGTGCATGTGCTTATGTGCCAGAAATTCTCAGCTCATTAAGTACTTCAAAAATTGACTTAATACTTCATACTTTCTTAGCTTATAACTTTGCTCTTTTTGAAAGCGAAGTGGTTGCTTTATATTTGCTGTCTTCTGACGAGGCCTACGTTTCGCGGGACAAATTTACCCGCCCGCTGCAACAGGGATAAAGTTTTAGCAACACTTCTTCACTTTAGCTGCACATTACTGTCGGTTCCGAGCAAACTGTTTTCTCCGTTTTCTGAGGCTTGTTCCTGTCAGCATTATCTGGTTTAAGAAAGTTAAGAAAAACGTTCTCTAGAATTTAGGATGAACACTGTTCTATCATTTCCTTTCTATTCAAGAAGATTTATTTCTTGTGCATTAACATATTTTATATATTTAAATGTGTCTAATCTCCTCTCCTCTAGGATATACATATTTTGATCCTTCAGGTGAGTCTGCTTTCCCTGTTAACATACCCAAAGGAAACTGGTGCACATATTAAAAGTATTTGTGAATCAGAAATGTACAAGCTTCAGTACTGTTTAAACAGCCCCTGTTTTCTAAGAGATAGATAAAAATAAAATAAAATAAAAGTAGTAACAGTAAACATCAGTTTGACAGATCTGTTTGTGGAACTTTCACCTATTCACTGAACTAGAACATACAAGGGGCGTTAAAAGTATATTATTAGCCAAAGACTTATCATCACATTAAAGTCTATTGTTCTGTCTGGTGGGGTGGGAGACTCTCTTCCAGCTAATGTCTTGTATGTAAACATAATTTCCTTCTGTTATTGCATTAACAGTTAATCATCTTTGTCTGTTAATGTAAACTTTACATTTTACTGCTATAGCTTATACCTAATGCACATGTGTCTGTCTCCAGGTTTTAAAAGTTTTATTTTCTGCCGACACACCCCTGCTGGCTAAAATTGAGAAACCTTTTGCTTTGCTTACCTGCTCTCATCTGCCTTCCCTCCTTGAATTACATGACCAAGTGATTTAAAAGATACTGCCCAATTGAGAGTGATCCTGTTCAGTCTGGTGGGGAAGGCACGAGCAGAAAATTTTTATACTCCTCAACTTATCCTCACTGCCTCTTTACAACACTGATACTCTATCTTACAACACTGATACTCTTATCTTCACACGTGTCCCTCGGCTCTCTAGACTGGTCCACAACCAAGTTTCTTCCCAGTTTCCCTTCCTCTGTTTTGATTCCTTTACTTCCCTTCCTGCTGCTATTAACCATCCCTAATCTCTCCCTTCTCCCCAAGCCACTGAACACCTTAACACGTCACCCCACTCTTTAAACCAACTGCTTCTCCCTTCTTATCCTCTACCCTCTTCTCCGCTCTAAAGATCTTACACTTTCTCCCTCTTATTTGGTCATCCCTTCTGTCCCTGTGTACACCTCACCCACGTCACAGCAGCAGGTGCCCCCTCACCTTCCCCCTCCTCCTCTTGCTTTCCGCTGGGGACATCAACCCCAATCCTGGTCCTCCCAACCAACTCCCACCCTATTCTTACTCCTACAGGCCAACCTGCAATACCATCAACCTTATTTCTATTCCTCTCCTCCCCTCCTCCTCCCTTTCCTTCTCTTGTGCCTTATGGAATGCCCACTCTGTTCCCAACAAGCTTGCCTATGTACACGACCTCTTCATCTCTCGATCTCTCCAATTGCTTGCCCTAACAGAGACCTGGATCTGCTCTGATGACTGTATCTCAACTGCTGCCCTGTATCATGGAGGCTACCTTTTCACCCACATGCCTCACCTGGTTAGTCAAGGAGGTGGCATGGGGCTACTACTCTCACCCTCTTGCAGATTTCAACACCTTTTCCCACCACCATCTCAATGCTCTTCCTCCTTTGAAGTCCATCTCATTTGTCTTTGTTCCCCTACCTCTCCGAGTAGCAGTCATCTACCAGCCCCCCAACACATCCCAATCTTCCTTCCTCACTGACTGACTCCTGGCTCTCCTCCTTCATCGAATCCTCATCTCCTTCCCTTATCCTCAGTGACTTCAATATCCATGTCGATGAACTCTCTGACTCCTTCGCTTCCAAGTTCCTTGCCCTAACATCCTCATACAATCTCCTGTTGTGCTCCAAGACATTTACACACCAAAAAGGACACTGTCTAGATAGACCCAATTCTTTCCTCCAACTGCTCAACCTCCAAATTCTGCAATACCACCCTTCCCCTCTCTGACCATCACCTGTTAACATTCACTATTCATCACCCTTCTCCCCAGATCCAGCCAATCGCCACCAACACATTCAGGAACTTTCAGGCTATTGACCCCAGAGTCCTCGCCATTGCTGTCTCACCCTCTCAACTACTATTTCAAGCAAGACTGTCAATGAAGCCATCCTCTTACAATACCATTCTCTCCTCTGCTCTAGATACCCTTGCTCCTCTAATCTCACGTCCTGTTAGGTGTGCCAACCCCCCCCCCCCACACACACACACACACACTCCATCTGCTACCTGTGCTCATGTGCCCGTTACACTGAACGTGTCTGGCTTAAATCCCATGCACATGCTGGCTTCATACACTTCAAATTCATGCTGATATCATTCCAGTCTGCCCTCTCACTGGCCAAACAAGAATACTATATCCACAACCACTTCTCTTAGCTCCAGTCCTCGCCACACTAAACTCCCTACTCAAAGCACCCTCGCCGCCTATCCCCCCTTTCATTTCTCCCCAGACAAGGTCGGAGTTCTTCTACAATAAAATTCAGAAGATTCACCTTGAACTCTCAACCAGGCTGTTTCCTCCTCCCCTCCCCTCCATCTGGCGGGGACCGGACAGAAACTAGACTCCCTTCGGAGATCACCGGACTGGACAGGGGGAGCAGGTAAGGGGATGCTGCAGTACAGAAGGAGCAGGGAAGAGGTGATTCTGGACAGGGGGGGGGAGGTATCAGGAAGGGAGGCCTACTGCTGGATAGGGGAAGCAGGGAAGAGGTGCTGCTAGACGGGAGGGGGGGGAGGTAAAAGGAAGGGAGAAGGGCTCCTGCTGGATACGGGGAGCTGGAAATGGGGTGATGCTGAACAGGGGGAGATAAAAGGAGAAGGGCTACTGCTATATAGGGGGAGCAGGGAATGGGTGGGGGTGCTGCTGGACAGGGAGGAGGTAAAAGTAAGGGAGAAGGGCTGCTAGCACCCGTTAATGTAACGGGCTAAACAACTAGTAAACAATATAAAGCAGTAAAGCACAGTTACTTACCTTAACAGGTGTTATCCAGGGACAGCAGGCAGATATTCCCACACATGGGTGACGTCACCGATGGAGCCCCGCAGCGGACAGCCTCGAAAGCAAACTTGCTTGAAGATCTCGAGCTTTCGAGTGCTGCATCGCGCATGCGCGCGTGCCTTCCCGCCCGAACTAGGGGGCGCATCTCCTGTGAGGATCCTCAGTTCAGATACCAAGCTAAGAAGCCAACCAGGGGAGGTGGGAGGGTTGTGGGAATATCTGCCTGCTGTCCCTGGATAACACCTGTTACGGTAAGTAACTGTGCTTTATCCCAGGACAAGCAGGCAGCATATTCCCACACATGGGTGACCTCCAAGCTAAGTAAAAAAAAAGGGGGGAGGGAAGTTGGCAATTTACGAAAAATGATTTTGCAAAACAGATTGGCCAAAATGGCCATCCCTCCTGGATAAAGTATCCAGACAGTAATGAGAGGTGAAAGTATGAACCGAGGACCAAGTGGCAGCCTTGCAAATTTCCTCAATAGGAGTTGATCTGAGGAAAGCAACAGAAGCCGCCATAGCTCTGACTTTGTGGCCCGTCACTCGACTCTGTAGAGGAAGACCAGCCTGAGCATAGCAGAAAGAAATGCAAGCAGCCATCCAATTGGAGATGGTACGCTTCGAGACTGGATGACCTAATCTATTTGGGTCAAAAGAAATGAAAAGTTGAGGAGAAGTTCTGTGAGGTTGAGTACGTTGAAGATAAAATGCCAACGCACGTTTACAGTCCAAAGTATGCAGTGACGCCTCACCAGGGTGAGAATGCGGCTTAGGAAAAAATACCGGTAGCACAATAGATTGGTTGATATGAAAATCAGACACTACTTTAGGTAAGAATTTGGGATGTGTACGGAGAACCACCTTATCATGGTGAAAAACTGTGAAAGGCGGGTCCGAGATCAAAGCTTGCAACTCACTAACTCGACGAGCTGAAGTGAGGGCAATCAAGAAAACAGTTTTCCAAGTAAGAAATTTAAAATGAGCCAAGTCAATAGGTTCAAACGGAGGTTTCATCAGTTGAGCCAGAACAACATTAAGATCCTATACAACAGGAGGCAGTTTGACAGGTGGATGGAGATTAAAAAGACCCTTCATAAAACGAGAAACCAGAGGGTGTGCCGAGAGCGGTTTCCCATCCAAAGGCTGATGAAAAGCAGCAATTGCACTAAGATGAACTCTAATAGATGTAGATTGAAGACCTGACTGAGATAAATGAAGCAAATAATCCAGAACGGAAGCCAAAGGAGAAGATTTTGGCTGAAGACTATGAGTGGAACACCAAGTCGAGAATCTGGTCCATTTTTGACCATAACATTGACGAGTGGACGGTTTTCTGGAGGCCAGAAATACATCCTGAACAGACTGAGAAAATTTAGCAGAATCTGTCAAGTAGAAAGGAACCATGCTGTCAAATGAAGAGACTGCAGGTTTGGATGAAGTTAAGACCCCTGACTCTGAGTGAGCAGAGAAGGAAAAACTGGCAGAAGAAGAGGTTCCTTGATGCTGAGTTGAAGAAGAAGAGAGAACCAAGGTTGACGGGGCCACCGAGGTGCTATAAGAATCATCGTGGCATGGTCCGACTTCAGCTTGACAAGGGTTTTGAGAATCAGAGGGAAAGGAGGAAAGGCGTAGAGGAACTGACCCCTCCAATCCAGAAGAAAAGCATCCGCCTCGAGACGGAGAGGCGAGAAAATGCGGGAACAAAACAGAGGTAGTTTGAAGTTGTCGGAGGAGTCCCCCATCGAGTGAATACTTGACGAAGTGTGGGGGAGTTGAGCGTCCATTCGTGAGGCTGAAGCAGACGACTCAATTTGTCTGCAAGGCAATTCTGAAGGCCCTGAATATAAACAGCGCGAAGAAGGATGTTGTGAGAAATCGCCCAATTCCACAACCTCAGAGCTTCCTGACAAAGGGAGTGGGAACCCGTCCCGCCCTGTTTGTTGACATAATACATCGCTACTTGATTGTCCGTCCGAACAAGGACTACTTGGTCGTGAAGGAGGTGAAGAAAAGCTTTGAGAGCAAGAAATATCGCTCTGAGTTCCAACAGATTGATGTGACATCGACGATCTGTGGCAGTCCATAAACCTTGCGTACGGAGACCATCTACGTGGGCTCCCCATGTGTACTCGGACGAATCTGTTGTGAGAACTTTCTGATGAGGAAGATGGTGAAACTGCAAACCTCTGGAAAGATTTAAAGAGAGCATCCACCAGCGGAGAGACTTCTTTAATGAAGGCGTCACCGCTATATGACGAGAGGGTGGATCCAGAGCTTGTTGCCACTGGGACGCCAGTGTCCACTGAGGGATGCGAAGGTGGAGTCTTGCAAAGGGAGTCATATGCACCGTAGATGCCATATGTCCCAGAAGGACCATCATTTATCGAGCCGTGAGAATCGACAGGGAAGTTACGTGATGACAAAGGCGCAAGAGAGTGTCCTGACGATTGAGGGGGAGGAAAGCTCTCATGCGAACAGAATCCAACACGGCGCCAATAAATTGGATCGATTGAGTTGGAACCAACTGAGATTTGGGAAAGTTGATATGGAACCCCAGACTTTGAAGAAAAGAGATAGTCTGAAGGGTCGCTTGAGTAACCCCTGGAAGAGAAGGAGCTTTGATAAGCCAATCGTCGAGGTAAGGAAAAACTTGAAGTCCCCGAGCACGAAGGGCCGCGGCTACCACGACTAGACACTTGGTGAAGACCCGGGGAGAGGTTGCCAAGCCAAACGGAAGAACCCTGTATTGAAGGTGAAGGTTCCCCACCTTGAACCGGAGATATTTGCGAAAATTTGGATGGATAGGAATGTGAGTATAAGCCTCTTTGAGGTCCAGTGAGCACATCCAATCTCCCTGATCCATGAGGGAGTACAGAACCGGAAGAGCGAGCATGCGAAATTTCTCTTTGACTAGAAATTTGTTGAGAGCTCGGAGATCCAGAATGGGTCGCAAATCCCCCGTCTTCTTTGGAACTAGGAAGTATCTGGAGTAAAACCCCAGGTTGTGTTCGGAAGGAGGAATCTCCTCCACCGCTCGAAGGCGAAGAAGCGCCTGAGCCTCCTGAAGAAGAAGGGGGAGTTGCGAGGAACTGGAAAGACACTCTCCTGGAGGGTGATCTGGGGGCACCTGAAGTAGGCGCAGAGAGTATCCCTCGCGGATGACCGTAAGGACCCAAAGGTCCGATGTAATGGTTTCCCAGACAGATGAAAAAAAGGGAAAGGCGACCTCCGATGGGTAGGGAGGAGTTTGGATGCAAGGAGGTTGGAATGCTCACCACTGGACCGTCAAAAAGACAGAGCTGTTTTGGTTGGAGCAGGCGCCTGGGACTTTTGAGGACGTTGTTGCTGGAGCCGTCTAGGTGGAGGCCTAGAGAAAGCCGGCGTGGACTTCATCGGGTAGCGACGAGCTGGAGGTTTGTAAGCTCTAGTCGCAGAAGGTTTTGGTTTTGGACGAAGAAGAGAGGCGAAGGAGCATTCATGCTCAGAGAGCCTTTTAGTAGCCGCCTCAATAGAGTCATCAAAAAGCTCAGAACCTAGGCACGGCAGGTTCGCTAAACGATCCTGTAAATTGGGATCCATGTCCACTATCCTGAGCCATGCAAGACGTCGCATGGCCACTGCAAATGCCGAGACCCTGGAAGAAAGCTCAAAAGCATCATAAGATGCCTGCAACATGAAGAGACGCAATTGAGAGAGAGACTGAATAATGTGTTTATATTCAGAAAGGCGTTCTTTGGGCCAGTCTGGGCAAAAGGATGACAACTGCTTCAAAAAATAATTAAAATATTAAGTAAAGACATAGTTGTAATTCAAAATTCTATTTGTCATCATTGAATTTTGATAAAGTCTGCGCCCAAACTTGTCCATAGTTCATCCTTCACGCCCCGGTGGGACTGTTGCAGACACCTTAGAAGGATGAGCTTTCTTCAGGGACGATTCCACCACTAGAGACTGATGAGAAAGTTGAGATTTCTCGAAACCTTTGCAGGGAACAGTGCGATACCGAGACTCCAACTTCGATGGGATCGCTGTCACAGAATAAGGAGTCTCCATATTCCGCAGGAAAGTCTGCTTCAGCACCGGTGTCATGGGCAGACGCAAAGTCTCCTTAGGAGGATGGGAAATCTCCATATCCGCCAGATATTCAGGCGTGTACTTCGAATCGGAATGCAAGTCTATATTAAGCGCCTGCCCCATGTCGAAAACGAATTTCGCAAATGAAGAAGACTTCGAGGTCGAGGCTTCCTCAAGGGAGGCAGAACGAGTATGAGGCGCCACTGAAAACGATGGAGAAGCCTCGCGCGAATATTGAGAGACGGGCTCCGATTCGAGGTGCAAAGTGATGGAGGATGCTCCACTGTCAGTCAGAGGAGGAGTGGCTGAATGCTTCCGCTTAAGGCTCCGAGTTGGAGAGGTGCGCGGAGTACGAGGTTTAGCCAGAGGAGATTGATCCAGAGACAAACGCCTCGAAGGTGGAGACCTCGACCTCGAATGCCTCGATGAAACCGAAGAGGCAACGGTACTGTGAGAGCGAGGCACAATCTTCGAAGCGAGATCCGAATGCCTCGAGCTCTTCGAGGAAGTGAGCTTCGAAGACCGAGACCGATGCTTCGATCGAGGCAATGATTGTTTAGCAACCCGTTCAGGAGAGGAATCCGACGAGGAAACCTTAGATCGAGACCTGCGACGAGGAGATCGTCGACGAGGTGCAGACTGCTGCTCAGGCTGGAGTTGCGAAGACAGAGTCGAGGCCGGGACCAACTGAGCCACTATCGAGGAAATCTGCGTAGTCAAAATTGACTTAAGCATGTCCTCAAACATGGGGACGGAGACCAAGGGACTTGGAGTCACAGGTGGTCTCGTGCGTTCCAAGGAGGGTGACCTCGAATGAGAGTATTCCCTGGACTTGGAAGCACGTTTTGAAGATGGTCGAGAAGACGGAGTCGAACCTGGAGCCCCAGGTTGCGTGGACGCAGACTCCGTCGGCTTCTTAGGGATGGTACCTGAAAAGGAAGCAGGAGACTTACCCCCCAATCCAGGCTTCGAGGACACCGCCGAGGCCTTCGAGGCCGAGGACCCGGAGGTCTTCGAGGCCGAGGCCTGTCGAGGAGGTGAGGTTGAGGTTTTAGCACTCGAGGGTTGCCCCGAAGTCGAGGGTTTAACAGATGCCTCGACCGAGGCCACAGCTTTTTCAGGCTCCATGCGAGGGAAAAGTTCTAAGAACCTGTCGCAGCGGCGCTTGAAGGCACGAGGTTGAAGAGTGAGGCAGCGAAGACAATCTTCGGGGCGATGAGTCGACCCGAGACAGATCATACACCTACTATGGGGATCAGTGATGGAGATAGTCCTGCCGCACTGATAACACCTTTTAAACCCGGTAACAGGCCGGGACATAGATAGGACAAAGTCCGTGTCGAGAACGAGGAAGAGAGGCCTAGGCCTCAATCTCCCAACCTGACGTCAAATAAAACACAAAAGGATTTTTATTTATTTTTTTTTTTTTTTAAAGAACAGAATTGGAACACAGTGACCGAAAACAACAAAAAGTACTCAGCCGCGGTGAAGAGAAGGCACAACGCTACGGGAACCAAAGTCGACAAGTCTTCTCAGCTCCGCGGAAAACGTTGAACTGAGGATCCTCACAGGAGATGCGCCCCCTAGTTCGGGCGGGAAGGCACGCGCGCATGCGCGATGCAGCACTCGAAAGCTCGAGATCTTCAAGCAAGTTTGCTTTCGAGGCTGTCCGCTGCGGGGCTCCGTCGGTGACGTCACCCATGTGTGGGAATATGCTGCCTGCTTGTCCTGGGATAATGATTTTGCCATCAATTTTTGTATGGAACCATATCCGAATTGTTCAAGAACAACATGTCTAATTATTTACCAAATAGATCATTACGTTGTGAGAATTTAGCTTTACTGAAAACAAATTCTAACCCAAAGCATGCGGACTTTCTGTTGTGCAAGAGTTAAAATATGGAACTCCTTTGTGGGCCAAATACAAAAATGCTGTGAAAAAGGTCGTTTTAGAAAATTACTCAAGACACAGCTATTTGTAGACGCCTTTTTCTAGTCAATAATGTTAGTGTTGTTATTTGTAGAATCAGTCCTTACTTTTTGTATAAGCCTTTGGTGTTACTTTGTAGAAATGTTCTCCGAGGATTATTTGTTTGTCTAATTATGTTTTTTTACAATTTTATGTATGTAAATTATGTAAACCGTTTAGTTTTAAACGGTATAGAAATTTTAAAAATAAATTTATACTCCCTCTATCATTGAAGGAAAATTTCTTACCCTTACAGGCTCATACAGCTTAGAATTACCTACAACTCTTGATAACAGCCAACTTGCATAAATGCCTTTAAGTTGCTGGTCTTAATGCTAGAAAAAAAATAAGGACTGAATTTGCCTACCAGTAGAGGCTTCTAATTTAATAGATTTTAAAAAAAATATTTTTATTGAATAGTTCTCCATAGAGAAGAGCACAAGATTACACTTGGGACTGATATGGTAGGAAAGTGTTGAAAATTCAGGTAGAAGATATCTAGGTGAGAAATGAGGAGGAGCCAATGTTGAGCTGCCAACAGAAGTTTATGTGGAAGTTTTCAATAAACAAACTGGATGGTCCAATTTGATCTTTTTCCCTGTCACATCACATATTACCACATAAAACAAGTTGATGTCAGCAAACTTCTATACGTTACCTGATATAAATAAGTCTGACCACATCTCTTTATGTTCCTGAAACAGATCCTCAGTTCCCATCTGCATCACAGCCAGCATTTCCTTCTTTGCAGTTTCTCTCAGTTTATTAAAGGTTTCTTCTAGCTTTGTGGATTCAACTGGCTCAGAAATATAAACCACAGAGGGCACAATTTCTGTAAAATCAGATTTAGGACGCACTTGCACTCTGTCCACCAACTTCTTCGTAGCAACTACAAAGGGTACAATCTTGTTTGGAAACAGAGACACCCGACCTGAGTATATTAAGATGTGTCTGTCCTCCACCTTCTCCAGACTACTAATGAACTTAGTTCCAAGAGATGGTGGTGTAAGAGAAAACATTTCAAAGGAAACAACAACCTTTTCACTTGGGTTTGATATGCGGATTATCTGCAAGCACAGATGAGGGCGACTTCGATGGCACAAGAAGTGTTCATGAACAGAGACACAGTCTCTGGGTGCCTGAGACTGTAGTGTCTGAATGCAACGAATTGTACTGACCTCACCATCTCGGAATAGAACAACTGTTGCCTGTGCTTGAGAGTACAAGAAGCCTAGAGGCTTTATCAACAGTAGAGGGGGATATTCTGTAGCAAAGGCAGGGCTTGAGGCAGTTGAAGATACCCAAAGCTGGTTTGAACCAATGTCCACCAACGTATACCCATTACCTACCAGTATCGGTTTCATCATAGTCCTTTCATCTCCTGCAGGCTGAATAATATATGCATCTCCTCGATTAGAAAGGGCCTTCCACAGTTTAGTCTCAGCCTGCAAACATTCTCCAGCTGCACTAGACTGTCCTGAACGCCAGACTAAACGAAAAATAGAATCAGAACTCAAATACCAACATACGATTAAGACAAAGCAAAGGACAGCCAGAACCCGACGGGCCCAGCTGCTGGACAGAAGCCCTGGAAACCCTTTCAACCTCTGGTGCAGCCACATCTGGGAGACTGATCCTCGAAGTGCAGGACTCTAAGGGCATAGGTGTCGGAGCGGGGTGAGCCACTCTGGCCCTGACCCCACCAACTCTTCCGCCGCTCACCCCTGTGCTGCTGCTACAAATAACCGGCACACAAACAGCCGCCAGCTCGGAACGCTGTAGCTTCTCGCTAATCTTGAGAGGACTACAGCGAAATCAGCGTGACACTTCAGCCAATTGTAGCCGGAAGCTCTTCGTCCTCAATCTTGTTTACATTTACAACGCATCAACACTCTCTTCTTCACTTCCGCGTTCAGCTACAGAGGGAAAGGAGAAAAGTGGGCGGATGCAACACTCTTCTGCATCTGCGCACTAAGAAACGTTTCAAGGCCACCAGCAGCTGTGAAGCCTGCTTGTAAACCAATCTCTACTTCCGGATTTGTAGTACTCTATCTATCTTCCCTTAACTTCTTTTTACTCGGTGCCGCCTCCGTCCTGATCTTCAACCAATAAAACCACTTACCACTATCGCACCTTGCTAGTAAAATCCAGACTGCTCCGGGATTGGGTCAGTCCGGTTTTTCGGATTTTCCAGATTCTCAGGCAGTACTTTTTAAAATTCAAATTTAAAGAAGAACAAGCCAGTTTTGTTGATTTTATTCACTAACAAATACAGAATGCTTTATTTATCAAAATGGGTAGATTTACAAAGAAACATTGGCCCATAGCCACGCCCCCCAGCCCCACCTCCTTAAACCTGTTTTGTGCGTTTGGACGGCATCTGCGCATGCACGGTTACGACACGACGTCACGCATGTGACATCATCGTGTTGCATCCACGCATTTGTGGATGCCATCCCGACATTAGAAACTTTTCCAAAACCCAGACAAAGTGCCGGGTTCTGAAAAGCCATCCCAAGCCCCAGACATGTCCTCAAAAAGAGGATATGTCCAGGGAAATCCGAACATCTGGTAACCCTAATTGGCCTTCTTTTACAAAGACAATTATCATGGTGGGTCAAAACGTTTGCCTCACGACAGCCACTACCACATACTTTATAAAAGGGAGGGTTAAATATTATGGGGCTCATTGAAATGGAAATACATCTAAAAACCCTAAAAGACAGGTCGTCCAAGTGCCGATAACTGAAACGGTTTTTTAAACGTATCCAGAGACTTTTTAGGCCTCTGAATCCTGCTGTGCGCCCAGAGCAGAAAGGGGCGTTTTTGGAGGAGTGGTTAGGGCGGGATGTGGGCCAACCTAGACATGTCCCTTAGGTGCTACATTGTTTAAAATATATATCCAGAATTGTTCCTGTATATTTAAATCTTTCTCTAGATTACCACCCTCCTTCCCTTCATTGCACTGTGGTGATACTTTTCAGGTAGGCATTGTTAGGCATCAGAGGATGCCTCCAATTAGGCATTGCTAGGCATCCTGAGAGTTTGGTAGCAAACTATTAATTGGTTATTTTATTTTATTTTGATTGGCTGAAAACTGATGTGGTCAATTACCATGCCAATTAATCCAATTACCCGCAGAGGCAATTCATGTCAATCTGCTGCCTGCGGCAAGGGATGAGTTAGCACCCCTAAGGCACCCAAAAGAGAGAGACCCCTAAAAATTCTGATCAGGAAGCTCCCCTCACACTAAACACTAGTTAGGAAGTTAGGAGAAAAATAATGCAATTTATATACAGTATTCCCAAGCAATACAAAAAAAATAAACAAACTGCGAACATTAGTTATAATCAACAAAAGTTTTCAGAGTTAAGTTATATTGCCTGGAACTCTACTATAAAAAATACTGACTCATTACTTTGCATTAACACAATGTTAAATGCAAGCATCCACAGGAGCCTTCCTCGTGCAACAATGGATGCAGAGCTGAACTACCGCATTTCAGCCAGCTTTATTCCCAGATATTCAAAGCTAGGCCATGTCCAGATACCATAATTGAATATCAAGGAATATGCACTGGACAAAACATAGCTGGTTAAGTGCAATATTCAACACTTAGGGGGTCTTGAACAAAGCCACAGTAGTGATGCTGCCACGGCAAATACACTGAACTCCATAGGTCCAAAGGGACCTTTAATTGGCTAGGATGAAGTTCATAAAGATAGTACTGTTTTGGGTAATGAGGCCCTTAACATGGGCCGGCTCCGCAAATTAAATACCAGTAGAAAGTGGTGTATGGTGGGGAGGGGATGGAAGGGGTTTGATTTGGCATTGTATTTGTTTAAAGTTTATAATTGTAGTTGGGAATTGGTTGGAGGGCTTAACTGAACATCAGGAGGTGGGAGGGAAGAATGCTGGAGCCGGGCAAGTTGGGAGCAGTTCATTTAGCAGTTAGAGATGCCTTGTGGAGCTGTTGCTGCAATTGTGTTGCAAATGGGTGGGGTGCTAAGTGCTGGAATGAGTGATGTCATGTCGCTAGGTTAAGGGCCAGACATTTTGATGATCCTTTTCAAAGCACATAGACTTACATATTGTTTTGAAAATTAACCTCTTTATGAAATAATACAAAACCCTGCAAAAAGATACTCACAACATATATAGAAAACATAACATACCATAACAACCCTAACCCACATATGAAAAGACAGTGCAATAAATATTACACTGGACCCTAGAACACCAATATATGTACATGCTACTGGGAAACTGGAACAAGCTGACTGGTTCCTACACAGACACTATGGCACCCAGATCGGTGGCACCTAATGACATCATCTAGCCAATTTCCACGCGGAACTCAACATTTTTTAATTGGCTTAATTGGTGTGATAATTGAAAGTGCCATTAAAAGAAAATTAAAAATGATAAATTTAAGTGTGCGTGTAAATCGATGTGGCACCTATAAGCGCCTACATGAAAAAAGTAAGCACAGTTAGGGGTGGAGTTTGGGCATGAAAATCATTAGGTGCTGGTGAGCCTGGCCCTGGCCTAATATACGTCTAAGTTGTAGATACCTACTGGTATCTAACTTGATTTAGGCGCCAGTAGGCGCAATTCTATAAATGGTGCCTAAATTTGACATGCGGTAGGCCCTATTTCCCTAGGCACCTACCAATTTAGGCAGTGTTTTTTTTTTTGTTTTTTTTTAATGAAAGCTTTTATTGAGATATGCACAAAATATCGAAAATACACAAAATATGCAGCAAGAACAAAGAACAACACACTACAATCCATAAAACACCAAAGGTGCTGCCAACAAGGAAAGCAAGTGCAATCCCCACATACTAACAGTAACAATCTATATGCCAGCAGAATCTTCACCTCAGTTTCACATGCAGAAAATAGGAGACCACAAAAAAAAAAACCCAAACCCATGCAAATACTGAAATGGAGACCCCCCCCCCCCACCCAAGAAAGCTAGACTGTATAAGCAGGGCAATACAGGTAAGTTTACAGTTTATTTAAAATTTGATAAAAATGCTGATAAAAACCTAAGCGCTGTACAATTTAAAATAAGGGTACAGAAAATTCACAAAAATGTACATTAGCACAAATAAAATTTTCAGTAGATACAAAAGACTTACATAACATTCAAAAGACAACAACTAACTGGCAAAAGAGAGAAACAAATGTATTTTCTCCTGTTCTCTGCAAAACACAAAACTAGAAAAATGTACATTTCAGAAAGCAGGCATATCTCAGTCCTTAAAAAGTATTAAATCTTTTCTTTTTTTTTTTTTTTCTTTTAGCTCTGTAGTCTGAGCACTTTATTTTTCTGATTTGGCTGGTGCTAGTCTCTTCCACATTCTATGTGTCAGTCTTCTAAATTCTTTTCCAGGTTAGCTTTTCCATTTCTTCTCTCTCCTCTTGTCATCTTTCTTCCTTCTAAACAGATCTTTTGTTTTACATTTTTTCTCCATACCATACACCCATGTTTCTCTTCCTGTGTTTATATCCCTTTCTCTCACCCTCTACTAGAGAATGACATAGGGACAAATTTTCCCATGTCCCCGCAGGAACTCAATTTCCCCGTCTCATCCACGCAAGTTATGTCGCTGTCCCTTTCCTGTAAGCTCAGCCTTAACCGCACAAATCTTGTTTGAGGCTTGTGTAGATGAGGACAGAGCACACAGGAATGGGGCAGAGACAGGAAAAGAACTTGCTGGGATGGGATGGGAAAATGAGTTCCCATGGGGACAGAGAAAAATTTGTCCCTATATCATTCTCTACCCTCTTCCATCTACTTGCTTTTTCCATCTTCCTATCATTCCCTCTCCAGGACTCCAATTGCCCCTTCTGTCTCTCCCATCCCCAGTCTCCTACCCCTCCTCCATTTTTTAACCCACTTCCATAGTCCCCCCATTCCCATCCTCTGTACTGAGGCTGTGAAGTCAGAGTCTGAAGCATTTTGGGTGGAAACAATAAAAATGTACATAAAACTTATAATATATGGGAAATGTATCATTTTATATATATGTGTGTGTCCTGGATCTAGATCCAGAACAAAAAATGCAAAGCCTAATATCAGTAGGAGTCAGACTTGGAGCTAGAGTTGGACAGTTGAAAAACAGAGGAGTCAGAGTCAAAGGTTTGGTGTACCAACTCCACAGCCCTGCTCTATACTCACCCTCTTAGCCCTCATCTACCCTTCATTGCATCTCATCACTCTATCAGTCCTAGCTCCATCCCTGACTTTCTTTCCTTCTCTTGCCCAGTCTTTTCAAACCAATTTCTACACTCACTCAACCCCTTCAGAGACCCCTCCCCTTTCTCCCATACTCTTCCCCAATACCTCTATCCCTTTTCAATACCTCTCACCCTCTCTGCAGTCTTCCCAGTCATTCATATTACTGTTCTGCAGAGGTCATCTCCTTTTCTTGCCCCCTTTCTAACACATTTAGCACTGTCACTCATTCTCCCAACCCATTAATCTACACCCACTCATACCTAAAATTGCCAAGTACTCACTATCCCCTCGAAACTCCCACTCCCTCTCTCCTATCCATAATTCCCTACTCTGCTCCCCAACACTCTCCCATTCAGTCACCAAGTCCCAGTCGTCTTCTGCTCTGTTCCCTTCCCCTCCCCAATCATATCCATCTTATGATCTGTCCCTTTCTTCACCCCTTAGTCATCTTCTGCTCTATTCCCCGTCTCCCTCCTTCACACCTAGTCTTATCCATCTTCTTTGCTCCTCTTCTCCAAAACCCAACCCCATCCCATTCATTTACTGTGCTGTTTCCCTCCCCCATCACCATCCATCTTCTACTCCTACCCCTTAGCCCCATCCATCTTCTGCCTTCCAGTATCTCTTGTCCATTCTCCATGTCCACCATCATTCCTTCTTTGTCCCTTATCTATTCTGTCCAGCACCTCTCTTCTGTCCCCCTCCCTATTCCCCACCTGTTCAGTATCTGCTCTCTATGTCCCCATCCTTCTCCCTGTGTCCATGTTTCTCCACCTGTCCAGCTTCTTCTTCTTTCCCCTCTCTCCTGCACCCCCACCCCAGGGCCAGCATCTCTTCCCTGCCTCTTCCTCATTGAACTGTATATCTCTCCCTCCTCCATGGATCCAGCTTAATTTTCACTCTTCCCCCACTCCTACAGTCATCCCAATACTCTATAAATGGTTATATGTCAAAGATAGAAGAATGGATGCGTAGTCATGGCCTGTGTTTAAATTTAGGAAAAACAGAGGTGATGTTCGTAGGGAGAGGTGGGGAAGAGACATGGCCTGAATCCTTGTGTGTGTTAGGGGTGACATTACCTGTTAAGAAGGAAATGACAGTTTTAGGGGTTGTTTTGGACCCAGGTTTAACCATGAAATTACAGATTGCTAAGACTGTAAAGGCATTCTTTCGTCAACTTCATATGCTTCATTACCTTAAACTATTGATTTTGACATATGATTTTAGAACTGTTGTACAAGGGATGGTTTTGTTGAGGTTGGACTATTGCAACACACTCTATCTTGGAATTTCTAAGACAAGAGGAAGAGTGACTGATACAAAATGCTGCAGCTAGATTAATTTTGGGTGTAGATAGGATGACACATATGACCCCCAATTTTGAAGAAATTACACTGATTACTAGTTTTATTTTGAGTACAACACAAAGTTATTTCTGTGATCCATCAAACATCGTGGTATTTTCAACAAGTCATTGCAAACTATAAACCAGGCAGATATTTGTGATCTGAAAATAAAAATGTATTATCCTCAAGGAAGCAAGATTACTATGCAGACACCAGAACAATGACATTCAGCATAGCTGATGTTAAGATGTGGAATGCTTTGGTGGATCAGTTGCGACAATGTATTGATCGGTTTCAGTTCAAGAAACAGCTAGAAACCCAATTGTTTGTCACCACATTCTTGTGATATAACAGTTCTTTGGAAAAGAAAAGATAGTTCTCCCCTGTTGATTTTAAGATTTAGTTTGTCATAATTATTATGTTTGTTTTAACTTATGTGAACCGTTTAGTTTTTAAGCGGTATAGAAACAATTTAAATACATAAATAAATCTCTCCCTCTTTCCAGCGATTGTAAATAAAGAAATCTCTCCCTCCACTTAATGTCTCATCTCTTTTACTCTTTGCCCCCCAAATCCACAGATATAGGTGCTGCATCTCACTATTTCTCCTTCCAGCTCTGTGGGGCCCAGTATGGCTTATTATCATCATCTCCTCTTCCTTGCAGTTTGGCATCTCTCTCCTTTCTCCCTCCCCCTCTGCTTCAGTTTTTAAAGTTCAGCTGTCAGAGTTGTCTTCTGCAACCAGAAAGAAGTGTTTGCAAGCTTAAAAAAACCGACAGGAGGTAACAGTTTGTGTGCATATTAGAACAAAAGTGAAAGTATCAGCATACATGGTCGCCTGTTCTGTGCATAAATATAGCCTCACAAAAATGTATGTGCAAAATATTTTGGGGAGGCTAAAATATATGTAGAACAGGCTCCAATGTGCAAAAGAAGCCGTTTACTGCAAAAACTTTGTGAGCATGCATTCAGCAGGCTCCCCCAAATAGCATGCAAGTTCAGCGTGCATAAAATTTACATATACTTAGCTTTCTGAATGGCATGGTATTATACTCAAGGTAGTAGCAATGCACTCTGACATCCGTGCCTGGTATTGCCTAACTTTCTACATCTTCTTCTGTGATCTTAGATTCAGGAGAATCTTTGAAAATCGAGTTTTCATCAATAATACTAGGTATTGTTATCAATTCTTCATTTACAATTAAGGACCAACTAAACTCGCTTATTAAAAAGTGCCTTTTCAGCCTCCGTGCTCTGAGACGAGTGAGAGCACTTTTTCACCAACAACACTTCTCTGTATTGGTTCAATCAATCATTTTGGGCTTCTTTTACTAAGCTGCGATAGCGGTTTTGGTGCACGCTTAGCGCGTGCAGAATTGCCCCCCGCGCTAGACGCTAACGCCAGCATTGAGTTGGCATTAGTTCTAGCCACGTAGCGTGGGTTTAGCGCGCGCTATAATTCTGCGTGTTAAAAATGCTATCGCTATACCAGGGACGTTAGATCACTTACTGTATCATTGTCCCTACATTAAAAGTTTTTGGAATTCAATTTGGCCACAAATTAATAAATTGATGGAAAATTATATAGCAATATCATATGATACAGTTTTATTTGGAATGATGATGAGAAAAAAAAGTCAAATTTCACCAGAAAATAACAAGCTTTTATTAATCATGACAGGGGTTGCCATTCAGCATATAACCAACAATTGGAAGAATTATAATAACCTAAATTATACATTTTGGTGGAACACAATATGTCATATATTCAAAATGGAAAGAGCAATAGCAATACAAAGAGGGACATATATTAAATTTATAAAAATATGGGGGCCATTGACAAAATATTGTAATGAATAAATAGTAGGATTTTTCTTCTTCTTTTCTTCTTTTAAATATCTTTATTATGTCACACATAGAGGGGGGGTAATGAAAATAATCTCTACATAATATGTTATAATATATTATACAATAAGTAATGTATGAATGAAAAGTAATAGAAGGGTAGGGGGAGGGAGAGGGGATAAAAAATATATTTAGAACATAATGTATTAGATATAAAAGTGTTATTGTATATTCATCAATTGTATTTTAATATGTTGTACACTTTCTGTAAAATTTGAAAATAAAAAATAATATATAAAAAAAAAAAAATGCTATCGCAGCTTTGTAAAAGGAGCTCTTTGTCAAGGCTGGATTACTGCAAATCAGTGTATTTGGGTCTTTCACAGGTCAGTCTGCAGAGACTTCTGCAGCTAAACTTATCTTTGGTAAGAGTAAATTTGATCAGGCCCCTCTGCTCAAGGAATTACATTGGCTTCCATTGTATCTCAGAATTCAATTTAAGTGCATTTGTATTGCATTTAAGATCCTATTTGGTATTTTTGCCACTTTGATTCCTTTAGACTGGAATGTTCATAGATCTATCTCATCTTGCCAGAAGTTCTCAAAAATTAAGACTTACATTTCCCTCTCTCAGTGGTAGAAACAGAACCTTTAAGAGATTTAAGGGACAGTAAGGGAATTTTTCAAGTACCTTTCTTATTTCTAATCTTAATGTATATTTTCTGTAAACCGCTTAGAACCTAACGGATGTAGCGGTATATAAGAAATAAATTACATTACATTACATTATTTTTTTGCTTTTAAATGAACCAAATTCTGGAATGCTTTACCGCTTACATTAAGAAGTTTAGGTTCTTTTGCTTTATTCCGGAACGTTCTGAAAACTTTTTTGTTTGCTAAACATTTTGGAAATTAACTGTTTCAGTCTACTTTTCCTTGTCAGGTTTATGTATTTACATTATTGATAACCGAGTCGAGCTCGTCTTGGTTGATGACTCGATCTATAAAACTAAGTTTTAGTTGACTTTAGTTTAGCCCTAAGGTGTAGTAAGTTAAGTATCAAAACTAAGAACACTTGAGCAAAACGGTCCCCATAGTTAATAATGTTCCAGGGATTTGTCTTAGGCTTTCTGCCTATTCAAATGAGGGGGCTGCTGAGAGATTTTGTACAGAACAAGTATCTTTATGAATGTGGTTGATTTTGCCTGTATCTGGCCCAGAAACTGTATTTTTTTTTTTTTTTGTTTGATAGTAGAGATCAGGAAGTGCTGCAAGTACTGGAACATCTGGATTAACAGCTGGAACTTTATAAAGAAGCAGAACAATAAAAAAGAAAATAATTTTTCCCAGGTCTCCCCGGAGCATCAGGGTAAATGAGGAGAGGGGTCGGAGTCTCGCGAGAGGGGCGGGCCGGGGGCGGAGAGGGGCTTCCCTACGTGGCAGGGCACAGCGCTGGAGGAGAGCGGGGGCTGCTTGCCAGGGTGCCCGGATCCTCCTCCGTCTGGAGCGGATGGGGTGCTGCTCCTGGCGCCCGGGAGAGGAATAGTGCGCTTTATCCCACCGGAGGGAATCGGGATCCGTCGCCTTTGCCCCCCCCCCTCCCACCCCAGTATGCAGCGATTGCCGTGGCTTCTCTTCCTCTGCTTCCTGCCATGCAGCTCCCGAGCGGAGAGGGACACGGACTCGAGTTCTGATGGTAAGGAAAGGGGAGAAAAGGTGGCCCATTGATCGGCCCGACCCGTGGGAGCCAACTTTTCAAAGTGATTGGGGGCTCTGAACCCAGGGGAAATGACCCCTCCCTGGACACAATCAAGGAGTTTGCTGAAGCCCCTACAGCACCCAGAGAGCTGGACTGGAGAAGGCATCTTCCTCTTGACCTTTGTCTGTCCATGGGTCTGTGGGTGCATCAAAATCAGCACCCCGATATTGTTTTGAAAAGTTGGTTCCCCTATTGGCCAATATAATAATAATAATAACTTTATTTTTATATACTGCCCTACCATAAACAGTTCTAAGCGGTTTACAAGACTGTATATAGACAGTGACATTACAGCGAACTTACGAATTTACATTGGTATGTTAAGCTTAGTCAAGTTTATCTGGAAGTGTATTGGGAGTACATCAGGTTGAGGTGGGGGGGT
The DNA here is from genome assembly GCF_902459505.1 of Geotrypetes seraphini. Lineage (NCBI taxonomy): Eukaryota > Metazoa > Chordata > Amphibia > Gymnophiona > Dermophiidae > Geotrypetes > Geotrypetes seraphini. The sequence goes on from NC_047098.1 coordinate 28,230,660, forward strand.
CAGAGAAATTTGTCAAAGGGGTAGGTTTTTATTGACTTTCTAAACGTTTGGTACGAAAGTGCGTTTGAGATACTGTACATGACATCTTCCTTTGACAATTGCCTTACCCTACCGCACAGAAATATGTTCGCTGAATTTATTTTAATATTTCTAATTTTTCGTACCTGGGTACGGTTTCATCTGTAATGTGTATCGGAACAGCAAGATGTGTCAAATTATTAAACTAAGCTATGTATCTCCGAAACGACTCTTGTGGATACTTTGATAACTGTCAAGAAAATGTATTTTTACTGTAAGTTGACAAGACGGGAGAAAAAGTTCAATTTATTGTTTTGTCTTGGTGAATTGACGATGTTCCTAAATGGACTATATTTGAAAGTGTCAACGTTCCAAAGGTACACTGAAATCATCCACCTAATATTAGGTTCTAGACATCTACAAGTCCCTATTAATGAGTCAAGGTCCAGGGTAGCAGTTTTCTGGGTTTTAGTTCTCAAAAACACTGGTAATCTTTCTGCTGGCAATTCACCAACACAAAAACCAAAAGGAATTGACCCTAAAATATCCACAAAGAAGAAAATCCAGAGAAAACCACAAAAAACTCTGTGGAGTGACGATGTTCCTAAATGGACTTTATTTGAAAGTGTCAAAGTTCCAAAGGTACACTGAAATCATCCACATAAAAGCCTTAAAGGACCTAGTCCGCTAGGGATACAGGACCCAACATGGTCCGCGTTTCGACAAAAAGTCTTCTTCAGGGGTCCCTGGGGGTCTTATAAAGGTGAATACATGGGAAACAATTGTGTGGTGAGCAGGAAGTGAGATACCACACAATTGTTTCCCACTTATTCACCTTTATAGGACCCCCAGGGACCCCTGAAGAAGACTTTTTGTCGAAACGCGGACTATGTTGGGTCCTGTATCCCTAGCGGACTAGGTCCTTTAAGGCTTTTATGTGGATGATTTCATTGTACCTTTGGAACTTTGACACTTTCAAATAAAGTCCATTTAGGAACATCGTCACTCCACAGAGTTTTTTTGGGTTTTCTCTGGATTTTCTTCTTTGTTGATATTTTAGGGTCAATTCCTTTTGGTTTTTGTGTTGGTGAATTGCCAGCAGAAAGATTACCAGTGTTTTTGAGAACTAAAACCCAGAAAACTGCTACCCTGGACCTTGACTCATTAATAGGGACTTGTAGATGTCTAGAACCTAATATTCAAAAGATTTATTCTAAATGTGGGACCCTTTTACTAAAGGCTGTTAAGCCCTAACCTGTGTTATCACGTGAAACCCCCCCCAGGTATTTTGCTTTTTAGCATGCACTAACCCTTATCCCCTTCCCCCTTTTACAAAACTGTAGCATGGTTTTTAGTGCAGGCCACAGCGGTAACAACTCCGAGCCACAGCCAGCGCTAATAAACATGCTATGGTTTTGTAAAAGGGGGGAATATGTTAGGTATTTTTCAAAAATATTTTTCAGGGTGTATGTCATGTGTGGAGAATGGGCGTGAAAACCTTACCCAGCTAGTGTGTTTGAATTACTGCACACTAACTAGCTAACATAGAATTAGCGCAGGAGCACTTAGGGCCAGATTCTGCAAATGGCACTGTTATCAGTGGCCACCCAAAAAAGTGGCATCATTTGCGTGTCAACCATGCTTCGGCACCATTTGCAGAATCACAGTCACATCAAAATTAGGTGCAGAAATATTGGCGGGTGTTTTTCATGCCTACATATATGGTGCCTACCTGTGATGACAATTGTGTCCATAGAGCAGTGTATCGCAAACTGTGTGCCATGGCACACCAGTGTGCCTCCTGAGATTTCTGGTGTACCACGACACACTTAGCGAGGAGGAGAGTCACCCACGCCGGCTGCCTGCCTACAGGATGTGCCTCTCGCGGCAAAAGGCGCGTCCTATAGGAAGTCAGCTGGCGCAGGTGACTCTCCTCCTGGCCAGCGTCTCTCCTCCTCTCCCCACACCTCCCGGATCCCACCACCAGCGGGGTCGTGGCCAGACGGGCCTCCGCACATGCGCAGAAGTCGACGTGACGACCTCACGCAGGTGCATGATATCATCGTGTTGGCTTCCGCGCATGCGCAGAAGTTGACGTGATGACCTCACACACGTGCATGATGTTCATCGTGTTGGCCTCCGCACATGCTGCAGAAGTCGACGTGAGGACCTCACGCACGTGCATGATGTTATCGCGTTAACTTCCGGGTGCCTTCCAGCCGGGGCACTGGATTTAGTGTGCCGCCGGCTGGAAAGTTTGCTTATTTGTCTCCAATGATCAGGCTGGACTAATGTGATAAGAACAGAGGAGATATTATGAACAATTGATTAAAGAGTAAAGTAATTGAAAACTGACTCAGTAAAGAAGACTACGTATTTAAAACATTACTTTATTGATAGAATGAACATTTTATGAGTTTTAAGTGATTTGGGTGATTGGGTGGGCTCCATGTTTGGGGAGGTTGATTGTATGTATTATATAAAACTAGTATTTTAGCCCGTTACATTAACGGGTGCTAGAATATATGTCTGTCTGTCTTTCTTTATTTCTGTCTCTCTCTCCTTCCCGCTGTCTTTCTTTCTGTCTATCTCTCTCCCTGGCCCCCTTTGTCTGTCTGTCTTTCTGTGTCTCTCCCTGCCCCTTTGTCTTTCTGTCTCCCTTTCTATCTATCTGTCTGTCTCTCACCCTGCCTCCTATGCAGCAGCATTTCTCTCCCCCCCACTTGCCTGTGCAGCAGCCACAGCAGCATTCCCTCCCTCTCCATTTCCCTCCCGCCAAACTACTTCCCTGTGCAGCAGCAGTGTTTCCCCTACCCCCCTCTTTCCCTTCCTGCGATCTGGCCGGCTCCCTTAGTCCCTTCCCGCCCCCCCTTCCCTTCCTGCAGTCCCGACAAACCTGCGACTTCAGCAGCGTCTGCAGCACTCTACACATGCTGCTTCGGGGCCTTATACTACCCTGTTTTGCTCTGCTGTGTCTCTGATGATGTCATCAGGGACGTGCCAGAGTATATCAGGGCAGTAGAAGGCCCTGAAGCAGCGTGTGTAGAGTGCTGCAGACTGCTGGAGTCGGCAGGTTTGGATTCGGGACCGCGGGAAGGAAAGGGGGGGAGGGAATAAGTGAGCCGTCGGATCGCGGGAAGGGAAGGGGAGGGCGGCAAGTGATTAAGTGAGCCTGAAGCCGAGCCACGAGTGTGGGGCCGTTTCTGCAGCGGTGCGAGGTGGAGAGGTGGAGAGCAGGGAGGCTTGTCTGGCCCGCATACGCACTCCTACCGCCATAGCCCGACAGATAAGGGATCAGGGAAGCACGCGGTAAGAGTGTGCATGCGCGCTTCGCATTTTATTATTATAGATGATGATATTGAAAAAAAACATTTTTTTAACGTGATGGTGCATATATAAGTAAAATAAATGATTAAATATTTATGAAATTATGAATAATTTGTAGCTATAGCTCTCTTATTGTGTTGAGTTTGTATATTATTACTTGGAGCTATTGAAATATAATTTATAAGTCCCGGTGTGCTAGTGTGCGTTGGTTGTCAAGATTCATATTCATTAGGGATATTTCTACCACTGGGGGTCAAGCTGCTATATCTGGGGTCCAAGAGGGACCTATGGAAGGTGAGGTGAGGGACTATGACATACGCTTTTGGGGGGGAAATCTGAGGGACTATTTTTTGTGGGGAGCTTTTTCTGATATATTTTACTGCATACTCCTAAGGCTTCAGTTCTGTTAGCGCCATAGCTTTTTATTTTCAGGGGGTACTCAGGGACTGGCATCTTTTCCACTTCCTGATAACATTGATCTATGGTCCCCAAGCCTTAGTAAAAGAGCCGAGGCATTGCACACTGATTCTGCCTTTTCATAAATTCTGTGGTTGGTTGCAGGAAGTTTGGCTATTGTAGGTGAGTCCCTCAGTGTTTATGTTTTATGTTTATTAAAATTTGATATGCTGCCAAATCTTAGAGTTCTCAGCGGTTTGCATAAACATAAAAAATGGAACTCCTATGTGGGCCAAATACGAAATTGCCATGAAGAGGGTACGTTTAGGAAATTCCTCAAGATGCAACTGTTTGTAGATGCCTATTTCTAGTCAATAATTGCTCTTTCTGGCAAAGCCAATGAACTGTTCATGATCTTTTTTAACATGGTTTTAGTTTGTAAAAATGATTTTTAAGGATTATTTGTTTGTCTATGTTATGATGATTTTGTTTTAAATTATGTATGTAATTATGTATGTATGTTTGTATGTAATTATGTATGTTTGCATGTATGTTTTAAATTATCTATGTAATTCTGGGATTCAAAGGCAAGTTGGATGCACACCTTCTTGCAAATCACATTGAGGAATATGGGTTAACAAGGTATTCATCAGGGAACACCTAGCTTAGCTTCCGCGTGTGCGGGTTGCCGGTCTAGATGGAGCTAAGGTTTGATCCGGTGAAGGCATTTCTTATGTTCTTATGTTCTGTAAACGGTACAGAAATTTTTAAAATAAATAAATAAATGTGTACAGTATATTAAAATAAAAAAGAATGCCATTTAAAATACAAATTGCATTCAACCGAGAGAATTTTTCTCACAGCGTTACCACTTCATTCACACGTGTGGTTAATCATTCACTGTTCCTCAGCGGGCCACCATGCGCTCAAACAATCTCATTGAGCATGGCTTTATGTCCCCACTCCTCATTGGAACCAGCGTGTTTTCTCTTATTGTGAATCTTATTCAAATTCAATTATAAATAAAGTTTAAATGCTAAAAGTACTTAGCTTTTAACTAGATGTTGAACCGGGGAGTTTTAGTATGTACCGACATGTTTCGCCCGTATCAGTTGCTGGGCTTTATCAAGGTTCATGCTCCCTGTAAGATATAAAACATAAAAACTAAGTTTGCATAGTTAACCTTCCTAATATCTTCTCAATGATATCGTATAAAGTGATTTAAAGAACCATTATTTCCCCTTCCTTACCTCATCTACACTTTCACCACCATAGCGTCCAAACGGAATAGTGGGCTGATTCGCGATCATGTGATTTATAGGATCCCGCCCCCAGCGTCATCCGTCATTCAATATGTGAGGGGTGACGTCAGGGATCGGGTGCCCCGAAAAATTAATCAAAATACACTGAATCATATGGAGGACATACCCAACCGAATCTTATATTAAAGAAATCTTATATAAAGGAAAACTTATATTAAAGAAGCCCATTCAAGTTCGTTATTTAGTCCATAAGGGGTTACTGAATTTAAACGATAAATCCAGCGTTGTTCAAGCATATTGAGTCTCTGCTCCCAGTTTCCTATCTGCTCACACGATTAATGGTTCTTTAAATCACTTTATACGATATCATTGAGAAGATATTAGGAAGGTTAACTATGCAAACTTAGTTTTTATGTTTTATATCTTACAGGGAGCATGAACCTTGATAAAGCCCAGCAACTGATACGGGCGAAACATGTCGGTACATACTAAAACTCCCCGGTTCAACATCTAGTTAAAAGCTAAGTACTTTTAGCATTTAAACTTTATTTATAATTGAATTTGAATAAGATTCACAATAAGAGAAAACACGCTGGTTCCAATGAGGAGTGGGGACATAAAGCCATGCTCAATGAGATTGTTTGAGCGCATGGTGGCCCGCTGAGGAACAGTGAATGATTAACCACACGTGTGAATGAAGTGGTAACGCTGTGAGAAAAATTCTCTCGGTTGAATGCAATGTTAACTAGTTCTTCATTCCAAGTTATTTAGAAATTAGTGCTGAAGGTTACATTTAAAATACAAAAGCATACAGAGGACAAACAAATTACATAATAACTACATACCCCCCCCCCCTTTTACTAAACAGCGATAGCAGTTATTAGCGCAGGGAGCCACGCTGAATGCTCTGTGCTTCTCCCGACGCTCATAGAGTTCCTATGGTGGCTGGGGACAGCGCAGAGCATTCAGCGCGGCTCCCTGCACTAATAATCGCTTTCGTGGTTTAGTAAAAGGGGGGATTGTGAATTATAAGGAAAATCTGTTGAAAACTTCAATAGATATGATCACTCCACCTCTGAAGGATGGCCTGGCATTCCGAGTACCAGAAGCTTTTATTTATTTTTCATTTGCTCACTTATTTGGTTATCTCTAACAGATTTGCTCATTCTGACTGTTGCAACTAAGGAGACTGAAGGATTCCAGCGCTTTCAAAGATCTGCTGAGGTTTTCAACTACAGCATCAAGGTAAAAACAGACCTGGAGACAAAACTGTTTTGACATAGTAACACAGTAAATGATGGCAGATAAAGACCAGTATGTTCCATGTAGTCTGCCCAGTAAGGTGGCTGGTGTATCTGCTGCTTTGTGCAGATCACACCTCTCAGCTTTCTTTCATCAAGTATGCACGTTACACCTCTCTTCTGACAATGACGTGTGAAGATTACGTTTAGCTTTGATTTGCTTGCATCCTCTTGTGATATAGGGCCCGATTCACTAACCTGACCAATCGGTGTCCGATCCGGGCAGCGCCGATCAATTCTGGAAGCCAGAATAATCTAATGGGGGCGATTGGAGGCACGCCCCCATCCGCTGACACGGATCACTAGGTAGCGAACCCGACGCATGCGCATGTGTTTGCTGTCTGTTTTGGGGTTTTTAAAAAAACTTTTTTGCACGCTAAATTTGAGCGCCACATTGCTGAGCGTCACCACTCGCTACCCTCATATAACAAAACTTGGTCCTTATTACTTGATTATTGTAAAACCGACCTTTGAGATTGCTTTCATTCCTTTATCCTTTTAATTATATCCATATTATGTACCTTGATTCTTTTCTTTTGTCTTTTTGACTATGTACAGGCACTCATATACTGCTCTTCATTATCTTCATTATTTACCTCACTTGTTCGGATATCCTTGTAACTTATCATGTGTGTTTATTGCTATTTCTGTCTTACTTGTTATGCATATGTCCAGTCTACCATTTTCTGCAATTTGATATTCTTGGCAAGTGTTAATACTTGTTCTCACGTGCTCTCCTTTTCCAGAGCACTTTATTGCTATTGTTGGAACTATATTTCCTCTGATAAAATCAATAAAAATATTTGAACTAAAAAAAAACCAAAAAAACTTTTTTTTACTGGTCCCGATTCACCTGCTCTCTGCTGCCCTTCCCTGCAGTGCGAGCCTGTGGTTTTAACCTGCGGACTTAAAGGGGGTTAAAACCACGGGCTCGCACTGCAGGAAAGGGCAGCAGAGAGCAGGAGAGTCAGGGGAGGCAGAGAGCAGGTCGTGGCAGGGAGCCAGAGAGAGAGTCAAGGAGGGATGGGAGGGATGTTATTAAATGAGAGTACCCAAGAAAGGGACTTGGGGGTAATGGTGGACATGACAATGAAGCCGACGGCACAGTGCGCAGCGGCCGCTAAGAAGGCAAACAGAATGCTAGGCATAATCAAGAAAGGTATTACAACCAGAACGAAAGAAGTTATCCTGCCATTGTATCGGGCGATGGTGCGTCCGCATCTGGAGTACTGCGTCCAATATTGGTCGCCGTACCTTAAGAAGGACATGGCGTTACTCGAGAGGGTTCAGAGGAGAGCGATACGTCTGATAAAGGGGATGGAAAACCTTTCATATGCTGAGAGATTGGAGAAACTAGGTCTCTTTTCCCTGGAGAAGAGGAGACTTAGAGGGGATATGATAGAGACTTATAAGATCATGAAGGGCATAGAGAGAGTAGAGAGGGACAGATTCTTCAAACTTTCGAAAAATAAAAGAACAAGAAGGCATTTGGAAAAGTTGAAAGGGGACAGATTCAAAACGAATGCTAGGAAGTTCTTCTTTATCCAACGTGTGGTGGACACCTGGAATGCGCTTCCAGAGGTCGTAATAGGGCAGAGTACGGTACTGGGGTTCAAGAAAGGATTGGACAATTTCCTGCTGGAAAAGGGGATAGAGGGTTATAGATAGAGGATTACTGCACAGGTCCTGGACCTGTTGGGCCGCTGCGTGAGTGGACTGCTGGGCACGATGAATCTCAGGTCTGACCCAGTGGAGGCATTGCTTATGTTCTTATGAGGTAGAGAGCAGGTCACGGCGGAGAGCAGGAGAGCGGGGAGCCAGAGAGAGAGAGCTGGGGAGCTAGAGAGAGAGTCGAGGAGGCAGAGAGAAGGTTTATTTCAGGGCTGCAGGGATGACAGGACAGTCAGAAAGGATGTGAGCGACTGGTCCCCAGCAGTCGCTTCTTGTTGATCAGCCAGCCCAGTCGGTGTTCATGATTTTTGTTTTGTGAATCACATTCCTGCCTACTTTGCATGCCGTTTCCCCTCATTTGCATGCACAGATTGGAATTGGATCGGTACACAGGTTAGTGAATCGGATCGTAGGGAAATCGGGTCGCAAGGGGGCGCCAACCGATCGGTACACAATTGGTTTGCTTAGTGAATCTGGCCCATAGAGGTCATCTGTATTTATTTATTTTATCTGTTTTCTATCCCATTGTCCCCAAAGAGCTCAGAACGGGTTACAGGTTTAACATACATACAATGTCTGAGGCCTCTTAGCTCCACTATGCTTTTTATTTTGCTCCACCTAGCAGCATTTATCAACTCCAAAAATGTATTAGGTGCACCTCAGTTCGACTCTTCAAGAATCTCATTTGATTGCTGAATTTTGAGTATTATTGGATTTGATTCTCTCTTTCCATATTGTGTTCTTTCTGGGCATTATTTGTCTTCTTTTTCTCTTATGTATTTTTTTGGTTCCTAGAATTGCCTTTATTTTCTGTAATATATTGCTGTATGAGTGTTAGATGCTTAGCTCCGTAATGATGGAAATTATGGAATACAATAAAAATGTACATCACTGCGTATATGGATACATGAAGAATATTCACCACCAGCGGCTCTCCATATAGAGACAATATTCAACAGTATTCAGTCCTAAATTAAACCACTTAACTATGTAGATGGCAGCTAAATATCATCGCTATATATATAGCTAGATGAAAAGCCCTTGCTGTACCCCCAGTATTTGGATAGTGTCAGAGCATTCACTTTAATTGGCTTTATTTTCTTGCACAGAATACACCACTCGGCCTCTCTTCCCATGTAAAGTTGGAAAATGAGGACCAGGGATTGTACTGGGTTGTGCAGCATGTGGTACCATGTGGGGGAAGCCTTCTGCCCAATATCGGGGACAGCCAATAAAGCAAACAGGATGCTAGGAATTATTTGTAAAAGGGATGGTTAACAAGACTAAGAATGTTATAATGCCTCTGTATCGTGCCATGATGCAACCTGATCTGGAGTATTATATTCAATTCTGGTCTCCTTATCTCAAGAAAGATATAGCAGTACTAGAAAAGGTTCAAAGATGAGCAACCAAGATGATAAAGGGGATGGAACTCCTCTCGTATGAGGAAAGACTAAAATGTTTAGGGCTCTTCAGCTTGGAAAAGAGACGGCTGAGGGGAGATATGATTGAAGTCTACAAAATCCTGAGTGGAGTAGAACGGGTACAAGTGGATCGATTTTTCACTCCATCAAACATTACAAAGATTAAAGGACACTCGATGAAATTACAGGGAAATACTTTAAAAACCAATAGGAGGAAACTCAGAAAATAGTTAAGCTCTGGAACGCATTGCCAGAGGTTGTGATAAGAGTGGATAGCTTAGCTGGTTTTAAGAAAGGTTTGGACAATTTCCTGGAGGAAAAGTCCATAGTCTGTTATTGAGAGAGACATGGGGGAAGCCACTGGATCAGAAGCATGGAATGTTGCTACTCCTTGGATTTTGGCTAGGTACTAGGGACCTGGATTGGCTACCGTCAGAACGGGCTACTGGGCTTGATGGACCATTGGTCTGACCCAGTAAGGCTATTTTTATGTTCTTATGTAGAAAATTAGTGGTCTGTGAAGGACTTGAGAAGAGGAAATCAGATAAGATTACTTGTCACCTTTATTTGCAGGTCCTTGGCCTGGGCGAGAGGTGGAATGGAGGAAATCAGATCCATGCAGCTGGTGGAGGACAGAAAGTTCGACTGTTGAAATCGGCTCTGAAGCAGATTGCTAGGAGAGATGATTTAATTGTCCTTTTTACAGAGAGGTAACTAATAGACTTGGGGCTTCCAGTTGCTGACTATGGAACATAAGGAATATCATTAGGCAGAGGCATAATAAGAGGGGGCAGGGCAGACTGCCCCAGGCGCTTTCTTGGTGGTGCAAGCAACCCAAATCATGTTAATTAGCTTAAATGGTGTTGTAATCCATTGGTGGATAATTAAAAAAAAAAATGTAAACAATTAGGAATTCTGCAAGGAACTCAGAACAGCGCCTAGCGACACCTAAGTTGAGGCACCCTCCAATGTCTTAGAATGCCTACCTGAAAAGTAGGCATGGTTAGGGGTAACCAGCGCCTAAAGTTAGCCCCCTATTTTGGAGGCGCCCACCTAGATAGGCGCCTCTCTAAACTGAAGAACAAGCTCAATTGAGCTTTGTAATCAGCATTGATTGAAACATAGGCGCCTATCAAGAAAGCGCGATTCTGCAACAAGGCGCTTCTAAATATTTAGGTGCCCTTCAAAACAATAGGCGCTGTGCACGTTAGGCGTGGGCAGAGCTATATGTTAGATGCCATGTTGCAGAATCGCTGCTCTTAAGCGTGCTTAAGCACTCAGCTGGGTGCCTAACTTTTAGTTGTGCCTAGAGCTGGCCTATTTCTTGGGCGCCTCCAAAATAGGTTCCGCTCAGCGGGATTCACTAAACAGCGCCCAATTTTACTTGAATCGCGCTGAACAGTGCCTAATTAGGTGCCTAACTTTTAGGGGCTTTTTATAGAATTTGCCCTTAAGTGTGGTAAACTTAGGCATTGCTGGTAAAACCTGGCCTGGCTTGGTAAAACCTGGCCTAATATACTTATGTGATGTCTAGCAACTCCTAAACACATCTAGTTGCTGCTAGGTGTGATTCTATAAAGGACTCTTAGCGTTTGATTTACAACCATATGGAGCGGCACTTGCAATGTAGGCACGCTTAGTCATTGTTTATATAATTGGCCCTTATTACATAAGTTCTTCCTTCTTTGCTTTCCTTATGCGTTTTTGGTAGTAGGTTTAAGGCTTGTAACATGCAGGTTGGAATTGATCCTCTTTCTTAAAAAAAAAATAAACCCTTCTAATTGATTTATTTTCTCTTTATTACTATATTATTTTCAAGATTTCACTTGCACTGCTTTCTACATTCTTTTGCAGTCCTGTTTTTTTTCTGTCTGTCCTTTTAGCTATGATGTGATCTTTGCATCAGGCCCTGCAGAAATTCTAAAGAAGTTCAAACAAGCTAAGAGTCAAGTGGTCTTCTCAGCAGAAACTCTGCTCTATCCTTACCGAAGGCTAGACTTGCAGTACCCACAAGTCCGAGAAGGGAAGAAGTACCTGGGCTCCGGAGGTAAGAGAAAGTATTAGCATCACCTAAATACCACTTGGCAGTCAAACTGGAAGAATTTCTGGAAAACATAAACATCTAAAAGTATATGAAGGGAGACAATGAGAAAACACAGTGAACATATGCAGTAAGACAGAGGTGTATTATTTAATGTGATATGTTGGGTATCTGAATATTAAAAAGGAGGATGAAACTTGATATCCTAAAACCCTTCCTGGATCAATTTAAAAAGTCAAGTACAGACAGTCCCCGGTTTAGAAATAAATCTTTTTTAATAAAGAGAAAAAGTCAATGAACAGTACAAAATATGCAAGGTGAAATTTCCAAAAAGCATCAAAAGTAAAGAGCTCCCCCTTCTCGCCCCCCATCAGCACCACTATAGCAAGGGAATACAAATGAAGAGGATGTGGTAGCAAACATTGGCCAAGAAACTTGCGTCAGGCTCGTACTTACGAACTGGAGTCCTGCTTTTCCCTTCATGTGCCAACACGACCCTCTTCCTCCCTTCCTGTCCCAATGTGCCCCTCTTTCTCCCTTCCATGTCCCAATGCACCCCTCATCCTTCTTCTCACTTGCATCCCTCCCACGTTACCTCCTGTGGCCAGCGCCCTCCTCCCTGCCATACTTCTCAAAGCTGTGGCTGTGGTTCCTGTAGGCGGCCCCCAAGCTGACCAGGAGGCCTTCCCAGCAGAGAGGGAAGGCTTCTGGGTCAGCTGTGAGCCACGTGCAGGACCTGCGGCCATGGCTGAGAAGAGAAGTACAGCAGGGAGGAGGGAACCCACCACAGGAGGATGCAGGGCATGTTGGGACACGGAAGGAAGGGAAGAAACTTCAGACAAAGGGTGAAGGGAGGGAACATGAACTTAGGCCACAGAATGGAGGGACATAGGATGGAAAAATGGAGGGAGTAAGGGAAAGATGTTGAGGTGGGAGAGGGAATAGAAAGAGAATTGTTGAGCACAGGAGTCTGAATGAGAGATGGTGCACATGGGGAAATGAAGAAAGAGGAGAAATGTTGGACATAGGGAGGGAGAAATATTGGATATGGTGGTGGGAGAGGTATGAGGTACAGATGCATGGGGATGAGAGGGAGAAATGGTGGATTTGGTGGAGAGGGAACAGTGGGACAGATGAAGAACGAAAGTAAGTGTAAACCTATATTTTTTTCTATTTAAACTACAGTACTTTGTTTTGAGGACTGTTTCTTTAATGTTTAATGTTTTTATAGACTTATGTATTCTACAGGATCCGAGTTATTTACAAATTCAATTTAAGAATGGTTTAAAAACCGTAACCTGTTCTTAACCTGGGGACTGCCTGTAGTCAAGGGGTTTTTCTAGAGCTTTTTCAACAGATAATGAGAAATTGGGGATAGAATTGAGCCTCTAGATATGTAAAAAGCAATATTTAGGGGATAAGTTATCAATGTGGACTGAGGTGTTATTTTACAATTAACCCCAGTTATTAGTAACTAGGTCACGTTGTATAAAATGAGACTTGTGGTATATGCCTTAACGGTAACCCTCATTGATAACTGCATCCCTTAAAAAACAACAATGATCCTAGTGTTTTTTGGGAGGGTTTCACCTAGTCATCATCCTGTGTCTGATCCCAGTACTTGGAAGTACCTGGATGATCTTAATTGGGAGATCTATTCCCTGTTCATTACTCCTAGAAGTAAGAGGTAATAACCCCACAAAACTATCTAGCTCGGTGATTCTTAAGCCTGTCCCCCAGCCATTTGGGTTTTCAAAATATTCTTAATGAATATGCAAGGAGCAGATCTGCATATAATAAAGGTAACAGGCATGCAAATTTGCCTCATGCTTATTCATTACGGATATCTTGAAAACCTGACTGACTGGGAGTCCCCCAAGATAGCTGTCAGTTGTCAATGGATTGCTCTCCAAACACTTACTCAAACATTTTTTTAACCCAATTATGCTATAAAGCTTGACCACAACCACCAGTGATAAATTTCACAATTAAAATTGTGCGTTGACGGGAAAAAATACTTTCTCCATTTTGTTTTATGCTTAAATCTGTTTATTACATCATACTGTGTAAAATAATTGTTCCTTTTACACGCTAAGCAACAGACAGTGATAACAAGATAACAGATTACATTTACAATATCTTTCATCATATTCCTTCCCCATAGCACATTGATCTCTAGCTAGCATTGATTCTTAAACTTATCAGTTTGTAGTGAGAAATTGATATAGTATCCCTTCTAAATAGGGAAAAGGATTCATTTTTTTCTAGGGTTTCCCTCTTATAGAGAAATTTTCTAATCTAATCTAATCTTCTATTTGTGCATGGCTCATACCTATACAGGCTTAAGGCGACTGTAAAGAGAGGTAAGAGGAGAGAGAAAGAGGAGGGAGAGAGAGGAGGTGGATAGGTAAGAGGGAGAGGAAGGGGAGAGAAAAAGAGGGAAGAGAGGAGGAAGGGAAAGGGAGAGAAGAGAGGGTAAAGGAGATTAAGTACTGAACAGATGGGTTTCAGTTTTCTTCGGAAGATGATGTGGCAAGGTTCAGTTCTTGTCTTTTCTGTAAGGCCATTCCAAGTTTTGACTCCTAGGAAGGTAAGCATGGATTCCTGTGCCTAACTACTTCCAATAGTGAATGTGTCTTGGCATGCCATTGAAAATAAGACATCCTTTCCTACGTAAATCATTCAAATTCTTTCTTCCAACTGGGAGCAGGTGTAGACAGTGGCAGGGGGAGCGGACCACCCATCTTGGTGAGGAGCGCTGGCATCTCTCTGCCCCTCCCTATGCCATGCTCATATCCTCCTTTCCCCACCCCCCTGCAACTCTTTAAAATCTTTGCCAGTGCGATCAGCTACTCTAGCCTGGCTCCCTCTGAAATCCCTTCTGGGTCATGGGACTAGGAAGTGACATCAGAGGGAAAGCCAGCGCAAGCAGCAGGTTGGAGAAGCTGCTTGCACTGGTAAAGATTTTAAGACAAGGATCTCAAAGTCCCTCCTTGAGGGCCACAATCCAGTCGGGTTTTCAGGATTTCCCCAATGAATATGCATTGAAAGCAGTGCAAGCACATAGTTCTCATGCATATTCATTGGGGAAATCCTGAAAACCTGACTGGATTGCGGCCCTCAAGGAAGGACTTTGAGACCCCTGTTTTAAGAGGTATGGGGGTGTAAATGGAAGGCATGAGTGTGGCACGGAAGGAGTGAGGGTGTGGCGAGGAGGGGCACCACTGCCCCAGGCTCCTCCTACCCTCACTATACCACTGGGTGTAGAAGATCATTAAATAAAATTAAATCTAGGTTCATAGGAATTTTCTGAGTGAGGAAACCTTCCAAAATAAATGACGTGCCTTTTTAAAACGGAAGCAGGAAGCCCACACAGAGGCTCCTGCTTCGGCCACTAGTCCCAAAAGATGCACCTTCCACTCCCCGGCGTATCATGTGATACACGAAGAGGGGCCAAAGGCCCTGATTGGTTCAGTCACCTAAGGCCCCTCCCAAGGGGTGGGGCCTTAGGCATCTGAATCAATCAGGCCTTAGGCACCTCCCTCTATATCCAGGTTACAGAGGGAGGAGCCTAAGGCCCTAATTAGTCAAGCCTAAAGCCCAGTGGCAGGAGGGAGTGGACATCCCTCCTGCTGCATCACTGCCCTGGGGGGGGAGTCACATTGGCAGGAGGGAGTAGGCATTCCTCCTGCCATTTTCCCTGCCATAGGGGGGCTGCAGTGCCCTAACAGCAGTGACAGTAGGCTGCTTCCCCTGTCACTGCTGATAGGGCTCTGCACATGTGTCAGTTGCTCACTGAGCAATTCATTAGCGCATCAATCGCTGCTGGAGAATCGGCCAACAGCAATCGAGTCTCTATCTTTAGTTCAGGAGTCCCCAGAATCTCTCCTTGAGGGCCGAATCCAGTCGGGTTTTCAGGATTTCCCCAATGAATATGCATTGAAAGCAGTGCATGCACATAGATCTCATGCATATTCATTGGGGGAATCCTGAAACCCGACTGGATTTGGCCCTCAAGGAGGGACTTTGGGGACCCCTGCTTTAGTGCATCTAGCCCTAAGTGTTTCTGTGTGGATCTGAAAGGGGGGGAGTTAATGATGTGAAGGACATGGGCAATACTCCCTCTAAGGAGTGGCTGGGTGCATGAAAATTTATGTGTGTGAGCTGCAAGTTCTACAAACCAACAATTTTTGATTCCAGTATTAGCAATGCATTTCTGTATATAGCACAAAAACCATCACACATATGATAATTGAGTTTAGTTTAATTGATTTTTTTATAGTTTAATTTTGTTTGTAAGTTGGGTCAGGTCAGTATTTTTGTGGGCGACCATGTGATGACCATGTAAAATGTATGAGCAATTGCTTACACACTCTGCTTAGAGGGAACATAGGGCATAGGTGGGTCAGGAGCATTTCCCTAAAATGCACCCAGTGTTATAGAATGTTTTCCACAGTTAAAGGTGGTATAGCAAGTCTGAAATAAAATAAAATTGGTGATCTGCGCCCAACTTGGTTTCAGTTGGTGTAAATCCTCATGCAGTGAATCACTAACAAGATAAAGAAGACGATGAAGTGAGATTTGCTGGAACCTTCCATCAAGACAAATTACTCCACTTCAGAGTATCCAATATAAGAAAGAGTCACTAGAACCCACTTGATTCAATACAAATGTCTAATATTCAAGTTCAGTGGGTTAGAGTTTTAATCATAGACCCATTTTTTATCCACCTCCTCCTTGATTTTTGTTTGAATCTTACTGTTGCTAATTTATTAATAAACCAGCTTTTAAAGAAACTTCTTTAATCCTAATACAGCATACACTATAAACACCCTAAGACTGTGTTAAAACTTCATACAAATATTTCTTTTTCATTTATGTTATCAATTTATATTAGAAAATTAAATAATTAATATTCATCATATATCAATTAAAAAAAACCTCTCATCTAGAGTTCCACTAGAGTCTTAGGATGTTTATAATGTATGCTGTATTAGGATTAAAGAAGTTTTTCTTATATCATGCAGAGCTCCTTTAGAACCCTTGACAAAGCCTTTGTATTTCAAAACGAGTCCTGTCGGGGGAGGCTAGTGATTCTGCACAATAAAGAGAAGTGACAATACTTAATGTTATGACATTTCTTTAAAAGTTGGTTTATTAATAAATTAGTAACAGTAAGATTCAAGCAAAACATCAAGGTGGAGGTGGCTAAAAAAGGGTCTATGATTAAGACTCTAACCTGTTGAACTTGAATATTATACAACAAAACTAGAAAGGAAGAACTAAGAAAGTCAACTTCACTTAAATATATAAACTTTCAACCTGAGAGGTGCTCAGAACCTTGAAAAATAAGGTGGAATAAATGCTAATGGGGACAAGCCCCTATAGACATTTCAGTGTTCTATCATTGCATCCTCTCCCGTGTTAGAAAGAATATAGTGAACCAGTTTTTCCAAAAATTGAGTTAATGTCCCAAAACAATCATGTGAACAAAATAATAACTTCAGCGTTTTTTCAAAAATGTGAACTTAGCTTGCATGGGTGCTTTAGGAAGCTGTCTCACTCCAGCGGGCTCTAACGCGTTTCGCCGCAAGGCTTCTTCAGAGAGCCACCAAACAAGCTGGAACTGAGTGAAAACTTCTTCCTTCCTTGTCACCCGTGATTACATCACTTCCAACTTGAACTTGAATATTATACATTTGTATTGAATCAAGTGGGTTCTAATGACCCTTTACCCTCCTTTCTTATATTGGATGCTCTGAAGTGGGATAATTTGTCTTGGTAAATCCTCATGCCCAAAGTTGGGTATGGATTCAATCACCAATTTTTGAGCACCATTTACTGAATCTAGTTCCATATGCTTCAATCCAAATTATTAAAAAAAAATCTCTTGATTTAGCAGGGCTTTTGTACAGGCTTTCACTGCAGAGAACCATTTCTAACTTCAAGTTTGAACATCAGTACTATAAAGCAGTGTTTCTCAACCCGGTCCTGGAGTACCCCCTTGCCAGTCAGGTTTTCAGGATTTCCACAGTGAATATGCATGAAAGAAATTTGCATATAATGGAGGCAGTGTATGCAAATCAAGATTATGCATATTCACTGTGGAAATCCTGAAAACCTGACTGGCAAGGGGGTACTCCAGGACCGGGTTGAGAAACACTGCTATAAAGTGACCACAAAAAGCCCAGGTAATGAAATGATCCTACATAGTACCCCATCTCTTTATCTGCCTTTCACAGCGCTGGCTGAGGTGTGCCCTGGTTAATCTTATGACTTTGTGCTTTCAGGTTTCATAGGTTATGTTTCCAGTCTCCAGAAACTGGTGGATGAGTGGGAGGGATCTGATGATGATAGCGACCAACTCTTTTATACAAACATATATCTAGATCCTGTTAAAAAGGTACCTGGTTTGAAGGGAAAACTCTAATACTCGATAGATAATGTGGACAAAGAGCCAACTGTGGGTGACAGTGGATGCTGAACACCCTTTAAGTTGGGCAGGCTCCCTCATTATGTATAGGGAGGGGTGCCCTCAATAATTCTGAAATGTTGGCACCTGTGAATGTGGGGAGCCAAAGGGGTGAGCATGTGAAGGGAGGGTTAATACTTTAAGGAAGGCATGTAGAGCTCTATGGAGATACATAAAGGTGGTACCAGCCTGTCCAAATTAACCACTTTTTAAGCCCCAATAGCTTATAAATGTGTCATTTAATTATCCTGAAAACTACAGTAGATCTGTTTATGATGCCTTAACATATGTGATTTGTGGAGAAGAAGCAAAGTAGACAAAAATCTGTAACTAGCTATGGAACTCAGTATGATTGCAGGCACTGAGAAGAGGACGTGGGCAGAGATGGTTGATGGGCTGCACCAAGGAGATTGATGCTCAGGGTGGGCAAGAGCTGTGGAGCATGATATATAGAATTAGGGAGAGCAGTGAAAGCAAAGATGCAAAAGGCTGGAGAAATTAATGGGGAGGACGATTCATGGAATGGGTGAACAGAGAGGTGTGAATCATGGAATGGGAAGAATAGGATGGAGAAAACAGGGAAGAGGGACATACTCAGGATGGAGGGTGGAACTGAAGGGATGATGCTTGAGATGAGGTCAAGTGATTTACAAGATGAATGAGTACAATAATCATGATTCATAAGTTAGGGGTGATGCATGGAATGTGGAATTCAGTGAGAGGGTGAAGCAGGAGATAAGGAAGTGCAGTGAACAGCAGATGCATGTGGTGCATAAGCTGGAGAAATGCACTGAATGGATGATGCATGGGATGGGAGAAGGCAGTGAGGATTTGATGCACAGGACACAAGTAGTGAGCGTGTGATACAAGGGAAAAGAAGTTCAATGATGTGGTGATATATGGGGCAAGAGTATTGAAATGGTGATGGATAGGATGGGGGACAGGCATAAAGAGGTACATAGGACATAGGACAAAAGGTAATAAGTATGTAATGTGAAGTTCTTATTCAGATATATAGTTTTATCATTTAGCAAAGCAAGTTTCCAAATAAAAATACAGTTTTATTATTGGGCAAAGCAAGCTTCCAAATAAATTTACCTAGACATTGTCTATCTGAAAATTGCCCCCTCTTTCTCTTTATAAAAGGGCATGAGGGGATAAATAATGTGCATTACTTACAGGAGAAGTAGATAGGCTTGGAAGCAGAATTAAGTCAGGTGAACTAGCCACATACATAGGTTTGAATTTTCAACCCTACATACATTGTTTTGCAGAGAACACACACAAAAAAAATCGTGTGCAGGTGGTCTGTGCTGGTGCTTTCTCCCTAGGCAGTTTACAAAGGGAAAATGACATGAGCTGAGGGATTTGGGACTCCCTGCAAACATTTGAAAACAGCCCCTAAATACCTTTTTAATATATATTTTTCTCTTGTCATTTTTAGGAAAAACTCAATATCAGTTTAGATCACCGATGTCGAATCTTCCAGAATCTGTATGGAGCTCTAGGTATGAAATAAATATTACAACCTAATAGTGGTAATTCAGAACACCTGAGGGAAGCTCTCGCTTCTAAAACCCTTAATTCTCGTGAAGCCCTGAAACATCAAAACTCTTCTCTTGAAGCGATCCCCTCCCTAATGTATCACCATTCTCCATTTACCTCCCCTTTTTTTAAAATTAATTTTACTTTGATGTATTTAAAAACTTCTCCTCCCCCACTTCCCTTTTGTTCCATGTATGTTGATGTGAACTTGTCTAGTGTTTTTAATATTTGATAAGATATTGCTTTTAATTTACCTTTTTTATTTCTTTTTTTAAATCTCATTATATTGTACACCGTTTAGACCCTTGTTTTGATAGACGGTATATCAAAAATAAAGAAACGTGAAACTTGATATTGGGCACTCTAGACAAACCTGTAGTTTTATGTCGTCTCCCCCACCCCCCCACTCTGAGATTTCATGTAGGTTTCATAAAATAGAGGACAGATGATTTGAAAAAATTAAGGGTGGAGTTTGAAATAGGTTGATTCCTATAAGCAACTCATGTACCCTTTAAAAACTGGTTTCTGATTCCTCTACATACACCATATCATACTTGAGAAAGAAAAAGATAATAATAATAATGTTTTAATTAAAGTTCTAAAGGTCCTAAGAGGCTCATTTTCAAAAAAAGAAAAATGTCCAAAAAGTGGCATAGAGGGTCAGATGTACATTTTTCTCACCAAAACGTCCAAATCACTATTTTCAAAACCCATTTTATAGAGAGCTTTTTTTTTTTTTTTTTGCTGTTTGTCTGCAGTGTGTCTAAATTAGAGAATAACACAGTGACAAAATTCATCACCATTCCTGTCTCTGTCTCCACGGATAACTGTGGGAAACAATTCCGTGTCATTCTTTAGTGTCTGTCTCATCCTCGGTCCTTCTACACCAGCATTCTTCAATGCAAGGCTTGAGGGTCAGTGGTTATGCCCATTCATACTCTGATTCTTCCCTCTCTCCTTAAAGAATAACATAGAGATGGTTTCCCGCGGTTATCGGCGGGGGCAGGGGCGGTGATGAATTTAGTCACCGTGACATTCTCTAATCTAAATCTCAAGGGGGCATATTGGAGGTGTGGTTTGGGCGGACTAGGGTGGGCTTATGAAATGGACATTTTTCTGCAATAATGGAACATTGTAGAAAATGTCCAGGCAAAATTTGGACATTTGAGGTTAGACCAGTTTCAGTAATGAATAAATGCCAAAAAGGTGCCTAAACTGTCTAGAGTACCACAAGAGGATGAAGTCATGACCCTCCCACACTTCCCCAGTGGTCACTGACCTCTACCACCCCCACCCCCCAAAGATATGCATGAAACAGTACCTGCCAGTCCATATGACAGCTTCAGATGTTATGGCCAGTCCTATTAGAGCAGAAAGCAGGTTTCTGGAGCAGCCTAGTAGACTATAGAGATGGACTATAGAGATGGAGACCCAGGCCCATATCTAACTAGTACACTTGTGGTTTAACATATAAATCCTCCAAAACCCACCCAAAATCTATTGTACCTACAAGCACAGTGGCTGTTGGTGTGCTATACAGCTGGTTATATTAGGTTTTGGGTGGGGTTTAAAAGACTCACCACACAATATAAGGGGGTTATGGTGAGATGTGTCCCTGGGACTTTTTTATGTGAAGTTCACTACAGTACCTCCTAAGGTACCCTATTGCTCTGCTGAGATGTCTGTGTGGCCAGTCTACAAAACATGCTAGTCCCTCCTACATCCTAATAGGTTGTTTTGTTCATTTTTCTTTTCAACGTTTTTTCCCAAAAAATCATTCAAAAAGATAGACACACTGTGCACAAACACATCTAAGAAATGGCCATTTTTAAAACAAAAAGATACATAGACTTTTTCTTGTTTTGAAAATGGTTAGGTTTTCTACTAGATTTTTGGATGTTGTCTGCTAAACGTCCAAACTTGGATTTAGATGTCATATTGAAAATGCCCAGCCGCTAATGCTGACAGCTTCTGTGCACACTTAGTTCATGGGCATGAACTGAGCATGCATGGGGGGCTGTCGGTGTCAGCAATTGGAAGTAAGCTGCCAACTGCTCCGGGTTTGAGACATTTCAGGGGGGCTCCAGAGAGGACTCTTCAACTGGCAGGGCTTTGAGTTGCCTACTAGCCAAGGTAATTTTTTACCATTTTGGGAGGGTAGAGCAGATAGAGAGGAAATGCAAGGGCCAGGCCCACCCAGAAGTTGAATTCTGGCTACACTATTACCACAGGCATGTGAATGCATACGCAAACACACATATGAGTATAATAATCACAATTCAAGTCCCTCTTATGATCCCATATACATTTATGTAAGTTAAATCTTGGAGTGAGTTTTAAGAGTTATGTAACATTAAAAGTGACAGATATTTCATTGAACCCTGACTGGTCATTGCTGGGCTCCTAGATGAGGTTGTCCTGAAGTTTGAAAATGGAAAAGTGAGACTAAGAAATACAGTTTATGACACACTACCCATTGTGATCCATGGAAATGGGCCCACAAAGGTAAGCTCTGAGCTCCCTTCTCTTCTGTGTGAAGTTTTGTTATGTATATTTGGAAATGCATGAAATGCCAGGGAAAGGTTAGCATGATTTGGTAAAAATAAGTAAGCTTATTTGAGGGGTACATAATTGGTGTAAGATAAGATAGAGAAAAAACAAGTCCACCCCAAAACTTGCCAACATTGGAAAATTTACAAAGCAAGTCAGAATCATAAGAATATAAGAAATGCCTCCACCGAATCAGACCTTTGGTCCATCCAGTCCAGTGACCCGCACATACGGAGGCCAATCCAGGTGTTTCCCTGTTTACGACCTAGGTTTTCCCTGATGAAGACCTTAATTTCCCGAATCCTTCAATGTGATTTGCAAGGAGGTGTGCATCCAACTTGCACTTGAATCCCATAATGGAGGTTTCCGTCACCACCTCCTCCGGGAAAGCATTCCAAGCGTCCACCACTCGCTGTGTAAAACAGAACTTTCTGACATTAGTCCTGGGCCTGTCGCCCCTCAATTTCAGTCTATGACCTCTCGTCCGAGTCACATTTGACAACGTCAATAATGATGCTTCTTGCTCTATTTTGTCAAAACCTTTTAATATTTTGAAAGTCTCTATCATATCCCCTCGCAGCCTTCTCTTCTCGAGGGTGAACAATCCCAGTTTTACGAGGCATTCTTTGTAGCTCATATTATATAGAATGCTGCTAAACAGGTTCTAAGATTTATATTAACTGGTTTCATAATGTAACTTCCTCCTTCTCAGACTGAGGTAAAAGGTATCCCTCTTGAAATAAGATTTGTTCTGTAGTCGTGAACACCGAGGGTTAAATTGATACCTTTTCCCAGGAGAAAGAGTTAATTACATAAACAAAATAATAATATATAATAATATGGTATAACCTTGGAATAAAAATATTTATTAAACATATAATAAAATAAATATAAAGAAGCATTAAGGACTTTAAATTTGAAATAGAAATAAAATTTAATAAACAAATGCTGTATATCAAATCTAAACAAAGAAATTCTACTTCCACTCTGTAAAGTTCTTCTTTTTCCCCAGATTTGGGTATTTGAGGCTTTATGTTCTTTCTATGTAGGAGTACCACGTAGGCGCACTGTTGCTAGCAGAATCTCTTGCTAGCAGACTCTTCCTGGAACCAACCTACTACTCTGACTTAAGCAAACCAATAAGGGAAAACCCTATCCTAATCTAATAACCCCAAAGTTGCCTAAAATACTTCCTAAGCTAAAAAAAAACCCCAGATAATTGATGTACCCCCATACTTTTCCCTCCCCAGAATTTCTCAATTATCTCAAAACACAAATAAAACCCAATTTTCAATAAATTTTACAGGAGATTTTACAAAAAAAAATTCCAAAACACTTTATCAACTTTTCTTCACCAATATTCCCTCACAACATTACACAGAAATCTCACAGACTATTTCTAACACCCAATAATCTCACAGATAAAACAATTCTTCACATCCGCCAGAAAGAAATGTTTCAACCTTGGAAATTACCAGAATCTATGAATCAAATCTCGACTTCAACCACAACCTACAATTCCTATTCAAAATTCAATAAAATCAACTATAATTGCCTTCACAAGAGCCACACAAGCCAAAACGCCTCCTCACAGAACCAAGCCGCCCTCCCAACTGTCAAATCTGACAGTTAGAATGTTCAGACAGCTGATGCTGATCTTTGCACTGGGACAGCAAACCTGTGCAGGAAATCAGCAACATAAAACCTCAAAGCTGCACCAATATAAACAATACAAACCAAACCTCTCAAAATAAGAAAAAAAAACACAGTTCTTACATTCCAGATCCTCTCTGCTTCAAACACCCTTCAAAATCTTCTTTAAACCCTGTTTTTTTCACTCAGGTAACTCTTAAACTTTTAACCCTGGTTACAATAAGCAAGCAAGCAATGTCCTTGATTAAACACACACTTGAAATTCTGAGAAAGCCAACTAGATATCCCATATGATCACAGCTCTTAAAATACCTGCCCTGCCAAAAGTCATAGAAACATGATGGCAGATAAAGGCCAAATGGCCCATCTAGTCTGCCCAACCGCAGTAACAATTACCTCTTTCTCTCTCTGAGAGATCCCACTTGCCTGGCGGTTAGACTTTCTTGAATTCAGACACAGTCTCTGTCTCCACTAGTGCTGCCTGATTCAGGAAAAAAAATTTCGATTCGATTCAGCCTATTGAATTGGTTTTTCGATTCGATGTTCCTGCCCAATTGGGTGTTGTTTTTTTTTCAAACATCCTGGTAGGCTTCTTCACCCCCTTTGGCTTCTCCTAACCACACTGGCACTGTGGTGTAAACAAAATAAAGAAACAAAAAGGACTTTTCCTCTCTCTGTTAAATCTCTGATGTCAGAGGAGGGGCGGGACCACTGTAGAGGAAACAGCTCCGAAGCAGTTTGGAAAGATGCTATAACCGTGATCTTGTTTGCAGGCTGGTCTTCAAAGGTAAACGGTGCGGGGAGGCCAGGGGGGGAATCCGGACGTCAGGGGAGAGAAACCAGACACCAGGGGGGAGGAAGCCAGACAGCAGCACTTCCCGACTGACCCTCCCCTCTTGTCCTCTAAAGCAGGTACGGCAGCGGCCGGCCAGCAAGAGCAGCGCTGCTGCTCCTGCTTTAGGGGGTGAGGGGGAGGGTCAGCCAAATCGGGAAGCTGATTTTTTGGGGGGTTTGAATTGATTCGAATCTATTCACCTGAAGTGAATCGGTAAATCGATTCAAATTGTGAATTGGACAGAACTAGTCTCCACCACCTCTTCCGGGAAACTGTTCCACGCAACTACCACCCTTTCTGTAAAAAAGTATTTCCTTAGATTACTCTGGAGCCTATCACCTCTTAACTTCATCCTATGCCCTCTCATTTCAGAGCTTCCTTTCAAATGAAAGAGACTCGACTCATGTGCATTTACATTACGTTAGAGTCTCTGTCCTCAAGAAGAAAGCTGAATTCTATCCAGTGACAGGTGCAGCAGTTCAGAGATGGAGCGTAGAGAAAGAGTTCAGATGCCTCCTATCTATGGCCTTAGATGTGATCTCTTATCAGTGATGACCTTTAAGGCTTGATAAATCTCTGGGTAAACATTGGCCAGTAATGCTGGATTACATCAGCCTCAAATATCCAGATATGGAGTGTGCATTACCCTTAACATCCTGCCCATAACAACTGAGGAAAATTGGCAGTTAAGCACGTAAATACACTAAGTATTGTTCTATAAAGGCACGTTACTAGTTTGGTGTGTAAGTGCTAGGGGGGATGTCAATGGGCGAAGCATGGGTGGGTATGCCGATTGATACATGTATGTTATAGAGTCCTGTAAGTTTCATGTGCTCTTGCCACATTAATGTGCCAACAGTTACACCATGCCTATGGCAGGGATAACTATTGGCATATTACCGTATATATGCGGCATACCAATGGTGACTTAGGCTAGTATTCTGTAAGAGAATCTTGGTGTCAAGATTTCATTATTGATATTCAGTTGGCAGTGATCAGTGCATTTCTAAGCGTTGATCGCGACTGTCTAAATTTTGCACCCATATTCAGTGCCGGGGTCCAGAAACCAATACTGAATATTGGGCCATAACTCTTATGTGGGTCCAGATGATATTCAGCTGGGCCCACATAAATATTATTTTTCTTTTAAAAACCTGTGCCCCCTCCCACCACATGACTTTTCCCCCATGCTTTCTCCCCTGCTAGCTGTGATAGCCCCCCCCCAATAAAGTCCTCCCAGCCCCCCTAACCCACCCAAAATGTAGATAGGCTTCCCCTGGGCCTACCTACATACCTGGTGGTCTAGTGGAGATCTTCAGGGGCAGGATTGCAGCCCTCGTGCTCCTGCCCCCTTGCTGCAGCCTTTCAAAATGGCCTCCGTGACCTCTCAAGGCAACTTGCAGCACTTTACATTATATGTATATGGGCCTGAGAATTTAAACAAAGCCTCTTATGATGCCAGCACCTGACGCTGACTACATAAGTGGTGGTGAATATTGCCTCCTGATTTTTAGACTTTGGATCCTTCAAAAAAAACCAACATACACACTCCAACTGTCTGCCGAGGAGTTAAAGACTTGTGCTGTGCTCCTTGTCCGGTAGAGCTGGCATTGATTGGATGTTACTTCCATTATCTCTGCACACATGTGAAATGAAGTACCCAAGATTTCAGGCACTGAATCCCAATCTCCGTACAGGTGCAGCTGAATTACATGGCAAACTACATTCCTAACACTTGGACCTTTGAGACAGGCTGCACTGTGTGTGAGGAAAACATAAGGAACCTCACAGGACTCAAGGTAGGAGATGGGAAGGGATTGAGAGGATAAAGCAGGTTAATTATAAGTTTCTTGTCTTCACTGGATACTTGGAGGGGCATAATCAAAACTTTAAAATATCCCAAAATCTGTCTTCGTCGGCACTTGAGAATTCTAATAGCAAGGACGCCCAAGTGCCGATAACCAAAACAAAGTTTCTGGATGTTCAGCAACACTTCTAAGCTGATGTACATCCAAAGCTCAAAGGGGCATGTTGGGAGGTATGTATGAATGTAAAACAGGTCTAAGTGCCCCAAAGATGACCAAACTGACAAGATGACCACCGGAGGGTTTAAGTCATGACTCCTCTTACTCCCCCAGTGGTCACGACCCCCTCCCACCACCCAAAGAGCGGAAAAAAAACCAGGCTTCCCATCAGCTGATCGTAGGGGAATCCCAATCAGTTGAGCCGGTTTCAGGGAGTCCTGCCGGCTCAGCTGATGGGGGATAACCCTGCCAGTTCAGCTGAGCCAGCAGGATTCCCCGAAACCGGCTCAGCTGATCGGGATTCCCCTGTCGCGATCAAACAAGGTAGTTGGGTACATCTGCAAAACTTGCTTTTGTGCACATTTGATGTGGACATTTTTATTTTTGAAAATGGCCTAAAAAGATAGATGTCCTAGGACCAAAACATCTACATAGGTCATTTTCAAAAATAAAATGATAGACATCTGGTTGTTTGAAAATGGATGTTTTCTGTACTGGATTTTTGCACGTTTTTTCCAAAACATCCCAATTTGACTTGGAGGGACATTTTCAAAACATACATTTAAGTCCAGTTTGGATGTATGGCACTAGACGTCCAAAGTCGGCAGTAAGAAAATGCCTATTTTCGAAAGGCAAACCATCATACATCTAGAAATAATTTTTTTTAAAGCCACCCACCAGGCTTATTAGTTTTCATCAGTAATCTACTAATCTTATAAAAGAAAATGAATGAGTAGCAATTCCCTACCCTAATGTTCCAACCCTACTTGTTTCTCTTTTTCTTTAATACATTGTAGTTCAACCTGCCCTATGTTTTGTCGTGTATTGTTAGAGTCTAATGTATACTATGTTTTATTGACACCCCGATTTTAAACTTGTACATCGCTTTGAAATGTGATATTGCAATTGAATCAAATTTTTAAATAAACTTGAAAACTCTTATTTGGACGTCCAAGCCATTGGGACGCCCAGATAACCATGATGTCTATCTTTATAGCACATTTTTGACCAAAATTTCATCCAAGTCCCAAATGCCCAGAACAAGATTATTTGAATGTGGGAAGGGCCAGTCCTATAATGGACTGGCTGCCCAGACATAGCAACAGATTAGTGGGGCACCTTAGAGAGCACTGCTGTGAACTTCACAAAAAGAGTGCCAGATAAACTTCTCACCAGAACTCCCTTATATGTTATGTTGAGCCCCCCCCCCCACAACCCCCCAAAACCCACTATACCCACCTGTCTACAACCCCAATAGCCCTTATAGTTGCAGGTGGCACCTATATGGCAGTAGAGTAGTTTTGGGGTTTTTTGGTGGGCTCACATTTTCCACCATGAATGTAGTGGTTAGAGTGGCTTATGGGACTTGCTTCTTCTTTCTATGGTTCACTAGCCCACACACCAGGCTACCTAAGACACCTGTGTGGAGCTCTACTAGGCTTTCCTACAACAGGTGCTGATGTTATGGAGATAGGTATGTACATTTGTATTCTGGTCTTTGTGGGTGTGAGGGGGCCAATGAGCACTGGGGGAGTGTGGGGGTGTCTTACTTTGCATTCAGTAGTCATCTGGTCAGTTTGGGCACCTTTGTGGCACATAGACCCTTCTAAAACATGTCTAGTTCCAAACGTATAAGTTCTGTCTAGGATGTCTTGCAAAATGTTTGATTATTGCAGCAAGATGTCCATATCTAACCCGCTCTTGAGACTTCTCAAGCCCCGCCCATAACACACCTCCACCAAGCCCATTTCGTGCTCTGAACATACAGAGGCTGGAACACCTTGCTAGACATACAGAAAGACGGTTTCAATTATCAACACTTGGACGTCCTGACGATTAGGACATCCAAGTGCTGATTTAGGATGGTTTTTTGGATGTCTATGTCTTTTGATTATGGGCCCCTTAGACGTCCTATCGAAAATGCCCCTCCACGTATATGAGTAAAGTGGTTTCAAATTTATTTGATGTCTTATCAAAGACATCGAAGTGGTTTACAATAAAGTAAAATAATTTGGGGAAAGAACCTAGAAAGGGTGGAAAAAAGAGGGAAAAGGAATAAATAAAGGGTCTGTAGTTTTAAAGCTTCTAATAGCCATGGGATGAATTGGACCCAGATATTCAATGCTGGGCCATGTCTGGACACTGGCATTGAAGGGCAAATTCTATAAGAAGCGCCGAAAAGTTAGGCGCCTAATTAGGCACTGTTCAGCGCGATTCAAATAAAATTGGATGCTGTTTAATGAATCACGCTGAGCGGAACCTATTTTGGAGGCGCCCAAGAAATAGGCCAACTCTAGGCACAAAAGTTAGGCGCCTAGCTGAGCGCATAAGCACGCTTAAGAGCAGTGATTCTGTAACAAGGTGCCTAACATGTAGCCAAGCCCACATCTAACATGCATAGCGCCTATTATTTTTGAAGGCCGTCTAAATTTTTAGAGGCGCCTTGTTACAGAATCGCGCTTTCTTGATAGGCGCCTAAGTTTCAATCAATACTGGTTAAAAAGCTTAATTGAGCTTGTTAGGTGCCTATCTAGTTGGGCACCTCCGAAATAGGTGCCTAATTTTAGGCTCTGGTTATAGAATTTGGGCCTGAATGTCTGAGTCTTTGACTGACCTGTAAGATATGTGTGGTTTGGCTAATACTCAGTGCCAGTACCCATATTCCTAACAAGGCAAAGAAAGGCTGCATTATATAGGGTCCTATCTGCTCGATTAGGTATGCAGGCACTGGCACAGAATGTTGCCAATGCTCATATAACTTCCAGGTCTGTCCTGACTGTGCCCCCAGACCACCCCGGCACTGACTAGATTGTTCCAGGACAGCCAGAGCCAATATCCAGTGGCATCTCCCAGTTTAATGCTGATGAATATCTGTGGCATCCCAGCTCAGTGTGGTTTAAATGGCCGGGGGCCTTTCCTGCCTTCTTAAATACGCTGAATTTCAACCCCCCTATTCAGTCAGATGAATTATCATACTGGTCTATAACAGATACAATTTAATATTCAGCAGCCAATGTTCAACAGCACTTACCCAGATAAGTGTCACTGGGGCCAGTAGAAATTTTCAGCATTGTTATCAGGATAATGCTGGGGTGGTCCATGGATAGGAGCAAGGGTGGTCCCTAGAGTTAACGATAACATTCAGTCTGCAAACCAGAAGACTACTGGATAGCAAGCTGAATACTGCCACTATCCAGACAACAGCAGCACGGACAACCCTATCAAGATATTAGGCACCGCCCACTATCCAGATACCAGCACTGTATTTAATTCAGCTGTGGTGGCCAGATTTTTATTTAAAAACATGCTGACCATCCCGGCTGAATATTAACTCAAAATATTTTAATGCTTACAACAATTTCCATGTGTTTATCTGCTCCTGTGCACCTCATCCTCTCAATCTGTTCTCTTTAGATCTGTCCTTCTCTCCATGATTTTTTTTTTTTTCCTTTTCCATGTCACTGTTCCTGCTTTTTCGGTTCTATATGTATCACAGGAGGATTCATTTCCATTTGTTGTGATTGGCATTTTCCTTGAGCAGCCAACTCCCTTTGTATCTCAGTTGTTCAAGTGGCTTCAGAATCTCAGGTACCCAAAGAAACAAATCCAGCTGTTTATTCATAACCAAGTAAGTGTAGTTTCCATCTCGGATGCGTTATTTTATTAGGATGTATTTGTTATTTGTTGTATTACTTTTGCTGTAAAGCACTGCACGATGAAATTTGCACATGGAAGGTGGTAAATAAATGCATAATGCCAGAACAGTCAAGAGGAGTGGGTTATAGGCTCCTGGCAGCAGACGGAAAAAGACCAAATCTAACTTCACTTATTTTACAGTGGTCTATTGCAGCTTTCTTTACAGTATTTCTCTGTCTCCAGCAGATAGTGTGGACATGTGGACTGATGCAGCTGCTAGGAGCAGGCCACTGCCAGCAAGGCTGTTGGCCAAGGTTCCTGTATAAGTGTAAACTAGTTTGAGGGAGGGCGTGCTCCAGACAATTGTCCTGCTGAAAATGATTCTTCCCTTCCCCCATTAGAAACTGGTAGTTACAGTCTGAGTACCCACACTGATGAGTCAAGCACCAGATTATTATCTCTGGGGACTTTGCTCATTTGATAGGTTTGACAGCAGATCCTACTAAAAGCACACACAGAATAATTTATTTACTCTTGGAGAGCAATGGCATGGTATCAGGGGAAGGTGTGGCTCACTGTTAGAGTTGCTGCCTCTGCACCCAGAGGTTGTGTGATCAAATCCCAGTTCTGCTCCTTGTGACCCTGGGCAAGTCACTTACCATATCCAGTGCCCACTGCTTTGAATGCCAAAGCCACAAAAAGGCAGTATACACGTCCCCTTTCCCTTAACACAATACTACTAGAGCCTGTACCAGGCAGGAGCAAGTAGGTTTCACTTTTATTAAATTTCCCCCTAGAACAGGGACATCTCCAGGTAGGTTCAGGAGAGCCAGTGGGGGTGGGACTGGTATAGCACTATATTTTCTTTGGGGGGGGTGAGGGATCAGAAGGGAGGGCCTGCCAAATCCTATGAGTTCAATGGACACTGTTTTATATTCAGACTGAAGTTCACTGAACTCAGCTTTTTTCCTGCCACTTTTGCCCTTATCTAACTGGGTAGTGGTCTGAATATTGCAATTAACTGGTTGGGCCATGCTCTCTCTGCCCAATCTCTGCCTCCAGCCTGCCCCTAACCTCTCCAGTTAAGGGTCAGCTGTTTAGTGGCAATATTCAGTGGCACGGTCTTGTTCCAGGGAGTCAAGGTGAGACTAAACACGCACAGAGACTGTTCCCTTCGGGTTTCTAAACACATGGCGGTTATCATTTACTCTTTTAATATGGAGAGAAATCTATAAAATATCTTGTGATAATGTGTTTGAACAATGCCTTCTATAATCACAGTTACTCTTATAATTATAATTATATATTGTGGAAATCTCAGACCCAAAAACCCGTGAATGGTGATATCACCATAATGAGGTTCATTTAGGGGACCATCATAGATTTTCACCGTCCCCACAACCATCCAAGTAAAAATTGTATAGAAAACAAAAATAAACAAGCAAATTAAACAAAACTTATCTGTGAATAGGATGGTATGATATCGATAATGAGCCTCATCGGTGATTGAATGATTCTAGTGCTTGTGACATGTTAAAAACAATCGTTGCAATTCCTTCATAATATATGCTTGTCCCTCCGACTCAATTTTCGAATAACTTCCTTCTTCAGGGAAGGACTCTGTGAGAACAAGTATACTGGAAAAACAGGAAAAACAACCCAAATGTATCGAAAAATTTTTTAAAAAATTCTTACTATTATATACGGGATTCTGTATTAGCCTAATAATAAATGCAAATTCCTTCAAATTCGAAATGAATCTATTATTACTCACGAATCTCATGCTAGTACCGGCTCCACAGTACGGTTGTTCTCACAGAGTCCTTCCCTGAAGAAGGAAGCTATTCGAAACTTGAGTCGGAGGGACAAGCATATATTACGAAGGAATTGCAACGATTGTTTTTAACATGTCACAAGCACTAGAATCATTCAATCACCGATGAGGCTCATTATCGATATCATACCATCCTATTCACAGATAAGTTTTGTTTAATTTGCTTGTTTATTTTCTATACAATTTTTACTTGGATGGTTGTGGGGACGGTGAAAATCTATGATGGTCCCCTAAATGAACCTCATTACGGTGATATCACCATTCACGGGTTTTTGGTTATCATTTACTAACATGTTAAAATATACCTAAATTGAAGTTAAATACATAATCATATATAACGTCCACAGAAAATATTGGGCTTGTGTTATTTAACATATTTTAATCATATTAGCAAATTATGGCCAGAGAATTTAATCTAAACTCTCTTCTGGATTTCCTAAAGTCAGCTACATACAGTAGACTCTCTGTTAATTGTAACTCAATTAACCAGAATTCTCAAGCAACCAGCAAAAAAATTCCAAGAAATACTGTAATACTTTAAATAAAAAATGAAAATAAAATCAATTTCTGGCAGAATTTTAAGTGTAAACTTGGCACGCCACACCTGAGTACGCCCACGCTTTGCCTACCACATGTTTGGTAGTTTGTCTGGAACAGTTTATGGCATGGTATCTAATCTAATCTAATCCTTAGGTTTGTATACCGCATCATCTCCACGTTCGTAGAGCTCGACGCGGTTTACAGTAGGAGAAATAGGAAGGAACTACAACAGAGGGTTAGAGGTAGAAGTGTGAAGAAAATTTAGAGGACTTGGGATGCCAAGATATAAGAGTTTCCTTGATTCCTAAGTTGGAGGGAGACTTACATTTTTTGAGAAAAGCCAGGTTTTCAGATGTTTGTGGAAAACTTGGAGAGAGCTCAAGTTCCGAAGAGGGGAGGTAAGGTTGTTCCAGAGCTCAGTGATTTTGAAGTGGAGGGAGGTCCCTAGCTTTCCTGTGTGGGAAATGCCTTTTAGCGAGGGGAAGGATAGTTTAAATTTGTGGGAGGATCTGGTGGTATTAGGGTTTGAGGAATTCCAAGAAAGAGCGATAAAGGGAGGGAGGATACCATATAGGATTTTGAAAGTTAAACAGGCGCATTTATAGTGGACCCTGGCGATTATCGGAAGCCAGTGGAGCTTGGCCAGGAGCGGGGAGACATGGTCAAATTTACTTTTAGCGAAAATGAGCTTGGCCGCTGCATTCTGAATCCGTTGGAATCTGTGGTGGTATATAGTATTAGTTAGGCCTAATAACTCTCAAACAACCAGAAACTGGCATCTATCAGTTAACTGAGATGCTACTGTATTATTTACTGTATGAGTGCTGCTGAATGTTTGTTATTAAGTTAACCAGGCAGACTTTGCTAGAGACCACACCAGCTTCTGTATTGCTGCAGTCTAGATACAACCTGAGAAATGCCAAATGAAGCAAGCTTTTTTGTTCCTAAGAACTCTTTTTGTATCTCTTGTCTGAAGGAACCACTTCACCAGTCTCTGGTAGAAAAATTTGTGACAGATCATGGCAGCAGTTATCACATGATTAAAGTGGTGGAGCCCAAAGAGAAGGTGGGAAATGCTGATGCTCGGAATATGGGCATGTAAGTGAGGTTTTAATGGTAAAAGCCAGAAGTCCCCTATATGTTCTACTCTCTTTGTCTTTCACACATTGTACCTAACCTATGTGCTTTACTTCTCTATCTCTCTTTCACACAATGTCCCCTGTATGCTATACTGGGCATCCAAATGGCAGATGAAATTTAATGTGGACAAATGCAAAGTGATGCACATTGGGAAGAATAATCCAAATCATAGCTACCAGGTGCTTAAGGTCCACCTTAGGAGACAGCACCCAAGAAAAAAGATCAAGGTTTCATCCAATGTGTGGCGGGGGCCAAACAGTTTGCTAGCAATTTTTAGAAAAGGGAAGATATTATAATGCTTCTGTATTGCTCCATGGTGAACGTCACCTTGAGTTTGCATTCAGTTCTGGTTGCTGAATTTCAACAAAGATATAGCGGAATTAGAAAAGGTTCAAAGAAGAGTGATCAAGATGATAAAGGGAATGGAACTCCTCTCATATGAGGAAAGACTAAAGAGGTTAGGGCTCTTCAGCTTTGGAAAAGAGATAACTGAGGGGAGATATGATTGAAAGCTACAAAATCCTGATTGTTGTAAAACAGGTGCAAGTGAATTGATTTTTTCTACATCAAAAATTACAATGACTAGAGGGCACTCAATGAAGTTACAGTGAAATACTTTTAGAACCAATAGAAGAAAATATTTTTACACTCAAAGAATAGTTAAACTCTGGACCTCATTGCCAGAGGATGTGGTAAGAGCGATTAATGTAGATGGGTTTTTAAAAGGTCTGGATAAGTTCCTAGAGGAACATGGACTGTTGAGACAGACATGGGGGAAGCCATTTCTTTCCCTGGGATCAGTAGCATGGAATGTTGCTACTACTTGGGTTTCCCCTAGGTACTTGTGACCTGGAGTTGCCACTGTGGAAACAGGATACTGGGCTAGATGAACCATTGGTCTGACCCAGTATGGGTATTCTTATATACTGTCCCCTATGTGCTGTACTCTCTCTCTTCACATACTTTCCCCTATACTATATGAGGGTGGTTTGAAATGTTCAGTAAATAACAAGTTAAAGAAATATTTTTTAAAATCAATAGTTATATTTCTCAACATAGTCTCCATCGAGGGCTATATACTTAGTCCAATGAGTTCCCAGTTTTTCCATCCCATTGGAAAAATAGATTTTTTAAATTTTAAAAATATTTGTTTATCTTGCTTTGTTATCAAACTTTGGGGAGTTGGAGTATGGCAGAGTTATGAATTCAATGAAACTACTAAGTATAGATTTAAAACAAATCAGAGAAAATATTTCTTCATTCAACATGTGGAAGCAGTTAGCTTAGCAGGATTTGAAAAAGGTTTGGCTAACTTCCTAAAAGAAAAGTCCATAAGCCATTATTAAGATGAACTTGGTGCAATCCACTGCTTATTCCTAGGGTAAGCAGCATAAAATCCCCACTATTTTGTAATATTGTCTGCATCTTTTGTGAATGCCCTTTGACCCGCCCATGCCCTTCCCATAGCCACATCCCCTTCTGAGTTGCACATGATCCAGTTTAATCACCCATTGTTACAGAATAGCACATAGCCAGATCAGTTCCCAAATTATAACTAGTGTCATTAAGGGCTTGTTAGCTCCAATAATTAAATCAATGTAGTCCATTAATTATTTTGGGTGACAAAATTTAGGTGACCTTTATAGAATTCAAGGGAAAGGGTACTGCTTTTAACCATAAAGTAGGTAGAAAGGTGAATAAACATCAATATCAAATACAGTAAGACATTATAGTAACAGTGATTAACGCATGGTTCTCTACTGAGTTGTGGAAATTGATAGGTTTTACCCTTGTTTGAAAGGTGAAAGAGGAGCATAGTGTTACTGGAGGCAACATATTCTCAATTATTCTAGTCAAGGAGCTTCACACCTGCTCTTTCCTGGGCTTTTAGTGTCAAAACAACTTTTATTTGCATTGAAAAAGCACCATACACAATGATAAAGCTGAAACCAAAACAATCCTCCCAAACCCCAACCCCCCCAAACAGCCCCCCCCCCCTCAACAACAATCCACAAAGAACAAAAAGAAAGAAGAAGGGCCGGCAGGACAATCACAACCAACAACTTTCCTGGGCTTTTAATAATTCAGGCAGTTCCTGGCTTACTCAGGATCCAAGAGCCTTCATTTGCCAATATCAAGATATTTCCCAATTCATAGCTCCCCCATTAACAATTGGGTATTGCATGAATAGTCATTGACTCAGAGGCCAAGACTGCAGTTCCTTCAAGGAACCTGTCAAATTGCACTGCATGATTTATCTTCAGATGTTGCCTCTTTACATTGCTTAGGATTTCCTCTCTCTGAGTGGATGGATTGAGGATTAAGATCAGGATCAGGATTTGGATTTCTTGATTGGCAGACAGAGCAGGGGATTCTAACAGTTAGATCCTGCAGAAAACAGGCACTGTTAACTTCAAGTGCTTCTCTCTAAAGCTGAGGCAGACCCTCTTCAGATGAGAAAGAATATAGGGTGCAAAAATGGTAAGAACCTCACTTCATAGAGATAAAATCTTGCATTATGCCTATTAACTGATGAGAAGAAACAATCCTCATAAAATAGAGGCTCAACAAATCTTGGAACATTAGTCTACATTCTCTCTTATTGTTTCTTCTTAGATTGTACAGGTCATCCTTTGCATATGGAGTCTGTTTCTTTTCACTGCTTTCCTCCTTAACTCTTTTTGTTGGCATCCTTCCCCCATTCTTTCTCCTACTCTTCTTCCCTCCTCCTTAACTTAGGGCTCTTTTTATGAAGCCGCGTTAGCAGCTTTATCGCACTGCGACGTTTTATCATGTGCTAACCCCTGCGCTAGCTGAAAAACTACCGCCTGCTCAAGAGGAGGCAGTAGCGGCTAGTGTGGCCGGCGGTTTAGCGTGCGCTATTACGCACGTTAAACCGCTAACGTGACTTCATAAAAGGAGCCCTTAGTCTTCTTTCTTCCCCTCCCACTCCTTTTCTCTAGTCTATCTTCTCTATTTTCTTGCTATGTCTCAAATCATCCCTTTCTCTTTTTGGGTAGGACATAAAATCTTACACCTTATCTTTTTAGAGACATATGCCGACAAGACTCGGCGTGTGAATATTACTTCAGCCTTGATGCAGAGATTTCCCTGAAGAACTTGGATACCTTGAAAATCCTTGTGGAACAAAACAAGTGAGTCTTTGAGTTTTATTGTCTGATATTGAGCAAATATCAAATGAGGACAGTCATGTCACCTTCCTGATCTGTAGTTGCTACTTTGATCCCTTTTTCTGTGCTAAATTTCTTTCCTGGTCATACTAGTGTTGGCTATGTTTCTTTGTGATGGGACTTTCAGGTACTGAATGGATCACTTCTGGGACGGGATCCTTATGCTGCCTGGATCTGTCTTGTGGCAGAATCTCTTCATGACCTTTATTGTTCATCAGATTACTTCTCTTTTTTAAAAAAATATTTATTGATTTTCAAACTTTGATAGTGCAATACAAATGGTAAATCAGAAAAACTGCACAACACACAATTATTACATTAAACAATCATTTTCTCCCATCCTCATCTTCATTCTTAATATATTAAAACATATGATGTGATTACAAATTATAAATAAATAATTTAACTATTCAAAATACATTTCCCTCCCCCCCCTCCCTGGATGTGTAAGGAAATCACTAGCTAAATATTGTTGTTGGACTGTAGATTTTGCAGAACTGTTATATTTTCCTTATTTTCTGTGGTAAGGTTCTTTCCTGAATGTCCAGAATTAGGTTTAGCTTGGTTCTGTGATATGGTTCTCTGCTAATCACTGATTCGCAGTTGAGTTTCTTTCTGTCCTGATCTTTTGATATTGAATGAATTAATTATTTGACTTAGGTTCCCTTATTGATATACTGGTTTTGAAAAGATCATTAATATTGGGTCTGCTTATAAACCGCAGTTTGTCTGTAAAAGTATTCCTTGCTGATAAGTGCAGTTAAATCAGCTTAGTCAGTGTGATGGGTTTAGGTAGTTCAATTTGCTGTAATAAGAACCCTTTCTTCAGAAGGCAGCGTAAAACAGAAAGCATTTGGGAAATACAGTATACCCCCGCAAAACTGCAGTTTTGACTTCACAGACTCAGTCACTTGCGGATTTTTCTGTGCGTGTTTTTAAATGACAAAGACTCCAAAGAACGTCTCTGGGCTTACAGGAGACACAGACTAACAGCCAATTACAGACCAAAATGTGTGCCAAAATTCTTTCCAGCTCGGTTTTTGAGAGGTCGGCGGTTGCTAGCGTTACCATCCCGGATGCGAATGAATCGTGTCACATGGCCATTTCTGTCTTTTCTTTCTAATGTTATTATAGCTGCCCATGGCTATAGCTTCCTCGTCTGTATGTGAGCAGTTTCGTGTTCTTAACAGGATGAGGAAGTGAGAAATGCCAACCCTCTAGCACTGTTCTGTAGCCCTCTCCTGCCCCTGCATCCAATACAGTACAGTATTCGCGATTTTTCGAAATTCACAGGTGCTCCAGGAATGTAACCCCTGCAAATTTGGGGGGAATACTGTATTGCAGAAAGTAGTATGGACTGAAATGTTTTTTGTTTTGTTTTTTTAATTAAGTTTACAAAATAAACAATCCAGTTCAAAGATCAACCTATAACATATTGTCAAGCTAACATCATAAACTAATGCTGAAAATAAAATCCCCCAATCCCTGCCCTTCCTAGACCCTCCTTCCCATGAAAAGTGCAGCAGACACCTCCCCCTAAAAAGTGAATTTGAGACAGCTTGGGACAAGTACATTGGATCTCTAAGGAAGAGGAGGGGATAGTGAATGGCATGGTTGGGCAAACTACGAGTAGATAGGCCATATGGTCTTCATCTGCCTTCATTTTTCTATGTTGCTATGTTTTTAAATACTGCTCACCTGTGAATGGTCACCTAAAGTCTCATCGTTGGACGGTGCCACTGTAACTTTTGTTTTGGCCTCTCTTGTTTGGTACACATCCCATACTTTATAAAAATTAGTGAGCCAGCCCTGTTGAATCACTTTTAATTTAGACATCAGATAAACATAGTCCATTTTCAGGAGCAACATGGTCATAGTAGGTGTATGGGTTTGCTTCCAGACCACTGACAAAGCAACTTTGCTGACTGTGAAAAGTTAGTGGCTACTTTATGAAGCTCCAATTTTACACTGATTGGTTTAAAATGTAGCAAGCAATGTTCTGCCTTGGCCGGGTACTGCACCTTAGTAATTTGTTGAACAGAGGAGATTATTGCGGAATCGACCATCCTAGGATTCAAAAGCAAACTAGATGCACATCTCCTTATGAGAGGCATAGAAGGATAAGGGTGACTAAAAATTACGCCAGGTGTACACCTGACAGGGCCTCCGCGTGTGCGGATCACCGGACTTGATGGACCTAAGGTCTGATCCGGAGATGGCGCTTCTTATGTTCTTATGTTTATGTTCTTATTGCTGTCTATAAGGCTTGCACTTTGGGACATGTTCACCACATGTCTTCTATAGCTCCACAGTTTCCCCAGCATTGCGCAGACCCATACTGAAATATTTTAAGTAGTCTTAAGGGGGTTATAAGATTATATTGCCATATATATAGATATGAAATCAGCAAAACTCAACAATAGTCATCAAGACAGACATGTACAACACAATTATACTATCCCTAAGACAAGATATGACTGAAGATATTTAACTGATTAAAAGATAAGTCACTGTGCTGTTACTTCAGCCCTAGCAGGCTTGCACAAAATAAAAAGGTTTTCAAAGCCTGAGATAACCAGGAAGTTTGTTTCATAGTAATAGTCTGCCAATGAAGAGGCACGAGCATGAGTTTCCACATGATGGAAATCTGAAACAGATGGTATAATTAGCTGTCTAAAGCAGTGTTTCTCAACAAATGGTATGCGTAGCCTTAAGGGTACTTGAGCCATTTGTTGGGGATATGTGGCACTGGCTGCTGCAGTCACCGCTAAGGATATTGACTACCGCTCACCTCCCTTTGCCAAAGCTGCCGCCAGGGATCCCTCCTTCCTGCTGGCTACCCCTCCACCAAAGCCAGTCCAGAAGGCTTCCCTCCAATTTCAGAGCTGACGTCGGAGGAAAGCCTTCGGGGCAGCGGGGGATCCCAATTACCTCCTTCCTGCCTTCAGCGGCACTTGTTGGAAGGATGTGTCAGCTGCTCTTTTATGCTGACCCAGAAACCTTCTTTCCGACATCAGAGCTGACGTCAGGCTTGTGGGTCAGCCTTGTGCAGCGTGTGAACCACTGCCTGTGCGTTCCTAAAGGCAGAAGGAGTAGCCCAGCTAGACAGCCCTGAAAAAAGCAAGTGCGGCTCGAGAAAGGGGACATGATCAAGGAGAAAGTGGGGGGGGGGGGAGAGCGCATTGGGACATGGTAGGGGCACAATTTTGGGACAAAGGCTGGAAGGCAGGGAGAGGGGGCAAAAACTTGGGACACAGAAGGAAGGGAGGAAGGGGGCACTATCTTGGGATATAGGAGGGAGAGAATAGAAAGGGAAAATTGTTGGGCATGAGTGTGTGAGTGAGAGGGAAAGAGATGGTGCACTTGGGGAAACGAAGAAAGAGGAAAATTGGGCATAGAGAGAGGAGTGATGCAGAGATAAATGAGGAATAGAACGATGAGAACAAGAAATGTTGGAAATGGTAGTGGAAAGGAAACAGAGGGACAGATTGAAGGGGATGCAAGGGGGAGGAATGTTGGACATAGTGATGGAGGGAGAGATGTAGCATTGTGCTTGAGAGGGGTGATAGAAAGAGAAATGGGCATGGGGCTGGTGGGCGGTGGTGAAAAATGCTGCACGTGGTCTGGGGGATGAGAGAAGGAGAAATATTGGCTATGGCAGTAGAGGGAGTGGGAGAGATGTACCCTGGATTCTCTCTCTCTTTCCCTACTTTCTTTGCAGCAAGGGAGGGAATGAGAGAAGGACAGTGAGAGAGAGAAGGAGACATGTTGCCAATGGGGTTGGAGGAGAGAGGAAGAAAAGTTGGGCTCATGGAGGGACAGAGATGTTGGTTGGGTGAGGGAATGAGATTCGGAGGAGAGGAAGTATGCAGGAGGCATAAAGAAAGAAATATTGGATGCACAGTCAGAAGGAAGTGCAACCAGAGACTTGTGAAATCACCAAACAACAAAGGTAGGAAAAATGATTTTATTTTCAGTTTAGTGATCAAAATGTGTCAGTTTTGAGAATTTATATCTGCTATCTATATTTTGCACTATATTTGTCTATTTTTCTATAGTTGTTATTGAGGTGACATTGCATATTTTAAAGTCATCTGCCTTGACCTCTTTGAAAAAAAATGAATATAAATGATAATTAACATTTTCTCTGCATACAGTGTGCTTTGTGTTTTTTTTTTATTTTGTGGTTACCATTATGTATTAATAAGATTATATTATCCCAGGACAAGCAGGCAGCATATTCTCACATGTGGGTGACGTCATCTACGGAGCCCCAGCGCGGACAGCTTTTCAAGCAAACTTGATTGAAGTTTCAAGTTTGCTACACTGAACCACGCATGTGCATGCCTTCTTGCCCACTAGAGGGCGCATCCCACCTAGTGGTCCTCAGTTCAGTTTTTTCCGCGGAGCCAGAAGCCCTGTGGAAATTGAGCTCCTATTTTTCAGCCTTCTGACACCGCGTCTGGGTTGTTTAGCTCGGTCGCTGTGCTTTCTTTATTGTTTTTTCTTCATAGTCTGTCGTTTTTCGTCGAAAAAAAAAAAAAAAAAGTTTTGTTTCCTCCGTTCGGCTCCGGGGGCTCCCGGGAGCCGCGGCCGCGGGACTTCGTTCGTTCCCGGCCCTTTTCTTTTTCATGTCCCGTCCCTCGACGGGCTTTAAGAAATGCACCCGGTGTGAGCGGTTACTATCCATCACTGACCCCCACCGGTGGTGCTTGCTCTGCCTGGGACCCGAGCATCCGACTAATTCCTGCGATCGGTGTTCCACTCTTCAGGCTAGAGCGCTCCGTCGACGCCGCGCCAGGATGGCGGAGCTTTTTACAGTTGACTCCGCGCCCGGGAAGGCCTCGACGTCGGCCTCGGCTTCGGCCCCGGCCTTGACCTCGGCCTCGGCGCCTTCGGCGTCGCCGCGTGCCTCGACCTCGACTTCGAAGCCGACGCCTGCGACCAAACCTGCCTCGGGTAAGTCCTCTTTTCCATCCCCGACTCCAGGGTCGTCGAAGAAGCCATCCTCGAGTTCCTCTGCGGCGGGTGGGTCGTCCTCGGCCCCGCCCAGGACTCCGGCCACTAATGCCCCGAGGGAATACTCGAGACCGAGGTCGCCCTCCAGGGAGCATCCCCCGGCCTCGGACCTGCCTACCATGGTTGGGATCCCGGCGTTCCAGGACCTGCTCCGAGCATTGATTTCCTCGGAGCTGTCTGGCGCCCTCGAACAACTGCAGCGGGCTGCGACCTCGACTGCTTTGGCTTCGGGGGCACCGACCTCGGCGACCTCGGTCTCGACTCCCTCGGTCGCGGCTACCGGGGCACCACCGACCTCGGCTTCGACCTTGCCCTCGACCTCGACCTCGGGGTCCCGCCTGAGAGCAGCGTTCGGCCCCGGGACAAGGTGCGCAGAGTGAGACGGATTTCCTCCTCCTCCTCCTCGAGGTCCTCCCGGGGTTCCTCACCCTCGGGCCGGCCTCGGGCGAGGCGTCGCCCGAGGAAGCCGAAGCGTTAAAGAGGCTCTCCTCGGCGACGTGGTTGCTCCTCGCCGCTCGGGGGCGAGGCCTTGCGGGTTTCGGAGCTTCGTCTCGACAACCCGAGGCTTCTCTGTTCCCCTGCGAGAGGGGGTTCTCGTGACTCCTCGCCGAGGAAAAGGGGGCGTACCTCGGTCCCTCGGACGCCTGGGACGTCTCCCAGGGGCTCTTCGAGGCGGAGACGTTCCCCGACCCCCTCGAGACCATTAGATCTGGCCTCATGGGGCTCGGGTTCCGGTAGGGAGCCCCGTTATTCTCACGAGCCCTCCCCCTTTTGTTCGGCGGAGAGGTCGAGAACTCCCTCCCCGCCGGCCAGGCAGTCCTCCTTCTCTGGCTTCGTGCAGGACATGGCGCGTGCCTTGGGCCTGGACCTCATGGCTGGGTCGCAATATACTAAGGAGTTCCTCGAAGAGCAGGACCTTCCTGCTCCCCCAAGGGAATCCCCCCGGCTACCCCTGAACAAGGTCCTTCATCAGACCTTGCTTAAGAACCTGACTTCACCTCTTACAGTCGCAGCGGTGCCGTCTAAGATGGAGTCCAAGTACAGGATGATACCACCCAAGGGGTTTGAGAAGGCTCAACTCTCCCACCAGTCTCTACTGGTCGAGTCTGCGCTCAAAAAGACGCAACCCTCCCGGGTTTCTGTGGCGGTTCCGCCCGGCAGGGAGGGTTGGACCCTTGACAAGTTTGGTCGTCGCCTCTATGCCAATTCCTTCATGGCAACCAGGGCGTTAAATTATGCCTTTACCTTTTCCTCCTATCTACGTGGCATGGTAAAGGATCTGCCCCAATATCGTGAGGCCTTGCCGGACTCCCGCAAGGAAGGGTTCGACAGGTTTGTGTCCAACCTGTCTCAATTGCGGTTGTACCTTTTCCATGCGGTATACGATACGTTTGAGCTGGTATCGAGGGTGTCGGCCTTTGCGGTAGCTATGCGCCGGTTGGCGTGGCTACGCACCCTCGATATGGACCCAAACCTGCAG
The DNA here is from genome assembly GCF_902459505.1 of Geotrypetes seraphini. Taxonomy (NCBI): domain Eukaryota; kingdom Metazoa; phylum Chordata; class Amphibia; order Gymnophiona; family Dermophiidae; genus Geotrypetes; species Geotrypetes seraphini. The sequence continues at coordinate 28,274,019 of NC_047098.1, forward strand.
GAACGCCTTGCGGACTTGCCTTGCGTGGGGTCCGAATTATTCGATGAATCCCTGGAGGCGGCGACCAAACGGCTCTCGGAACAGGAGCGCTCGTTAGCCTCCTTGGTCCGTCCGAAACCTCGAGCCACGCCGCAGAAACCCTTCCGGCCTCCCCCGAGGAGGTACCCTCAAAAGTCGACCCCGGCTTTTTCAAGGCCACCACCTCGGCGCCCCCCTCGACAGGGCAGAGGGGGACAAACCAAAACTCCAGCGCATGGTCCTGCCAAGCCGGCGCCGTCCTTTTGACGGGATAGGCGGATGGGGCCGGCCCCCTCCACCATCGCGCCGGACTCCCTTCCCATAGGGGGTCAACTCCGGTCCTTTTACGCGGCCTGGACCGAGATAACATCCGACGCTTGGGTGCTCCGGACCGTCTCCGAGGGCTACTCTCTCAACTTTTGCTCTGCGCCGCTGGAACATTCACCAGGGGCTTGCCCATACAACCGGACCCAGCTCCCCGTCCTCATGGCCGAGGCCAGGGCCTTGTTGAGGCTTCGGGCGGTGGAACCTGTTCCCTCCGACCAGCGGGGGCGGGGGTTTTACTCCCGTTACTTTTTGGTCCCAAAGAAGACTGGGGACTTACGCCCCATTCTAGACCTCAGGAAGCTCAACAAGTTCCTGGTCCGGGAGAAGTTCCGGATGTTGTCACTTCCGGTATTATATCCTCTCTTGGAGGAAGGGGACTGGATGTGCTCCCTAGACCTGAAGGAAGTGTACACCCATGTTCCGGTGCATCCCGCTTTCCGCAAATTCTTACGGTTCCAGGTGGGCGAGCTGCACCTGCAGTACAGAGTCCTCCCCTTCGGCCTGGCCTCGTCCCCTCGAGTCTTCACGAAGTGTATGGTGGTAGTCGCTGCAGCCCTGAGGTCTCGGGGGCTTCAGGTCTTCCCTTACCTGGACGATTGGCTGATCAAGGCCCCGACCAGGGAAGGGGTTATCTCAGCGACCCTACAGTCTATCGCCTTCCTTCAACGACTAGGGTTCGAAGTGAACTTTCCCAAGTCCCAATTATGCCCGACCCAATCACTTCAGTTTATAGGCGCAGTGCTGGACACTGTTCGCCTCCGTTCATTCCTTCCTCCTCCGCGGTTGGAGGCTTTGGTTCGGTTGGGTCGGCTGATCCTTCAGCTGCCGCTGGTGTCGGCCCAGCGCATGATGATGCTTCTGGGCCACATGACCTCGACGGTCCACGTCACGCCGTTCGCCAGGCTGCACATGAGAATTCCTCAGTGGACTCTGGCCTCTCAGTGGCGCCAGGAGTGCGATCCGGTCTCTTCTCGCATAACGGTGACTCCTTCTTTGAGACGCTCGCTCCGTTGGTGGACCGACTCTTCGAATCTTTCCGGGGGTTTGCTCTTTCTCGTCCCTCTGCCTCGCAAGGTTCTGACCACGGACTCCTCGGAGTACGCGTGGGGGGCCCATCTCGATGGTCTGCGGACCCAAGGCCTGTGGTCGGTGGAGGACCGACGCTGTCACATCAATGTGTTGGAGCTTCGCGCCATCTTTCTGGCGGCTCGTGCTTTCTGCCACCTGCTCCGCGACTCGTGCGAATGGACAACCAGGTGGCCATGTATTATGTGAACAAGCAAGGTGGGACGGGCTCTTGGCCCCTTTGCCGGGAAGCTCTGCGCCTTTGGGAATGGGCGATCTCCCAGAACATCTTCCTACGGGCGGTCTATATACAGGGGGAACAGAACTGCTTGGCAGACAAACTCAGTCGGCTTCTTCAGCCGCACGAGTGGTCACTCAACTCCAGAGTCCTGCGCGAGGTCTTCGACCGCTGGGGGACTCCGCAAGTGGACCTGTTTGCCTCCCCGGACACTCGCAAACTACCCCTGTATTGTTCTCGGATGTACTCCCCAGACTGTCTGGAAGCGGACGCCTTCCTTCTCGACTGGGGAGGGAGGTTCCTTTATGCGTTTCCTCCTTTTCCCCTGATCTTGAGGACGTTGGTTCGTCTCAAATCGTCCAAAGCCACTATGATTCTCATTGCGCCTCGGTGGCCTCGTCAACACTGGTTCTCCCTGCTTCTTCAACTCAGTGTCAGGGAGCCTCTGCTTCTGCCTGTGTTTCCCTCTCTGCTATCTCAGAGTCGGGGTTCGCTGTTACATCCCAATCTTCAGTCGTTACACCTGACCGCTTGGTTCCTTTCCCCTTGACTTCGGTCCAGGTTTCACGGTCGGTGCGGGAAGTTTTGGAAGCCTCGCGCAAGGTCTCGACCAGGCTTTGTTATTCCCAGAAGTGGACCAGGTTTTCCTCCTGGTGTTCCTCGCGTCATCTGGATCCGGATTCGGTCCCGGTGTCTTCGGTACTGGACTATTTGTTACATTTGTCTAATTCCGGCCTGAAGACGACATCTGTCCGGGTACATCTCAGTGCCATTTCGGCTTTCCATCGGCACTTGGAGGGACGTTCTCTTTCGCTTCATCCTCTGGTGACGCGTTTCATGAAGGGTCTAATCAATGTTTGTCCCCCTCTGAAGCCCCCTCCTGTCGTTTGGGATTTGAATGTTGTCTTAGCTCAACTGATGAAATCTCCCTTTGAGCCTATCGACAAGTCTCTCCTGAAATTCCTTACTTGGAAGGTGGTATTTCTGATTGCTCTCACATCTGCTCGACGGATTAGTGAGTTGCAAGCTTTGGTTGCGGAGCCGCCTTTCACTGTGTTCCATCATGACAAGGTGGTCCTCCGCACCCATCCTAAATTTTTACCTAAAGTTGTGTCTGATTTCCACCTCAATCAGTCCATTGTCCTTCCTGTGTTCTTTCCTAAGCCCCACTCCCATCCTGGCGAGACGGCGCTCCACACGCTTGACTGTAAGAGGGCGTTGGCCTTTTATCTCCAACGTACCAGGTCTCATCGGAAGGTTCCTCAATTATTTTTGTCCTTTGATCCTAATCGTTTAGGACACCCTGTTATAAAGCGCACCTTGTCAAACTGGTTGGCTGCTTGTATTTCTTTTTGCTACGCTCAGGCTGGTCTTACGCTCCCGGGTCGAGTCACGGGGCATAAGGTCCGGGCGATGGCAGCTTCGGTTGCTTTCCTCCGATCTACTCCTATGGAGGACATATGTAAAGCTGCCACTTGGTCTTCGGTTCATACGTTCACCTCCCACTATTGTCTGGACACTTTGTCCAGAACCGACGGCCGGTTTGGCCAGTCGGTGTTACGTAATCTGTTTTCTTAATTGCCATCCTCCCACCTGCTCTTTTTTGGTTGGCTTGGAGGTCACCCACATGTGAGAATATGCTGCCTGCTTGTCCTGGGATAAAGCACAGTTACTTACCGTAACAGGTGTTATCCAGGGACAGCAGGCAGATATTCTCACAACCCGCCCGCCTCCCCGAGGATGGCTTCTTTGCTAGTTATGGAACTGAGGACCACGAGGTGGGATGCGCCCTCTAGTGGGCAAGAAGGCATGCACATGCGTGGTGCAGTGTAGCAAACTTGAAACTTCAATCAAGTTTGCTTGAAAAGCTGTCTGCGCTGGGGCTCTGTAGATGACGTCACCCACATGTGAGAATATCTGCCTGCTGTCCCTGGATAACACCTGTTACGGTAAGTAACTGTGCTTTTTGTGCATATGAAAAATGGATGGAAGAAATTGCATTACAATTAGTACTATTATTATGGAGGTGAGGTCTGGGGCGGAGACTGGGCGGGGTTCTCAGTTGATATTTGTTAGACTTAGGGGGTTCTTGGCTTGAAGAAGTTTAGAAACTCTGATCTAAAGGGTTCCGATTGTAATGTTTATTGTGATTTATACATTTGCAAAACTTTGGAAAAATAAGCTGAAACTTCTCCATAAATTCTTTGGAAGATGTGATAAGCAGGAGCACGCTACCAGGGCTTCAAAGAAGGTTTGGATAGGTACCTGGAGGACAAAGGGATTGAGGGGTACAGATAGGAGTGGAGGTAGGTTTAGGGTTAGGATTAGAGGTAAGTTACAAAATTAGTTTGGGACCACTGTTCATGCAATAGGCCTGATGGGCCGCTGCGGGAGCGGACCGCTGGGCGAGATGGACCTCTGGTCTGCCTCAGCGGAGGCAACTTCTTATGTTCTTATTATCATAATTTTGTACTGTACTTTACAGACATTTGGCAACCAATACAGTGTTTTCAATACAGGGGGTTTGGTCTGGATTCAGTAAATGGTGCTCAATAATCGGCACTGATAAAAATCAGCATTGAATGGCATTCTGTAACTGACATTCTGAAACTGGAACCTTTTGTAGCCCCAAAATCCATATCCAGTTTTAGGCACAAGGAAGTACACCAGCTGAAACCAGGGGTAAATCCCAGCACACAAGCTGAGCACAGATCCACACTATTCTATGACACTGTGCATTTTAAGGGAATACCCATGGCCATTCCACCTTTGCAAATCTGCACGGAAACACTTAGGTGCTATTCTATAAATGGGCACATAAATGTGTTTGTGTGGATCTGCCATTCCTGCCCTGTTTCACTGTCTTGCATCCATTAGCATGCTTTTCCATCTTGAAAATTCGGCACAGAGGTAGCACTTAACATTCAGCACCATATATTTACAGCACCCTGTAAATGAGCTGACCTAGGTAATTCCAAGAATTAATCTCGCCACTGTGATCTGAATTACCTGTAAGGCTTGAGGAGAAGAGGGAGCAAGTTCCAAGTGTTTCTCTGTAAGGAGCTGATGGTAGGAAGATACAGCAACTCATTGGCCTGCTTCCAATCCAATACAAAGGAGGAAGTCTGTCTCTGTTGCAGTAGAAATGGTGCAGAGGAATCCCTCTGGTGGTGGTGGAGGACCATGCAGAGGAATCCCTCTTTAAACTTTCACTTATGGAAGCTATTTCTATGTGTAAACAATGTGAGCATGGTTAATCTAGGAGTCCGTATGGATCCATGAGAGTGGAGGAGCAAAGGATTTCTGTGTCAGGAACTGAAAGGTTCCTTGAGAAATCAGGGTGCCTAGTGATTGTCCAGAGCGAACCCAAACACCAAAATAAAAGAAGGACAATGTCTCTGAAGGGTGTAGCTGTGAACTCTTTCTGCAGTTTGTACATGTGAATACTTATGCACTGGAATGGTTGCCAATGACTGTATACTTTGGAAGAATTTTTAGTAAAGACGTTTTATTTGGAAATCTGTTCTGAAGCATCTTCTTTAAGTAAGAGAACTATGTTATGGGCCTAAAAGTAGAGAATCTACACCAGATTTTACTGATAACTTGTGGGACTAAGACCTGGAAATAAGTGGGCCTGTTGACTCTGATGAATATCTAGATTTAAGTTATCTTGTTATTATGAAATCTGAGGTAGTACTGAAAACTGTTATTGATCATTTCTTCTTCTTCTTCTCCTCCTACCCCACAGATCCATTATTGCCCCCCTGGTTAGCCATCCTGGAAAACTGTGGTCAAATTTTTGGGCTGCCTTAAGTCCAGATGGATTCTATGCTCGCTCAGAAGACTATGTTGATATTGTTCAGAGACACAGAGTGTGAGTAACTCTACTGACATAGACTGGCCTATTATTAGGTTTGAGTTAGTAGGTAGTGAAGCTATTACTATGGCAGTTACCACAATGCAAAGCTGCAGATTCTCCTGGCACTCTCTCCAGTGAGTGTCTGATCCTACCTCCTGAAACACTTCATCCTACAGGACAAACTCCGTTACTCACGCAGAACACTCCTGTTTACGTTCCCTTCCTGAAAAGGATGCCAATTCAAAAGATTCCTCAACAGGACACTCGCCTTCCAAGCAGGGATATGGAACAACACCCTAAGCGACCTAATCCTGAACTCACTAACATACCATACATTCAGAAAATCATTAAAAAAAAGCACTTATTCGACAAATTTGTCTGAACCTCCAAAATGGTTCAACACCTACCTCTTTTTACATGTTCCCCCTCCCACCCCCCTATGCTGCCCAACCACTTAACCATCCACCTACCTCTTCCTAATTCCAACTGATGTTAACTCGCTGATATCAGCACCTCTTATTGTACACCGTCTTGAAATGAAAGGTATGACGGCATATAAATAAAGCTATTATTATTATTATTCTCCTTCCTGTGGTGATTTAGACAAGTGTAGAACATTAAGCATCTTAAGTCATTTTAATCTTCTCCCAATTATGATTTTAGAGGCATTTGGAATGTTCCATACATCTCTGGGGTCTATCTGATAAAAGGAAGTGTTCTGAGGTCTGAGCTAAGTCAGAAAGACCTTTACCATAGCAACAAGATGGACCCAGATATGGCTTTCTGCTACAATATCCGGAAAGAAGTAAGTGTCTGGGATTAAGAGTCTAATGAGGCTAAGGGTAGCTGCCAGCATTGTTTTCATCCTGCTCATACACCACCCCAGCACTCTCTGGATAGTGCCAAAGTGGTCTGTAATGATATTTGGCATCACCTGTTAGATATTGTTGAATATCCAAAGCCAGGTCTAGCTATGCCATTATCTGGATAATGGTGGCTGTAATCTGGCAAATGGCTTTGAATATTGACCTGTTTGTTTGTAAATTGCATTACATTAAGAATTTGATATACCACCATTAGTTTCAAAAAAGCAAAATGATTTACAATTCAAACTAAATCAATTGATAGAAAAAAGAGAGAAATATAGAGCTACAATCTCTCTACCCAAGCCACAACCAAAACACTGAGTGCCCCACCAGAAAAAAAGACAACCACAGCTCCCCTAAAGCTAGAGAGAAGTGATAGATTTTAAGGACCTTATTAAAACAAGTTCTAGAGGTTTCACAGAAGTGGACTGGAATATGAAAAGGGAGTAAAATCAAGCCAAACCTGAGCCGGGGTTAACAAAGAAAGCTGATTAATGTATTGGGCACCAAGGAGATTCCAAGAGTGATAAATCAGAAAGAGAATCAGGAGCACCTGAGTAAAATGCTTTATAGACCAATAACAAAAGCTCATAGAATAAATAGGATGAAAGGAAACAAAGAAAGGAATGACATGGTCAAATCTAGAGGCTCTGAACAAGTAAGCTGGAGCTGATGGAGATGTGATAATTTAGTACTGATTCGAGAGCAAGGCAAAAATTAAAGTGTCTACACATAGGAACAGAAGTAGCATTATATTACTCACTAGTTGTGTAGCCCGTTACATTAACGGATGCTAGCAGCCCTTCTCCCTTACTTTTACCGCCTCCCTGTCCAGCAGCACCCCTCCCTATTCCCTGCTCCCCCTATGGCTGACATCCGCCTCAGGGGGGGGAGAGAGAGTGTTTTGCGCACATGCGCACTCCTATCTGTGGTGCCCTACAGCGCACGGAAAACGGAACACGCGATGGGAGTGCGCATGTGCGGCTTAGGCTTTTATTATATTAGACTAGTGTTTAAGCCCGTTACATTAACGGATGCTAGAGTAGATGTCTGTCTATCTTTTTTTTTTTCTTTTTCTCTCTCTCTCCGTGTACGCTGTCTGTCATTCTTTCTGTCTGTGTCTCTCCCTGACCCCCTGTCTGTCTTTCTGTCTCTGTCTCCCTGGCCCCCTGTCTGCCTGTATTTCTCTGTTATGCCATGCCTGCCTGACTCTGTGACCCCTTTCCTATGTCCTTAGTGTCCCATCTTGTCTTTAGTGCTCTCAGTGCCTCCTTCCTATGTCCTTAGTGCCCCCAGTGCCACCATCCTATGTCCTTAGTGTCCCATCCTATGTCCTTAGTGACCTCAGTGCCTCCTCAGTGCCGCGTCACCGGCAGAGCAAATCAGGGCAGTAGAAGGCCCCGAAGCAGCCTGTTTAGAGTGCTGTGGCCGCTGCTAGTCAAGAGGTTTGTCGGGACCTTGAGAAGGGAAGGGGGCGGCCAGACCACGGAGGGTCGGATGGGAGGCTCAAAGGGGGATCGGATGCGCCGGGGAGGGAGGGGGGGGGGCGAAGACGACAACACTGGAAAGGCTCTAGACCAGTGTTCCCTCTAAGCGGGCGGGTGTTGTGAGCAAACTTTTTTCACCGTGAGCCAAAAATATCGGGCGCCAGCAAGTTATGAGCCAACTCGCCCGATTCTCCTCTCGCCGCCCTGCCATCTGCCGTACGCCTCTTCCGATCGTGCGCTGTGACGAGAAACGTGTGCGCTGCGATGTAATATTTTGTGCGCCAGCGCACGCCAGCGCAGCTTAGCGGGAACACTGGTTCAAATGGTTTTATTTATTTCCCCAAATTTATTTTTGTTATACGCATTGAAAATATTTGATATTGCGTTTAAATCAAAATCTCAATAAACTTGAAACGAGTGCCCGTGAGATTGTGGGAGGGTTAAATACTCAAAACTTAGAAGTTTTTGCTACACCAGCTTTCTGGTATCTTTACATACAGTGGCGTACCTAGCATATGTAACATCCGGGGCCCATCATTTTTTGGCACCCCCCCCCCCCCCCATCTGTAAGAAAAACATGATTTTTAGTAACAAACCACACGTCACACATGAGTACCTAGGAAAAGGCAGCATCTTACATATTGCAGTGAGCAGTACATCAATACACCCATTGTAAAACTAAACAAGCCAGACCAGCACAGATCAATCCTACACCGTCAATCCTAACAGAAAACCATGTCTTTCGAACACACAGAACACAGAAAACACCTTCGCCTAGTAAGGAATATGTAATCACAAACTAACCCCTCCCTCTTTTACAAAACTGTAGTGTGGATTTTAGCTACGGAGATAACAGCTCTGATGCTCATAAAATTCTGAGCATCAGAGCTGCTACCACCAAGGCTGGTGCTAAAAACGCTTCACAGTTTTGTAAAAGGGGGGATAAAATAAAAATACATAGACAAAGGTTAAATTGAACCAGCAAGAAACTGGACTCTGCATACAATGCTTCACAGAAACAGTGACACATGTCTCCTAAAGCAATAAATAAATAGAAATTTTTTTCTACCTTTGTCTTCTGTGGTTTCTCCTTTCCTCATCTTCTTGTAACTCTCTTCCTTCCATTCACTGTCTGCCGTCTCTCTTCCCCTATATGGCATCTTCTCTCCTTCTATGCCCCTTCCAGAAACTGTATGCCTCCCCCTTCCATCTCTCCTTTCACCCCATTGGTCTGGCATCTCTCTCCTCGCCTTCCCTCTCCCACACCTCTCCTCATAGTCTGGTATCTCCCCTTCCCTGATTCTCTGGCATCTCTCTCCTTTCCTTTTCTTCCATCTTTCGCTCCCCCTCCATGCTCTCACATCTCCCCCTTCCTTTTCCCTTAGACTGGCATACCTTCCTCCTACGCTCCAAGCCCTGGCATCTCCTTTAATTCCCTCCCTCATCTTCCTTCTCCCTCCAGCTGGGTACCGCAACACTCTTCCCTGCAGCTCTGCACTTCCCCACAATTGCCATGCTTCGGTTCCTCTTCTTCCTTCCTTCCTCCCCCCCCCCCGCGGGACCCTGCGGCACCATCAACTCTTACTCCCTCTAATGTCGGCCCTGCAGCTCCAGACTTCCTCGCACCTTCTCCCCTCCCCCTTTGGATCGCTATTATTTTAAATGTTATAGCCGCGGAGCTGTATCCATCAATGGAGATGTCTAACCTCGGCCTGCCCCGGAACTCTTACTGCAACAGTGACTTCCTGTTCCTGCCTAGACGGGCGGCTGCTGCAGTAAGAGTTCCGGGGCAGGCCGAGGTTAGACATCTCCACTGATGGATACAGCTCCGCGGCTATAACATTTAAAATAATAGCGATCCAAAGGGGGAGGGGAGAAGGTGCGAGGAAGTCTGGAGCTGCAGGGCCGACATTAGAGGGAGTAAGAGTTGATGGTGCCGCAGGGTCCCGCGGGGGGGGGGGGGGGGGGAGGAAGGAAGGAAGAAGAGGAACCGAAGCATGGCAATTGTGGGGAAGTGCAATCCCCCCAGTGCGTCCCCTTACCTTACCGACGCGTGTGTGCGCTGTGAAGAGAAACTTTGCGCTGCGATGTAATATTTTGTGCGTGAGCGCAGGCCAACGCAGCTTAGCGGGAACACTGCTCTAGACCCGAGCTGGGAGGAAGACCGGCGTTTGCTGAGGCTGCGGCTGCGGCTGCCTGGGGACTGCGTTCAGCTGCCCAGGAACCCTGTTGGCCTGCACTGGACACTCCAAAGAGGGAGCAGAAGGAACGGCGGTGGCGACAGCGGTTTCTTTCACAGTGAGTGAGGGGGGAAGCTCTAGAGTGTTCCCTGCCACTGCGTTCTAAAATAGAATCCAGCCACGGATCGCACACCACAGTGGCAGGGAACAGGAAACTCTAAGTGTGCATGCGGCGCTTAAAGTTTTATTATATAGGATGATGATGGAGAACAGAATGTTGCCATGATGGTTCTCCATCCCATTGGTCTTAGTTAAGAACATAAGCAATGCCTCTGCTGGGTCAGACCTGAGGTCCATCTTGCCCAGCAGTCCACTCACGCGGCGGCCCAACAGGTCCAGGACCTGAACAGTAATCCTCTATTTATACCCTTCTATTCCCTTTTCCAGAAGGAAAATGTCCAATCCTCTCTTAAATCCCAGTACTGTATTCTGCCGTATAACGTCCTCTGGAAGCGCATTCCAAGTGTCCACCACACGTTGGGTAAAGAAGAACTTCCTGGCATTTGTATTGAATCTGTCCCCTTTCAACTTTTCCGAATGCCCTCTTGTTCTTTTATTTTTTGAAAGTTTGAAGAATCTGTCCCTCTCTACTCTCTCTATGCCCCTCATGATCTTATAAGTCTCTATCATATCCCCTCTAAGTCTCCTCTTCTCCAGGGAAAAGAGACCCAGTTTCTCCAATCTCTCAGCGTATGAAAGGTTTTCCATCCCTTTTATCAGACGTGTTGCTCTTCTCTGAACTCTCTCGAGTAACGCCATATCCTTCTTAAGGTATGGCGACCAAAACTGGACGCAGTATTCCAGGTGTGGGCGCACCATTGCCCGATACAGCGGCAGGATAACTTCTTTCGTCCTGGTTGTAATACCCTTCTTGATTATACCTAGCATTCTATTCGCTCTCTTAGCAGCCGCTGCGCACTGTGCCGTCGGCTTCATTGACCTGTCCACCATTACCCCCAAGTCCCTCTCTTGGGTACTCTCATTCAATAACATCCCTCCCATCGTATAGTTGTACCTCGGGTTTCTGCTTCCCACATGCAATACTTTACATTTCTCAACGTTGAACTTCATTTGCCATTTTGTCGCCCATTCCCCTAGTTTGTTCAAGTCTCTTTGCAATTCCTCACAGTCCTCATTAGTCCGAGCTCCCCTAAATAGTTTGGTGTCATCTGCAAATTTTATTATCTCACACTTCGTCCCTGTTTCTAGATCATTTATGTATATATTAAATAACAGCGGCCCGAGCACCGAGCCCTGCGGAACACCACTCGTGACCCTCCTCCAGTCAGAGTAGTGGCCCTTCAACACTACCCTTTTGTTTCCTACCTGCCAACCAGTTTCTGATCCATCTTTGTACGTCTCCGTCCACCCCATGGTTCTTCAGTTTCCGGAGTAATCGTTCATGAGGCACCTTGTCAAAGGCTTTTTGGAAATCAAGGTATATGATGTCTATGGGGTCACCTCTGTCCATCTGTTTGTTAATTCCTTCGAAGAAGTGTAGTAAGTTGGTTAGGCACGATCTCCCCCTGCAGAAACCATGTTGGCTGGTTATCAGAAGTTTGTTTCTTTCCAAGTGATCATCGATGTTTTCTTTTATCAGTGGTTCCGCCATTTTTCCCGGAACCGAGGTCAGACTCACCGGTCTGTAGTTTCCCTGGGTCACCTCTTGATCCCTTTTTAAAGATGGGCGTGATGTTAGTTCAAATGACTGGTGTGTGGGGAGTTCTAAAATGTATGTAGATCTTTTTTTTTTTGGGGGGGGGTCATCAAAGGGTTAGCCGTACTTTGGTAATATATTGCTACTAATCCATCCCTTTTTAGTTGACACCCTGGGCATTACATGCACAGGAAAGACGATCTCCGCTGGAGGTAAAAGCCTGCAGGACAGAAAAGGGACACGGGATTTCATTTAGAGAGAGCGGTTAGAAAGAATCGCAAAAGGATCCGGATGTGCAGGGGTTACACATGCACGGGTCACGTGTGTTGATCTAGCCTGGGTGTGCTTTTTTGGAAAACCCGCCGCAGGTTAAAACTGGGATGGCCCCCAGATCTGACGTAGCTCGGTAACAGGAGGATAATGGCTGGAGGTTAAAAACGCGTGTTTTATTTTGAAATGCCGTCCGTGTTCAGACGCAGCGGCCTGCAGCCGCCGACAGCCGCTGTGGCCAGCAGCCACTGCGGCCTGCAACCGCCGACAGCCGTAGCGGTCTGCAACCGCCGACAGCCGCCACGGCCGACATCTGCCTCAGGCCACCGACATCTGCCTCGGGGGGGGTGGGGAGAGAGAGTGTTTTGCGTGCATACGCACTCCTATCTGCGGTGCCCTACAGCTCACGGAAAACGGAACATGCGATGGGAATGCGCATGCGCGGCTTAGGCTTTTATTATGTTAGATGTTTAATAACTAAACATTTGTATGAGTGTATATTAATGAAATGTTAGTCAAGTACTTTTCTATCTAATTTCTGATGGAGGCAAATAGCTACACAGTACTACCAACTCTAGCATCCTTGGTAAAGCATTGCAGCATGTAATGTACCTAAATTGTCAAGTGCATATAAATGACCTCATGATGAATGTGCTAGTCAGTGACAGAGTATCATCTCTTGTGCATGTCCCCCCCCCCCTCCCCAGGGCACAACAGCCTGGAGCTTTATCATTTGTGCTTTCCTGCAGGGAGTCTTTATGTTTCTGACAAACAGACAAGAATTTGGGCACATCCTTTCCTTGGATAACTACCAAACAACACACCTCCACAATGATCTCTGGCAGATTTTCAACAATCCAAAGGTGACGTGACTGTCCTTTTTGGGATTTTATCCATATGGCTATGCATCCATGACTGAAGGGCTGGAAGGGGGCTGAGGACATGGAAGAGCTGTAAGAGCAGACTGGGAGAGGATGTAGAGGCTGTACTTCATACCAGTGCAGACCATAAGAGGGTGCTCTCAGAGTCAGCATCATGGTCCTGGAACTTTGCTGCTCTGCCAGCATCGGATTTTCCTCTCTGCTAGGTACTGCCTTTGCGGAAGCAGGAAATAGGCAGGACTAGCAGAGAGGAAGGCCCGATGCTGGCAGAGCAGCGAGTTAAGGATGCCAACAAAGAGAGAACTCATATACCTTCTAAAGCAGCAACAGCAGTGGCGATGGCTGGCCATTGGAGGCAAAACTCTGAACAGGGCCACCAGGGCCTTTCCTCTGCCACGTCACTGATGACGTGGCAGAGAGAAACCCTAGTGGAGCAGGCCACAAACAGTCCATTTGACGCTGCTTCTAACAGTCGGCCACTGCTACTGCTGCTATTGGAGGTCCGAAGGAATGTCAAATCTCATGGTGGGGGTGGGGGTGGTCAGGTCCGGAGGTACTGCAAAGGTGGATGGGAGGGGGGGATGGAAAACTGCTTCATAGGGGGAGAAGAGGGAGAAATGGAAAGCTGCTGCACATGGGGGTTGAGAACAGAGAGGAAGAATTGTTGAACATGGGCAGGAGAAGAGGAAGGGAGATTCAACAAAGAGGTAGAAAGGGGTGAGAGGGAGAAATCCTGCATATGGTGGAGGGGAGGGAACATGCATGGAGATGAGAGAAGGAGAAATGTTGGACATAGAGTGGAGGGCAGGGAAAGATGGTGAGATGGTACATGGGAATAAAGAAAGAAATGTTGCACATGATAATGGAGGGGAGGAAGAGAGAGATGCTGCATGGAGGGGAATAGAGAGGTTTGGCCCAGGGCACAAGGCAAGGAGACAGAGAGAGATGATAGACAGTGGGAAAGAAACAGAAATATTTGATATGGCAGTGGAAGGGAAGGTATAGAGATGGAAGTTGAAGGGTGAGCATGTAGAAAGAAGAAAATGTTAAATGGGCAGGAGACCCTGGTGAGAGAGTTAACAGAAGACAAACAGAAACCAGAGCCTGGGACCAACATGATTTGAGTAATAAAATGACCAGACAACTAAAGGTAGAAAAATAATTTAATTTTCTATTTTGTGATTACAATATGTCAGATTTGTGTGTCCTGCCAGAGCTGGTGTTAGTGAGCGTGAGCCAAGACCAAACAGAGAGAGGAAAAGTCTTTTTTGCTTATGTTGTTTACACCAATCACCAGCATGGGGTTGGAGAGGTAACCCTATGTAATGTTATATTGTAACACTGTAAATGTTAAACTGTAACCCATTCTGAGCTCTCTGGGGAGGACGGGCTATAAAAATAAATAAATAAAATTACTAAAATTTTTTATTTTTTATATGGGGGGGGGGGTTAAAAAATGATTGGCCCCGAGTGTCACATACCCTAGGTACGTCACTGCTTCATACCCTAAGGTGCTGTATCAGTAAGACTTTTGTTTTTTATTTCCTCACTGTAGGATTGGGAAGAGAAATTTATCCATGAAAACTATACAGTGGCTTTAGAAGGAAAACACCTGGAAATAGTAAGATTTTCTGGATAGTTCTTTGTAAATATAAGAGGCATTTCACATTATATAAGGATTTCCATCTCTGGCCAGAAAATAAACCCAGATAATACAGTAGAAGAGGAACACTCTGAGCAGTGGCTCTGGTAGCTTTAGGGCAGTGGTCTCAAATTCGCGGCCCACCAGGTACTATTTTGAGGGCTACGGTATGTTTATCATAATCACAAAAGTAAAATAAAACCGTTTCTTGATCATATGTCTCTTTAGCTATAAATGACAATATTATTATTAAGACTGAGCCAAAAGGAAAGATTTATAAATTATAATGAGTTTTACCTCATGCAAAATTGTCATTTCTTTAATAAGACATTAACTATTTTTTTCTGAGGCCCTCCAAGTACCTACAAATCCAAAATGTGGCCCTGCAAAGAGTTTGACCACTGCTTTAGGGGAAGGATGCAGACCAAGAAAGGGAATTCTCCACAGGAACATTTAATGCTTTACATTTACAGTCGGGGCAGTGAAATACTTTTTAGTTCGGGAGCCCCCATCCCCAGTATCTTCCCTTCCCTACTATCCCATAGTCCTCCCCATTGCATCCAGCAGTTCTCGCCTTCCCTTCCTCTCAAATTGAACCCCCCATCCCCACCCCCCAGCATTTCTCACCTTCCTTTCTTCCCCCACAATGTGTTTATTTCTTTAGCTCCCTCCTTTGGGTTGGTGACACTGCAATCAGCATTACAGGATACTCTCACAAATTTGCGGTTCCGAATTCGCGGACTCAGTAATTCAGTGGGTTTTCCCTCAACCAACTTCTTTTTCTGAACAGGATTGAATGCCGGTTTCTGTTCTGTTTATGAATGGAAGCGACAGCTAAGGACCAGCGATTCTGTGGGCAGGCGCACGTGTATGGGAGAGAGGGGAAAGAACCCCGCGATAATAGCCAAAGGCGAGCACTTCAGCTGAAGAGGGAGAAAGAACTGCATTCGTTTGGCTGAAGCAGTAGGCTGTCTTGTGTCAGCACGCACCTTCCGGTTTCCAGCTAGTACTCTGTTTCTCTGGGCTCCAGTTCCTGCCTGCTCTCGGGGGTTGTGTTCTTTCCCCTCCCTGTTGGATCTCCCCTCTGCCACCAACCAATCCTGACGCATTGATTACAGTACTCATCCGATATTCGCGGTTTTTCAACATTCGCTATCACTACGAGAACGTAACCCCCGCAAATTTCGGGGGAGTACTGTATACTGTAAAAGAGGCATTTCAGCCAGCCAGCATTGGGCCTTGAGCATCTATAAATTTTATTAATACCCCCTCTAAATTTCCTGTTTTGGAGGGGGCAGAAGCCAGTAGCCTTGAGCAGCTGCAGATAGGATTCACCCTTGCTTGCAGCTTTGAGAGCCTTGCATACTGTTATCCTAACCTATCTCTTTTGGTCTGGGTATATCAGCTTACAGTACTTTCTATCATATACAGCTTCTTTGAATTTCAGCATTACAAATGCATCACTTTGCATTTCTTCACATTAAGGCCCTAGTTGCCAAACCATTCTCATGTTTAACATTTTATTGAAGAAACGGAGACATCACTGCATCTGAATTTGCAATGCGTTTAAAAGCAATTCCTCATTTTGGGGTCCTTTTATTAAGGTGCATTAAATGCTAAGACATCCATTATATTCCTGTGGGCATCTTAGCATTTAGCGCGCGCTAATCTTTAGCGCACCTTAATAAAAAGGACCCCTTTATATGTTAAAATATCTATTCCAGGTCCTTCATATGGTGGTAATTGTTAATGACACGATTAAGGTTTTCAAGTCTACACACACAAATACATAGACACGTTTATAACATCTCTCTCACAATCAACTCACTCAGCATTTTAAGGGGAGTATTTCTGTAAAGGAGTTTTCACCTGTATAGGCACGTAAAGTTACCTTACGTGTAAAAGTTCACACAATGTAATTAGGTGAATACCTGTATGAGACTAGAGGAAGCATGATCAGGGGAGGGGCACCTTTACTGTTGCCAGCATGCATACTTTTTCCTGCAACTAAAAAGGGGCAGGGTTAGGCAGTGGCGTCGCAAGGGTGAGTGGTGCCCCTCCCCTGCCCTCTTTTCTGCACCCCTTTCCCTTCCCCCTTGCCTTTTTAATTTTTCAGGGGGGAGCAATATCATGAACTTGCTGCCTGTGTTGTGTCAGCTATCCCTCGATATCACTTCCTAGGTGCGGGGCCCAGAAGGTACATCAGAGAGAGGCAACACTGACGTGGACAGCAAGTTTGTAATGCTGCTCACATAGGGAAAATTAAAGAGGTACGAGGGGAGGAAAGGGAAGGGGCGCATGCGAGGGGGGGGCGGAGAAGAGGATGGGTGCTGGCACCGCTACCAAGACCGCACACGGGGCAGACTGCCCCCCTCCCCCCTTACACAATTTAAATGAAAACAAACCTACACTAACGCCTCCACCCCCCACAGCTCAAAACTTAGCAAACTTTTTTCAAGGAAAAAATCCTCAAAATCCGGAAAGATATTAAAAATAAATCCCCCCCAAATTTTTTACTGTTTGGAGGACAGTACTCCAAAGCTCCCATGTTCATCTTGTTCATGTTTTTCTTTATCTTCCTTAAATGATATTCTGCGCATTATGCAGTCACTAAATCCTAAAGGATCAAGCTGTGACATAATTCCTCCTTTCATTCTGAAACAATACTTTCCAATTTTTGGCCCATTTATACTCAAACTAATACACAAAAGTCTTATCAGCAACCATGCAACATTCTGTTATATACCCCACAATAAAAAATAACAATGGTGATAATCAAGACTGCTCCAATTATAGACTAATCTCTACCCTTCTTTTTCTCGCTAAAGTAACAGAAAAAAATCATTTTTAATCAAATTTCAGACTATTTTGACAAAACTCAAGCTCTCCATCCCAATCAAAGCAGACTTGCGGAAAAAAACATTCTACAGAACATGCACTAATAGGCTTAACTACATCCGTACAATATTTCTTGGATCAGCATAAATCAGTTATTCTCATTTCATTAGACCTTTCAGCGGCATTTGATCCAGTAGATCACCAACTCTTACTTCAAAGGCTAGCTGTGGCAGGAATCTCTGAACACGTCCTTGATTGGTTTACTTCCTATTTTACAAACCGCACTTCTGTTGTTATGTTCAATAACTCCTCATCATCAGCTATCCAAAATAATTTTGGAATCCCTCAGGGATCCATACTGTCCCCTTTACTCTTTAATATCTATTGCCCCCTCTGCTGACACTCTGTCAATCTATTGGTCTTACCGCTTACGTGGATGACATCCAGATCATCGACCCTATCGATGCCTCCAGCTCTAACGATATTAGCCTCATCAATTCTAAATTAGATAAAATAAGTCAATGGCTTCATGAAAATATGCTATCTCTTAGCTTATCAAAAACAAGTTGTCTGCTGTTTTCCTGGAAAGATAACTTACAGCTCACATCTCGTATCACTATAAATGACACTCCAATTACCTCTGTTAATGCTATTAAAATCCTGGGTGTTATTATACATAGCAAACTGACTTATCGTACACAAATAGCTCAGTAGTAAAGAACTATTTCATTAGACTAAGGATGATTAGAGCACTTCCAAACATACTGGACCCTCAATCCCTCAACATTCTAATTCACTCTCTTATTATATCCAAACTAGATTATTGTAATGCACTATACAAGGGTATATGCCAAAAAGATATTCACTGTTTACAACAGATACAAAATACAGCCATAAAAATTATTACTAACAAAGAAATTTGACCATGTTACTCCTCTGCTGAAAAGTGCACATTGGCTACTAATACCACATCAAATTATATATAAAATAGCTATTCTTTCTTTCAAGACACAAAATACTAATGAACCGGCCTTTATCCACAAGCTCCTTATTCCACATGAACCCTCAAGAGTTTTAAGATCTTCATCCCAACACCTTCTTTACACACCATCCCTGAAAATTATCATCACGCGTCTGGCCACTTCATTTGCAATTATGGCCCCCACAATATGGAATTCCCTACCACTTCATATCAAGGCGGAAAAGAATCTAGATAAGTTTAAGGGAAATTTAAAGTGCTATCTCTTCCATGATGCATATAATAATAATAATTTTATCTTTTATATACCGCCTAGCCAGGAATGGTTCTAGGCGGTTCACAACAAATAAAAACTGATCATACAGCGAAGAATACAATTTAAAATGGAAATACATCAGATAATAAAACATAAGAAATGCATAAAATTTTAAAAAGACGACAGAATACAATTAGGATACAAATTTATCAAATAATTGGGTCTTCAATTTTTCCACACCAACCATTCAGTTTAGCAGCCTGAAAAGAGAGCGTTCTCTCAAGAAATCTTTTATAACAACACAATTTAACAGAAGGAAATGCAAACAAACAAACTCTACGTGTGGACTTATTTGAGTGGTTCAAAGAAAAATGGGAAAGAAGGTAGCCAGGTGACAAGCCAAAGATTGATTTATAACAAATACAAGCAAACTTAAACAAAACTGTTAAAGTGACTTGGAATCAGCCAAGGTTATTTAATTATCTGTACCCCCCTAGCTTCCGCATTGTGATTTACCCTCCTTGTTCTCTTTACTTTTAAATTATAGTTCTCCCCACTTTCCTATTGTTTCACGTGTGTGATGTATTGTTTAGTCGGTACTCATTTGTTCATTGTTTTCCCCTTTTTAATACAAATTGTAAAACGCTTAGAAATCTTGATTTGCGTTTTATCAAAATTTTAATAAACTTGAAACTACTACGCCACTGGGGTTAGGTCAGGAGAGAGAAAGAACAAAGAATCTTTCTAAAAATTGTTGCTTCAGAGATGAACACTTGCTTTGAAATTACCTAGTTACATGAATGCAAGCATCAATAAGTCTAGCTAAATTGTGCATTTGCTAAGAACATAAGAATAGCCTTACTGAGTCAGACCAATGGTCCGTCAAGCCCAGTAGCCCATTCTCATGGTGGCCAATCCAGGTCCCTAGTACCTGGCCAAAACCCAAGGAATAGCAACATTCCAGCATCTCAAAGAATAGCAAGATTCCAGAACCCCAATGAGAGCAACAGTCCAGAGCTGAAACTGTGAAGTCATAATGCCTCATTCCACATTGCCTCAAAGCCAACCTCATCAATGATGTTACAGTGGCTTAACCGTAGGAACATAAGAATAGCCTTATTGGATCAGACCAATGGTCCATCAAGCCCAGTAGCCTGTTCTAATGGTGGCCAATCCAGGTCACTAGTACCTGGCCAAAACCTAAAGAGTAGCAACATTCCAAGCTACTGATCCAGGGCAAGCATAAGTGAAAACAGTCTATGTCTCTTTGACTTTCATTTTCTATCCCTTCACACTTTCTCTGATGTGTTCTGCCTTCCTCTGATCTGCATCCTTTCATCCCTTAGCCTTGCCCAGATGTGTACTGGTTTCCTATATTTACGGAAGCAGCTTGTGATGAACTTGTAGAAGAATTGGAACATTTTGGTCAGTGGTCCAGTGGCAGCAACAAGGTATGAAGAAAAAACATCTTTTGAAGTCCATCTCTGTTCCCAAACAGTTGCAATTGTTTTTCTTTTTGTGTATGTGGGGGAGGGAAGATTGGAATACTGAGCAGCCCTATCCCCTGAACTTTATGTCACTGATTGTTTTAAGGAAGGGAAAGTGTAGTGGGACAGCTGTTTTCTCAGGTTTTGGAGAATGCTTCTAATAGGCATGTGGCAAAAACCCAAAAAATGACCCCAAAATATCCACAAAGAAGAAAATCCAGAAGAAACCAAAAGAAACTCTGTGGAATGACGATGTTCCTTAATAGACTTTATTTGAAAATATCAAAGTTCCAAAGGTACACTAAAATCATCCACATAAGAGTAAAGTAATCCACATAAAAGCCTTAAAGGACCTAGTCTGCTAGGGATGCAGGATCCAACACGGTTCGCGTTTCGACAAAAAGTCTTCTTCAGGGGTCCTAATATGTGGTGAGCCGGAAGTGAGACACTGCTTGCATTTGCAATGGTCCCTATCCATTGCAAATGCAAGCAGTGTCTCACTTCCGGTTCACCACATATTAGTTTTCCCATGTATTCACCATTATAGGACCCCCCAGGGACCCCTGAAGAAGACTTTTTATCGAAACTGTGGACCGTATTGGGTCCTGCATCCCTAGCAGACTAGGTCCTTTAAGGCTTTTATGTGGATTACTTTACTTTTATGTGGATGATTTTATTTTATGTGAATGATTTTAGTGTACCTTTGGAACTTTGACATTTTCAAATAAAGTCCATCGTCATTCCACAGAGTTTCTTTTGGTTTCTTCTAATAGGCATGTGCCTAGCATTTCTGTGTTTTTATAAAGCATCCTCTCCACCATTTTTACTGTAAATTATCACCATTTTTTTCAGGACAGTAGACTTCAAGGTGGATATGAAAACATTCCAACAATTGATATCCACATGAACCAGATTAACTATCAGAGAGAATGGCACAAGTTCCTTCTGAAGTACATTGTACCCATTACACAAAAATTGTATCCAGGATACTACACACAGGTATGACACCACAGCCCTTGAGGCAGTAAAACCTATGGAATGCAAACTGGAGGTTGTGCACTCCAGTCCATCAAGCAACAAGGCTTCAGGAAAGCAAATGTAAACCATTTTGTTTTAAACGGTATAGAAATTTTAAAAATAAATAAATAAAATAATAAATAAAATAATAAACGCACCTCAGTCTATTGAACAGCAGGGCTTCAGGAAAGCAAACAGGAAGTTATGCACCTCAATCTGTGGAGCAGCAGAGCTTCAGGAAAGCAAATAGGAGGGCATGTACCCTGGTCCATGGAGTGGCAGGGCTTCAGGAAAATAAATAGGGGATATCCATCACAGTCCAGTGAGTTGCAGGTCTTCAAAAAAGCAAATAGGAGGGCATGTACCCCAGTCCATGGAGCAGCAGGGCTTCAGGAAAGCAAATAGGAGGGCATGTACCCCAGTCCATGGAGCAGCAGGGCTTCAGGAAAACAAGTAGGAGGATATATGCTCCAGTCCACGGAGTGGCAGGGCTTCATACAAACAAATAGGAGAGTATGCACCCCAGTCTGGAAGTGGCGAGGCTTCAAGAAAGCAAATAGGAAGGTGTGTGCCACAGTCCTCAGAGTGGCACAGTTGGTAGAACAATATCAGAGCATCAGGGCTTAGAGAACAATGTTGTCTCTAAGGTGTGTGTACTACCATAGAGACCACCCCATCTGTACACTTTTGGAGCCACTATTACCGCTTGATCTTCCTCCACACCTGCACTGCAAATGTACTCTTAACTCATGGGAGGCACATTCTTATACTGCTCTCATGATGAATGAGATAAACATAAGTTGGTCAATATTCAGCATTTTTTGAAGTATTGGCTGTTGCTGACTAAATTAGCCCCAAATATTCAAAGCTAGGCCATGTTTGGTCACTAGCATTGAATAGCTGAGTTTACACAGTACATGAGAAAAGGTTGCTGCTGGGAGAATTTGCACAAACTTTTTTTTTTTTTTTTAAATTCTGCACACTGTCAAAACAATACAATATAAATTACTCTGATTAATTAAAAAAAACAAAATTAATTTAAAAATTAAGATTAATTTAAAAAAACAATACAATACCTGGAAATTGTAGAGGGAACTTTGCTAGGGAAAGCAGATAAGACGGTATACACCACAGTGCCCAGTGTGGCAGAACCTCAGAAGTACACAGCAAAACATGCAGATAAATTCCTTGGCATATCATAGAAACATAGAAATTGACGGCAGAAAAGGGCCTCAGCCCATCAAGTCTGCCCACACCAATGACCCACTCCCTGACTTTTATTCCCCTAGAGATCCCACGTGAATATCCCATTTTCTCTTAAAATCTGACACGTTGTTGGCCTCAATCACCTGCTGAGGTAGCTCGTTCCAATGATCGACTACCCTTTCGGTGAAGAAGTACTTCCTAGTATCACCATGAAATTTCCCTCCATTCAGAACCAGAGTTTGCAAATCTATCTTAAAGGAGTAGCTCCTGGGAAAACTCCCATATTAAGTGAGAAACCCCTTGTAAAAGATGAATTTAGGCTGAGAAGAGAGAAGCAGTTAGGATTACATGTAGGATTCCATAGTGTTCAAATAGGCATCATAATGGAAAATTTTCTGACATAACAAATCTGGAGTTTCTAATAATCTTCAACAAGCTTCTTCTGTGTTTGATCTCTCCAATAGGCAGATTTTGAGTTGGCATTTGTAGTGCGATATAAACCAGATGAACAGCCATCTTTAATGCCTCATCACGATGCCTCTACATTTACTCTCAACATTGCTTTGAACTCGATGGGCATAGATTATGAGGTGAGCATGTCAGATTTTCTGGAATCGTGCTTGGGGAAATCCACTGCTTATTCCTAGGATAAGCAGCATAAAATATGTTTACTACTTGGAATCGAGCTAAGTACTTGGAACCTGGGTCGGCCACTGTTGCAAACATGATACTGGGCTTGATGGACCTTTGGTCTTTCCCAGTATGGCAATTCTTAAGTTCTTATGTTCTCTACTAGGGTTCCTGGCTAAGCCTGGCATAAGGCGAGTGAACAGTGCTGAATTTAGACTTGGTGAGGCCCTAAGCTATATAAAGCTCGAAGGCCCCTTATTAATAAGTCATACCATATTATATACCCTAGAAACAATATGTAAATAAGTAATTTAAGAAATTAAGAATAGGCTAACTGGGTCAGACCAGTGGTCCATCTAGCCCAATAGCCTGTCCTCACAGTGGCCAATCCAGGTCACTAGTACCTGGCAAAAACCCAGAGTAAAACTTTTGTGAAGTCCCTGCAGATTGTAAGGCCTAAATCTACCCCCATTATCACTCATAATGGAGGAAATTCTTTCCAACTATTATTACAATATTAAATTTAAATGCTAGGGTGTGTAGGAGGAGATGGAGGAGCAAGATGTTTAATCAGTATTGTTACATTGCACTTCACTGATAAAAACTTCTTAATGTTTTTGCAGGGAGGGGGCTGTAATTTTTTGCGTTATAACTGTTCCATCACAGCTCCTCGGAAAGGATGGGCCCTTATGCACCCTGGACGCCTGACACATTATCACGAAGGTCTCCCAACAACAAAAGGCACTCGTTACATTTCAGTGTCATTCCTGGACCCTTAATTCAACAGTATAAAGACAGTACTTACCATTTGCATTCCAAATCTGAAAGATGGACAACACAAACTATTGGTTGTTTTTCACCCTTATATATTGCAACTCAGAGTTTAATTTTAGAAAGGAAACACTTCACAGGCCTCTAAAGCTGCTTTTCACCTGAGGTTTTCTGAAACTATTATTGTTATAATGCTGCAAGGTGTGATGAATTTCATTCAGGGGCAATTTCTCCAAATGGGTTAGTTTTGTGCATATTATGCAGGAATGAACCTCACTCCTAAGCCAGAGCATGTGGAGATGATCTCAACCTCTCAAATTTACTGCGAACGCTTGCCATGAAGCTTGCATTGTGACAAAGAGAGCTTCCTTCTGGTTTGGAAGTTGTAACATGTATAGATGATATGTATGGAAATTATTTTGGACCAAGCCTGTGGCACCCAAAATGATGGGAAATATTTCAGTATCTTTCTGCCACATTTTCTTCATCTCAGACTGCATTTCTTGTTACACAGTGAAGGAAATATGACTATTTAAGAAATCTTTCTCTGTCCTGTCACCATACTTCTCATGATTACAATTCAAGTTGCCTTATTTTCTAGGAGTTCAAAGCATCTAATTTCTGTGCATCCTATTTTATACCTATAGGCCACATGGCATTTAGCATCCATTAATGTCCATTAGTGTGTGCTAAGCTTTAATAAAAGTGACTTGCGCAGGGTCAGAAGGAGCTGCAGTATGACTAGAACCCATTGGAACCAACTTTGTACAATGATTGGGGGTGCTAAACCCAATGTAAATTAGCCCTCCATGGACACAGTTAAGGAGTTTGCTCAGTATTGGAGGTGCTCAAGCACCCACGGCACCCACAGAGCTGGCTTCTATGCTTGAACCTCCTGAGTTTCAGCCTACTGGGCTAACCAGTAGATTACTCCTCCACTCCTTGTTGGGCCTTAGAAAGGGCAGACCTAATTTTGTATGACTAATTTGTCAGTACAAATTTATGCATATACAGATTAGGCTAATGGAAATCTGCTTAGAGTTATACAGAAATTTTATCCATATAAAATCTACCTCTTTGTAATTTTTAGGCATTCTTATATGGTGTACCAAGAATGCTTTGACAAGATTGTGCCCATGCATGTCTGATACCTCATATCACAGGCAAACCAATGGGAAGTAGAAGCTTATGCATGTGGCCCATAGGTATGAAATAGGATGCACAGCATTTAGTGTGTACTAATGTGATTTAAGAATGCAGTGTGCTAGTTACTATTGCTTACTATTGGAGTAACTCTGATCATTTGAGTTACTCCAGAGTTACAAGAATACCATACTCATATGAAAAGCGAAACACCCTTTTGTTTTGGGGATTTCAAGCTCCACCCCCAACCCCAGCATCTCCCCTTCCCCATGGTATCCAGCATCTCTATCCTCCCCTACTTCTCAAACACCCCCTCCCCAATGTCTATCATTTCTGTTCTTCCCTTCAGTTCCCTCCACTGTGATGTCCAACATTTCTCTCCTTCCCTACTCTCAACCCCTGCCCCCATGGTGTCCAGCATTTCATTCCTTTCCTCCCCCCATATCTTCAGTATCTCTTCTCCCCCTCTTGTGGTGTCTAGCATTTCTCTCCTTCCTTACCTCTCAATCTCTTCCCCGCCTTAGTGACCAACATTTCTGTCCGTCCTTCCTCCCTACCACTGTTGTAGCATCTCTCTCCTTCCCCCTCCCCTGTGTTGTTCAGCATTTATATTCTCCTCCTCCATGGTCTCCCGCATATTTCTTCTTCCCTTTCACCATGAGGTGTTAATTTCCTTACCTCCTCCCCCCCAGGACAGTGATGACACAATATTCATAACAAAAGAGGCATCATGGCCAGCCAGAGTGGGGCCATGAGCATCTGTGCATGTGTAAGGCCTGACAGCTCCTGCCCCTTCTGAATTTCCTCTTTTGGAGAAAAGACTTGAGCATGTGCAGATGCTTGAGGTCTCATACCAGCTGGCCGCTGTAATTATGCAGATTGTACCATGGCTGCCCCAGGGAGAGAGGTAAGGAAATCTATACCTTGTAGAGGAGGGGAGGAAAAAAATGCTGGAAACCATGGGGGATGGGGGGGAAGAGAGAAATGTTGGACACCGCAGGGGAGAGGAAAGACAGAAGATCAACACCTTGTAGGAGAGGAAGAGAAGCCAACTGTGGCTCCCCCTTTTTCAATGACTATACATGACCATAGCTATATACTTCTAGTGGTCATATACTTGTCTTTTGGAGGCCCTTCACTGCTGTAGCCCCTCTAAAATTTTCTACCACTTCTTGTAAGAATTTTTCACCTCAAGGAACACAGTTTTATTGTCTCTTAGTCCTTAGGAATTAAACTTGTGCAGGTCAAAATTCAAAGTAATTTATTCAGATAATGGCCACCATTATCCAGATCAATGGTTTTGGCTGTGCTGCTATCAGTATTCAGCAGCACTATCCAAAAAGCACAGCTGAATGTTCTTATCACTTTGCCTCTATTTAGATTGTGTCAAGACAGTGCGTGGGCAAAGCTGGCAGTTTTCCAGAAAGTAGTGATATTCAGTTTACTATCTGGATAAAATTCTATCATTGTCCAGCTACCTATCTGCGTAGTGGTATGAATATTGCTATTATCTAGAGGTAGTCAGTCACTGCTCTACTTGAATATTCAGTGCCACTTGCTGTCCATCATGGTACCAAATATCCATGATTAATTGAAATGCCTCAAGTGGCATTTAAACAAATGCTAATCACACAAATGAAGCTCCCTACAAGAGTTCTCACGAGAAGAGGTTGACTATCCCAGTGTTCAGGAATAGTGTCTGTCATACTAGAATGACTCAGATTTTATTGGGTGAGGAAGTTGTGCATGACTATATCTCTCAGCTTCCAAGAAGATTATGTATAATTTGGTATTTACTAAACAGTGGACTTGCACCATAGGGGATGGACACATGCCCAGAATGTTTGGAGCTGACCCAACTGGCTTTGTTTGCATCATCTGATATATCTGAAAAGAGACTGGTATTATTTCAGAGAGATTGACACTCCAATATACAATTCATTATCATTTGTACAGTTCAGAACTGGAGATGTACATTTCTGTGCAATACATTCATTGGATTGATTCTTGTTTACAGTGATTAATAATAATAATAATAATAATAAATTTATTCTTTTATACCGCCATAACCAAAAGTTCTAGGCAGTTTACACTAAAAAGACAATCAGCAAAATGCAATAATACAGTAAAAAATACAAATATTTGTAAAATAGAATTTCAATAATAAAACTCACTAAGGGCTCCTTTAGCAAGCTGCGCTAGCGGGGTTAACGCGCACGACTTTTCATCACGCGCTAACCCCCGCGCTGGCCTAAAAACTACCGCCTGCTCAAGAGGAGGCGGTAGCGGCTAGTGCAGCCGGCAGTTTAACAAGCGCTATTACACGTGTTAAACCGCAAGCGTGGCTTGGTAAAAGGAGCCCTAAGTAATAAACTTATCGAGCAAAGTGGTCTTAATTAATTTCTGAAAACTACAATAGGATAACATAGCTTGCTGAATACATTTACCTAACCAAGATTGTTGCCTACCAGCTTGAAATGCCAGGGTCCTATTTAAGAAGGTCTTATATCGGCACCCATTAATTTTTGGATAAGCAAATAAGTAGAAGTTTCTAGTTTCTCTTGATGGTCTATGCAAAAAATGAGGAAAAAGGTAAGCTGGAGACAGTCCCGATATCAGCTTAAAGCAGATGCAGGAAAATTTGAATAATACTCTCACCTCCAAAGGCAACCAATGAAGTAAACGATAATATGGACTAATATGGTCGCTTTTTTTTAAACCAAAAATCAATCGAACAGCTGTATTCTGAATTATCCTTCATTTCCTTATAATTTTTTTGGGTGCTCCTAAATAAATGATTTACAAGTTTACAATAGTCTAAAATAGATAAAACTAATGCCTGCACCAATAGTTTGAATGATAAAGGATCAAAATATTTTTTTATGGTTCTTAATTTCCACAAAGTAAAAAAGCATTTTTGTACCACTAAGTTCATGTGTTCTGCTAGTGTTAAATATCAGTCTAGTGTGACTCCCAGAATTTTGCTAGATTTAATAATCGGGTAGTCATGACCATTAAGATGAAGCAATGAGTTTGTTATTTTGTCGTTGGGACTAGCCAGGAAAATTTGGTCTTTTCCGTATTGACTTTCAGTTTGAAATTCATTGTCCACTGTTCTATCTGAGTCATAATAGAAGATATAATAGAGGATATCCATAATAAATATTTATGAGATGGATTTGCATGCACTGCCTCCTTGAATTGCAAATCTATCTCATGCATATTTATTGTGGATATCCTGAAAACCTGACCTGGCTCCGGCTCTTGAGGACCGGAATTGCCTACCCCTGGTCTAGTGGGACAATAAGGAATATTCTTTTACCAAAGAAAATTTCAGGTTTATTTTAATGTTTTGCCCAATTTTATTAAATGCACAACTGAATAATGTATGATCTTTGCCTAGTTCACCATGGCAAATATCTACTAGACTGGGGCAACTATTGATACATGGAGCTCTCATCAAAAAACAAGGAACATCCTTTACTGGTCTAATATGTTGCCAAGTTAATATTTGTGGAAAATAATTTTACAGTCTAACAAAAGGCAAGGGAAACGTCTTTTTAACCAATGATAAAGTCTTTATTCAAATCTTTGGTCCCAGGGATCCTAGTTTCGGCGTATAGCGAACACCTTCCTCAGGGGACACCATAGAAAACATTTAAAACATAAATATGACAAGAAACACACTTCCAGCACCTCCCTGGCAGCGTGAGAGATGCCCAATCTCTCCCACCGCCAAGAAACACCCAACAGCAGCGTGAGATGTTCAATCTCTTCTGCCGCCAACCAATCCCCCCTCCCCCCCCCCACAGAGGGAGAGATGCCCAATCTCTCCTACTGCCAACCAACACATCCCCTGGTAGCATGTATTATAGCCTCCCTCAGCAACGGGAGAAATGGTCAATTTCTCCCGCGACCAAGAAACACACCTGCAGTACCCCCTTGGCAGCGGGAGAGATGCCCAATCTCTCCCGCCGCCAAGAAACACCAACCAGCAGCGGGAAAGATGCCCATTCTCTCGCCAACAGACACCCCAACCCCCTTCGGCAGCGGGAGAGATGGCCATACTCTCCTGCCACCATGCAACCCCCTTCCCCCTTACCTTACTTTCAGATGGCTGGCTGGAGGGAAACCTACTTCCTCCGGCCAGCTGGCCTGTCTCTTCAAAATGGGCCTTCCCCTCCCCAGTGCATCCCAGAGGGGCCCAAGGCTCTGACTGGCCTAGGTTTAAGGTCCCTCCAATGGGTGGGGCTTTATGTGGCTGGGGCAATCAGACTTAGGCCCCGCCCCCATTGAAGAGGAAGGCCAGGTGGCTGGAGGGAGTAGGCATCCCTCCAACCAGCCATCTTAAAGGTAAGGGGGAGAAAGCAGGGTTGTCGGAGGCATGGGTGGCAGCGGGAGAGCGTGGGCATCTCTCCTGCAGCTGAGGAGGGTGCGGGGTGACAACGGGAGAGATTGGGAATCTCTCCTGCTGCAGAGGGGGTACTGGAGGTGTGTTTCTTGGCAATGGAAGAGATTGGGCATGTCTCCTGCTGCCGAGGGGGGCTATAATACACACGCTCAAGAAGTGTGCTTTTAAATAGACAATTTATATTTACTGTAATTTTTTATTTTTTTCATTAGCCACAGTCAAAACACATGCCACAAGATGCACTTTTAACAGGTCCTGTCTTCACAAATTGGATAGAAACACTATATAGACAACCCACAGCCCGTATTCTGATTAACAACTCTCTCTCCAACAAATTCCCCCTTTATAGAGGCACCCGTCAAGGCTGTCCCCTTTCACCATTGTTATTTGACTTAGCATTGGAACCTCTCCTGTCAGCTATCCGACAATGTCCCCTAATTAAGGGTATCCCCTCGTCCAGTCGAGACATTAAATTAGCAGCCTATGCTGACGATGTCCTTCTCTTTCTCAGAGATCCTCTTGTCTCCTTGCCCCATCTTATTAACACTGTTTCTCAATACTCTCAACTCTCTGGATACTCTGTTAATTGGGAGAAATCAGAGATCTTTCCTCTCAATGACCATATCTCCTCCTCAGATCTGGCTCAATTTCCTTTTTCATGGTCACATGGAGCTGTGAAATATCTAGGGATCCTAATTCATAAAGATCCAGTACACGCCCAGGATTTGAACATATCCAAAATCAAAAATTTAGTTTCAAATACTACAACTCGTTGGTCCCCACTTTATTTGTCATGGTGGGGTAGAATAGCCTCCATTAAAATGACTTTAGCCCCGCAAATTAATTACACCCTTTCCATGCTTCCCCTCCTATGCCAGAAAAAAATTATTTCATTGGCTCAATATGAAAATCTCTGAATTTATTTGGAACAAGAAAAAACCCCGTATTGCTCTCGCCAAGCTGAAAGCCTCTAAGATTAATGGCGGATTAAATTTACCAGATTTTTATTATTATTATATCGCATCTTTAGCCAAATATGGAGCTTATTGGATCGTTAATTCTAATCCTCAGGATCAACCAGCATGGTTTGAAATGGAACGCTTTTTATGTGCACCACTGTGCGTTTCCTGCTTCCTTACGGTGTCAGTACCTAGACACTTGAGAAAGTATTCCTTGTTGAGTGCAACACAGCATGCTTTTCATCTTCTAGATGCAACAGCTGAGATCTCTGTTAGTGAAAGCCCGCTCATGTCCCTTTGGAATAACCCTAAAATTCAAAATAAAGGTAGATCCCTCTCATGGAAAAAATGGCAACGGGCGGGAGTCGAGTTTGCTCATCAATTGATCTCCTCCACCTCAATCGTTCCTTTTGATATTTTTTGTTCTGCATATTCACTTCCATCCTCTATACATTCCCAATGGCTCGTGCTTACTGGAATACTGTCTAAGGTACATATGCGCCATGACTTTATGACCTCTATCCACACTGTTCACCACTGGTCTACTCTGGCCTTAATGAAGGGTAGAGCGATATCTCTTTTTTATAGTATTCTAAGGGATCACTCTTTCACCTTTTCACCTCAATCAATGAACCAATGGAACTTGATTCTGCAGACTACGCTTTCTGATATGGATTGGGAACTTTTCTGGTCCTCCACAAACCGTCCTCTCCTATCTTCCAGAGTCTCACAATCAATGTTCTTCGTTATGTGGAATGCAGTATGGACCCCATATCGCATGTGGAAAGCGAAGCTAAAACAAGACTCCACCTGCTGGAACTGTTTGAAAGAGTCTGGAACTCTTGATCACATGCTTTTTCATTGCACTATAGTCCACTCCTTCTGGATTCGTATTTGGGACACTATAAAATCTATTACTAAGTGTTCAGAAGAGATTTCCATGGACATTGTAATTCTTCGTTCTCAACACCCTTGTTTCGCACAAACAAACTGCCCACCTAAACTCATTGATGCCATGTTTGTAACAGCTCTTATGCATATTCTGAAAAATTGGAAATCATCCTCGCTACTTGACTATACCTTTTGGTGGAACTCTCTGAGCATGTATCACAAATTTGAATCTTATGCATATGAGAAAAACATGATTTCTCGACTCTCCACAAACATGGTGCAAAATAAATCACCTTGGTCATTCTTAGACTCATATGTTCATTCTAACCAGTAGACACTTCTGCCTCTCTATCTATCTATCTCTCCCTTTTTCTTTTTCTCCCTCTTTCTTTCCCTCTCTCTTATTTCACTCTCCCTGCTTTTCTGACTTTCATATATCTTCTATTAGCAGTTACACATACCCTAGATTCTTTTTATTAATCTGGTTGTAAGTAAATGATTATAGATATGGACTTTTTCTATACCATTGTGTCTTATTCAGATTTTGTGTGTTTGAACTGCTTTCTGTAAATTTCTTATAATATTCAATAAAAACTATTGAACTAAAAAAAAAACCAAAAAAACAGTGCTGTCACTGTAGCGGCACCTTCAGACCAGTTGCTGATTTTTGGTGCCAAAAGCCCGACGCCGCTCTTGGAGAATGACTTGGCGATTTTTAAGAATTCACTCATTTTTCAATGGTCAAGAACTCATTTGCATGGCAGTGTCTGAGATTGCTAGAAAGATCGCTGCGATAAGCCGTTTTGATAACCCACTTCTAAAATGCATGCGCCCAGACTAAATCGTCTACAACCAGTTTAGCGACCGCGTTAAAGTTTTGAGAATGTGGCCCTAGGTTCTTCCTGTTGCTCTTCACTGGGGCACACACAAGACCTACAGCAAACCGCGTTTCTGAATGAGATGATGGGATTGTCCTGTGCCCTGGCCGGCCCCAACACAGAGACGTCGACCCTGATGATCTACAAAACAAAGGAGGCACGCCCTCAGTCACCCACACACGACCCCGACCGCAACCCACAGTCTGGTTACATCGTTCTCTCAAACCCTAACCCCGCCCGCTCCTTCTCTGGAGTCCCGCCTTCTCTGACGCAACGTCTTTCCGTCGGCTGAGCCCTGTCCTGACGTAAACAGGAAGTCGCACCAGAGAGGGGCGGGACATCGGAGGGAAGCGGCGGGGTCGATGTCCGTCGACCTCGAAGGCATGTTTGAAGGTAGGACTTGGGGGAGGGGGCGGAGAGCTGCTAGGCAGGGTGCCGGGCTGCGGGGGGACGACGGATACTCAGCGTGTCAGAGCGGTCAATGCGTGTGCCTTGGCATCTCCGAAAGAGAGGTGTGCTTATTAATACCATCTGGGCTTTTGCCTCTGAAAAGAAATATGGTTGGGTTTGCTTTGCATGGATTTCCAACTCGTGGTTAAGAAGGCTGTTCCTAACGACTATATCTATTCTATGCTTTTTTTGTTTTTCCAGCTTTCGCGTTCCTAGTGTTTGTTAGAGTAATAAATATCTGTGGGCCGTATAAGTAAGTTTTGGGTTTTTCTGTCTTTGCACAGCGCAATGTCTTTGTTGTTCAGCCGTTCTAACACTGCAATTGCTGTGAAGAAAGATAAAAGGCTAATGGCGGAAGTGAATGCCTCTCCGCTGAAACATTTTGTCACGGCTAAGAAGAAAATCAATGGCATATTTGAACAACTGGCAGCGTATATCCAAGAAGGCGCTATCTTCCTGGAGGGTAACTTGGATGAATAATTTGGCTTGCATAACTTCAGTGTTTTGATTATATAATTATTTTTTCAGTAATTTTATTATTTTTCCCTAGATGCTAAATAATTAAAAAGAGCCATGGAGCCCAGCATTCAAAGACTAACACAAGATTCAGCTACTTAGCCAGGCCCAAATAGGGAGACCCATTTACTGTTTTGATTTCTAAGGCCCCTTTTACAAAGTTTAAATGCACCAAAGCCCATTCAAAAGTGCAGTTGGTTTCTTATAATATCTTTTTATCCTTCTATACCGAGAACAGTTGTGAATAGAATTAGGCCCGGATCCTTTGCTTGTCAATCATGCATCAGAGCTGTTAAAAGAATCGAGGCTGTTTTTAAAACTGATGCCTTAAATGTAAGCCAGCATTTTACAAGCCTACATTTAAGGTGCCTGTCTTGCACCTAGGGTCGCCTAAGAATGCCTAAGGTCACTTCTGGCGTAAGCCAGGCTCATGCTGACCTTAGGCGTGCCTAGGCGCTTCCACAAGTGCGCAAATGGCACCTTCAATTTTGGCACCATTCACAGCATCGTTGTTGTTTTTTTTAAAGTGCATTCTGATGGTTGGTTAGAAGACGATAGGATGCCTACTACTGCCTAACTTTGGGACGGCATTTCTAGAATCCAGGCCTTAGTGAATATAATTTTGAAAATGACTCTGTTCCATTTTTTTAACATATCACACGATCACACCAGATGCCAGTTTGTCTATATCTTGATTTTATAGCTTACATTCTAAGTCTTCAGTCTTGGTTCTGAGACTTCTGCCTTTTGTAGATACAGTTAACTCTCCTCCTTTTATTCCCATTCACAATTTGTTTATTAGTTTTTGATTCGTTCATATGTCTGCTTTACATTTAAATCCAGTTGTGCTGTGTCTGCTTATATGAATATCTTCACTGAAATACCTCAGCCCCACCGCTATGTTAGTTTCAAAAAGCGGGAGATTTATGTGGTGCCTCATTTCATCTATCCTATTAGAGAGGGTTGGCATTATACATAATAAAGATACACTGGTATTGGGACTAAAGCTAATAGTGTCTGCTTCTATGACATTCTTTCTATCAGGATATTCTAATGAGATGGTTCCAAGCCTTTCTGTATAATGGTACACCCAGTATTAGGTTTATTTTCTTGTAGAAAGGGAAGAAAAGAGGTGATAGCATTCCATCTCCCCACCTTCCTCCCTCCCCCCACCCGCCCATACATTCTTCACAGTTTCAGTACTACTATAGGCCTTCTATAGGCAAGAGAAATTGGTCAAGTGCTACGCCTTACCTGCAGGTGCTTGCTCCTTCACTAGCTTCTGTCTGAAGTCAGAACCATACAGAACCTATAGCCTCAGGAGACTCGATAGTCCCGCACAGATCGAACTTCAGTAGGAAGCCAGAAGGAGGAGGGAACAGATAAGAACTGCTCACAAACTTCCCTTGCCGCAAGGAGACCACAGTGCAGAGAGGACAGGAGAGAGAAAACTACCATTTGCAGGAGAGGAGACTGTATTCTAGACCAAGTGATAAGTGTGAGGCTTGAAAGAGTGGAATGGATTGAATTTATTTGATTTGATATACCGCCATTTACATTAGTATTAAGCAGTGTGCAAAATTAAGGGCCTCTTTTACAAAGCCGTTTAGCGCGGGCCGCTGCAGTAACGGCCCTGAAGCCCATAGCGATTTAAAGGGCTTCGGGGCTATTGCTGCGCGGCAGCCACTAGCGCAGCTTTGTAAAAGAGGGGGTAAGAATACATAAAGTGTTGTCTTTAACCCAGACACACATGACAATCAATGACCATTCAAAGTAAAGCAACAACGTTGATAATTGACTACAGTAAGTCAAATATCTGAATAACCTTAAATGGTCATATAGAGCTCCTTTTACTAAGCTGCAGTAGTGTTTTTAGCACACGCTACCCCCATGCTACACGGAAAAACTAATGCCAGCTCAATGGAGGCGTTAGCGTCTAGCGCGTGGGGCATTGCAGCGCATGCTAAAATCACTAGCGCAGCTTAGTAAAAGGAGCCCATAGTGTTGCTAAAACAATACTCTTAAGCAATTTCGTTAATCAAAAATAAGACAAATCTAGCTGAAGGCTATCCTAATAATTCCAAAGCATTGGACCCACATAAGGAAAAACTCTTTTACTAGTTGATGAAAACTTCACTAACTGCAAGCTAGGTAACTGAAGAGTTTTTCTGGGAAGTTCATTTATTGGACAGGTATTCAGATTGATTCAAGGCAAATCAACTTGAACTCAATCCGCCTTTGCACTGAACTTGGGAGTAGCATCATGAAATATTTCTTTACAGAAGCTGTGGCAGTTGTACGGTATGGCTTCACAGTGGAGATGGTGGACACCAAAATGGTAACATAATTAATGAACATTTAAAATAAAGAGGATTTCTAGATGTGAAGAAATGAGGAGAGCCAAAGATCAGTTGTGATATTTGGCAATGATATTGGTCACATTAGAGGATTATATATTCTCAATTTTTGCATCTGGTACTTAGGATGCCTTTGCAGCCTAGACCAGTAAAACTAGGTGGGTGACAGAAGTAAATTGGCCCGTCATCTGCTATTTAGCAAAAAATGACTACATTCTTTTTTTTTTTTTTTTTTTTTTTGTCATGATCATATTTTATTTTGTTTTAAGAAACTTACAGGAATTCAGAACTTGATCCTGTTACCACAGAAGAGCAAGTATCGGAGGTGAAAGGCTATTTATCCAATGTTGCTGGCATTAGTGAGGTTTTGGCACGACGACACATGAAAGTAGCTTTTTTTGGCAGGTTAGTAAAATATTTTTTGTAAATATTAATGGTTGTGGCACTGCTGATGTGGGTAAAACTGAGATCTTATGTGGAGTGAGGAATTCTGATCTTTGGAAATTATTCTGAAATATTTATAGATACTTTAAGAGATTGTGATACATGACTTTCTGAAACCAGATGGCCCATGTAATGCAGTCTGTTGCTGGTCCTTCTTAGAAAGTATCGCATCCTAAAAAGACTAGCTTCTTTGGGGCCAATCCAGGTGCTAGAACTCTGTTTCCACTCATTTCTCAAGACTATAGTGAAATGTAGAACTCATTAGAATTCCCAGATAAAGTCCAGGTGCAGCAGTGAGTCATTTTTCATTATAATCATTAGACCCAGTCAGTGCTGCTGATATTGCAAGCTTTGATTGTTATACTCATGGGAGCCAACTTTTCAGAACAATTGGGGGTGCTAAACCTATTACAGATTACCCCTGCTTAGACAGAGTGAAGGTATTTTTCTACAATATTGGAGATGCCCAAGCACCTAGAGCTGGCACCTCATACTCATGTCTTGTGGCTGCTACTAGTACTAGTGTCACTAACTGGATAGATACATAGAGTAATCTTTTTATTTTCAGTTCAAAAAGTTTTATTTATTTTGAAATAGGAAAACAGTATAATAGTATGAACAGGTGTACAAAAAGGCAGATACTGATACAACCAATAATATATGTAGTCAGTACAAGTAGTAGGTCGTAAATGGATGCAATACAAGATATATAAATGGCAATTACATACAGTTTTGAGTAGGAAACGAGAACTTATACCAAAGGACAGGTACTATATTAAACATTGCAATAAGAGTATAACGGTGACCAAGTGAGATGATGTGATGAGAGAGTACCAGACTTCTCTGCATTAGCCTTTACATACATTAGCCAGTTATATAACACATTTCTCTGCTTCTAGGACCAGCAATGGTAAAAGCACTGTGATAAATGCAATGCTATGGGATAAAGTCCTTCCCTCAGGCATAGGACATACAACCAACTGCTTTCTACGCGTGGAGGGTACAGAAGGCAATGAGGCCTATCTGCTGACTGAGGGCTCTGAAGAGAAAAAGAGTGTGGCGGTAAATACTGTTGAAAGTGAAATGTTTTGTGTACATGAGAGAATGATTTATCGTTTAGATAGGGGAGTTGGTCCTAGAGAGTTGTATGAGGTAGAGAATGACACGGTGACAAAATTCATCACTGTTCACAATCCCATGTCATTATTTAGGGTCTATCTCAACTTCAGTACTTCTACATTAGCATTCTTTAATGCAAGGCTTAAGGGTCAGTGGTTGGGCCCATTCATACTCTGATTCTACCCTCTCTTCTTAAAGAATGAAATGGAGATGGTTTTCCGCAATTATCCTTGGGGACGGGAACGGTGATGAGTTTTGTCACCGTGTCATTTTCTAGTATGAGAGTCCTTTCTCAAGGGTGTTCAGATGGCCTTATGTATTTCCACAGTGACTTTCTACCATATGTTTTGAACTTTATATATCATTTTATTCTGTAAATTTGTGTACTTGTCGGTTTTGGGAAGAAAATAAAATATACAAACATTCCTAATGTTAGATAGTAAGCAAAACACTTACAAACGTATGCAGTAATGGCATGCATAAAACCGGTACATGAGTTCTCATTAAAGGCTGCAAACAACAGATTTGTCAGGATGTCCACAATAAATATTCATCAGATGCATTTATATATGTATGATAGGAGACTAAAGGTAACTTGCATACTTTAACTACGTTGAAAATTCGACCACTTTGTAGCTGAGAATATCAACAACAAAATCTTTATGAATATCAAGGGGTCAGTATTCAGTAGGACTTATCACAATTCCTACCTGGATAAGTCCCATTTACTAGATCCATACCCATATTTTCAGTTGCATTATCTGGATAATGCTGTTGAAAATCCAGACAGACTGTCTTGGCACTATTTGGATAGTGTCAGGGAAGGATGAGGAAGCTAAGCTGGAGCAGGAATTTACCAATTTAGTGGCAATTGTTCAGCCCTCTGACCAGGTAATTATTAAGATAAACTTAGGAAAGCCTTTTTGCTGTCTTAACTTTACCCATATTTAGCATCGCTATCCAGATATAACAAGCCCATAACAGCTGGCCACTGCAGGCTCAATATTAGCCCTGCCCCTCAATTGATCAGGTTAGATACCTCCCTGTGAGAGAAGCATTCTATAGCTGTTTGTGATGAGAACCTTTGTTTCAAGTTTATTTAAAATTTGTTTAATTGCCCTATCATATATTCAGGGCGATGTACAATTCTAAAAATATTTTATAACAGTACACAGGGGAACAAAAAGTTCATATAACAATTACATGAGTTTCAAAACAGATGGGACTAGTAGGGTAAATAAGATAGATATACAATAATTGGAGGCAGATGAGACAATCAAGGAAAATTACAAGAGGAGGGGTTTTTGTTTTGTTTTTTTTAAAAAAGGATGGATTTTGCTTTAGTTTTGGTGTTTTTTTACGATGTTTAGCAGTCAAATGCATCTTTAAAAAGAAAACATTTTAACTGACTCTTAAATCTACCAGCGTTTCTTTCCTCCCTTAAGTAGATTGGCAAGGAATTCCACAATTGGGGGGGGCCATGACGGAAAAAATGTATTGTCTTCTTGTATTAATGGTTTTAAGTGATGGAACAGTTAGCAAATGTTGGTACTACCTATCTATGCACTATATTATAAGGGGCTGTTTTTTGAAATTGCTGATGAGACAATCTCATAAAAGCTTCAGCTACATGTTTCTGATTTTGCTTCTTCTTTTCTGTCATTTCTTCCCAACTTTTTCTGTTTGCCTATTAGACTGTAAATCAGTTGGCTCATGCCCTCCATCAGAATGAACACCTAGATGCAGGTTGCCTAGTCAGTGTCATGTGGCCTAATTCCAAGTGTCCTCTTCTGAAGGATGACCTGGTGCTGATGGATAGGTGAGTCGAGAAATGGTTGTGTTTAATGAATTTAAAATATTTATAGCCTGCATATACCACATTTCAAGACGGGGAACAAAGAAACATGCACAATTACAGTAAAAACACTACAATACAACATATGTGATAAATATTAAAAAACTAAAACGCTGTGGATAAGATGTCCAAGATGCAGGCTTTATTGAAGATACAGTCATAAAATCCACTTAATAAAATGTATAGGACCCATAAGATGGGAACTATGGACCCAACACGGTCTGTGTTTTGACGACCCTGTCTTCCTCAGGGGTCCTATGGATAATGAAATAATGATTGGAATGTGTCCTAAAATGATATGTGGTTTATTTGTGAATAACATGATGAGTAGTGATTAAAAAGTCAAAAAAGTGACTTGATGTCAAAAATGATATTCTATGAGTGTATAAGTGTTGAAAATATCTCTTAAAGGTGGCTGAGTCAAAACTGATAAAAAGTGCCACTAAGTGACCAAATCGTAACTATAAAGTAAACATTAAGGGCTCCTTCTCCTAAGGTGCGCTAGCGGTTTTAGCGCGCGCTAACCACACGCTAAATAAAAAACAATAACGTAAGCTCTATGGAGGCGTTAGCGTTTAGCGCGTGCGGTATTCTAGCGTGCGCTAAGCGTTTGCTAAAACCGCTAGCGCACCTTAGTAAAAGGAGCCCTAAGGGATGGTGAGATAGGTGTGAGTGGATTTAAAAGAATATCCTTCCAGTGAAAAACGTAATAGATGCCTGAGGGGGGGGATTGAATAGACAGAAAGAAAGACCATTGTGAAATATGAATACATACCCTAAGAGTCCTAAGTCAAAGAATGTGGATCAAGGGCTGAGAACTAAAAATGGACACATGAAAGTAAGCCTATGTATATGGCAGGACAAGAGTGTAAGACAACTAAAAACCAGATTTAATATAAAACGTGTACTTATTAAAATAGTCCATTTATATGTATGAGGCTAATTTGATCATTAGAAAAAAATTTTTACATCTAAGGACAAATGAAATTATAAAAACAAAATCTAAAAACAATGTGAGCCAAAAGGAATGATAAAATCCGCCCTGTGGGGAACAAGATAAGATAGATGTCCCATATTGAGCGCACTCATGCCAATAATGCAAGTAATGCAATCAATAAAAAATAATAAACCAGTGTATAAAAGCAAAGCTAAAAAAAGGGTCTACCCAGGTATATGCATACAGGACTGAAGATGGAAGTGGTAAAAATATAAAAGCAGTGCTGAGAAAACAAAAAGAGACTACCCAGTATATGCATGCAGTGCTAAGATGAAAATGGTGAAAATATAAAAGTATATAGTGCTTACCAGTCCTACTTGAGAGCTCTGCGCGATAGAGTAATGCTCTAGTGCTGTAGAAAACCACGTGTTTGTGCAGGGGGGGGTGGAAGCAAGAGGGGGGTATATCTTTTGTTTTGGTATTATTCCTGATGATAATGATGGAAGGGGGAGGGAATTTTTATATTTTTTATAGATACTGATTGATTATAAGTGCTTGGTTGATTATCATTATTTGTATATAAATTGTATTACAACTTTTTGTTGGCATTAAAAACTAAATATGTTTATTAGAGGAACAAAGCACAGTAGATAAAGACAGTGGTCAAGCTGGAAGTACTACAATAAAAACATCAATACAAGTGAACATTGCTACCAGGCGAAGAATCAAACAAGCCAACAAAGAAAGAAAACATATATTAAAAAAAAAACAAAAAACCCAAAAACTAAATAAAGTTAAAAAAAAAAAATCCTTTAGCAGTTTAAATTTGTCTAAAGCTGAGATTACTTGTTTTTAGCAGAACTCCTTTGGATGCGCTGCCTTTATTACCCGACAGTAATATTGTGTTACTTCATCTGTTCTTTTAGTCCTGGAATTGATGTAACCACTGAACTGGACAGTTGGATCGACAAGTTCTGTCTGGATGCTGATGTGTTTGTATTGGTGGCAAACTCAGAATCCACTCTCATGCAGACTGTAAGTTGTAGAATTTTGCCTTCAAATAGAAACTCTATAGGATGCCTTGGGAAGTTTTCATGATCTCTTTCAGACCCTGTAGAAGATAATGTAACTTCTCTGCAATTGTAACTGACCTGAAAAATAACTTCACCGTAAATGTAGCATCGCCGAAAATGTAAATGTAGCTAGGCCAAAAAAAAAAAAAAAAAGTGTAACTTCGCTGTAATGTACAGTCTCTTCATCTGTTAACCGCATAGAACTTCCATGGTAATGCGGTATACAAAAATAAAGTTATTATTATTATTATTACCCCATTGCAATCCTTTTTATAAAAAATGATATTGAGGCGGTAATAAGGGTAAAGTTAACCAGACATGTTTACTCATTAACTTTAGACTGGGTTTTTAGCCTGACTTTATTTGGGTTCAATACCGAGAAGAGGTTACGTGGTTAACTTTAGGCCTGCAATTTGGCTGAACAAAATTAACTTTCCGGTACTGAATGACTAAGGTTTAACTATACCACAGAAACGTACAAAGGCTGCCTTTTTATCCAGCTACAATTTGTCCAAAATAAAATTTGGCTGATCATTGAGGAAGAAAATTGAGACAGGGTGTAACTAGCTAACTCTGAAGTTAACCAAGCAAAATATTTGACCGTGTGTATGATATACAGTAATTGCAGACCTCATACAGCTTATGGAAAGAATTTCCCTAGGGTGATTTTTTTTTTTTTTTTCTGTAAAAACACTGTGTGACAGCTAGTGTTGAAATGGGTTTTTCCCCCTTTTTCTTTCTCTTAAAAAATATATTTAAAAAAGAGGTAGCTAATGCTCCTTGACATTGTCTTTAGAATGTTTGAGCACTCACAAGCTGTAGTACTGGTACTATTATACATCGTCTTATGCCAAATTTACTGTTAATTTGCTTTATTGGATATATTCTTTTGTTATACTCAGTAAACTACTTATACAATTTAAAAAAAACCCCAAAACACCTGTCTGATTCCCTTTTAACACACATACTCATAGAAACAGGATCAAGATTCTGTAATGCAGATACAGATATGGTTCCTTCATACCTGAAGAATTATTTGGATTCCACAGCACACTGTCTATCGTTTTTTTTATTCTATTTTCTTTTATAAAGGAGAAGCAGTTCTTCCACAAAGTGAATGATCGTCTTTCTCGTCCCAATATCTTCATTCTAAATAATCGCTGGGATGCATCAGCTTCCGAACCAGAGTACATGGAAGAGGTTTGTGTTAAGCCTGCGAGAACTGTTTGAGAATAGTTCCTATGACGGCTCCTAAGCATTATATAGTCGATCAATAACTGATAATGAATGCAAGGCAAAGGTCTTGAGCTTAAGATAGCCCTGTAGTAATTTTTATAGTCACTGAATGATCCTAGGGCAGAGTTAACAGTCAGTAACCCTAGTGGTGAGGCATTTTAGTTGACAGTGAGGGGAAAAAGACACTGGTAACCCAGGCATCTGTATTTGGTTTGGTTTGCTGAATTGAAGTGTTCTCATGGGCCAAATGCTTTCTGTGGTGGAAGTCTTTAGTAAAGTGGTCTGCCGGGAGAATCATGCATGGCCACAAGAGCTAGGACTGGGCCCTGAAGGAGGCACCCAGTCTACTGCTTTTTGTGTGGTGAGTAGCACTGTAATGTTCTCCATACTGGTGCTCTCTGCATCAACTTCTGTGCTGGTCTTTCCAGAGTTATTTGCATTGCACAGTGAGGGTTGCCATGATGCTACTTCAGGATTTCTTACCATAGTGTAGCAGAGATCAGATCACCAGCATCATGATGATAATCAGTATGGCCCCAATTCTATTTTGAGTGCAATAGGTGTGTTATTCTGGATGGACGGGAAATATCCCCATGCTTGTGAGCCATGTAGAAGTCACTCCAGTTTTGAATCCCTCCTCCTTCACTAGAGTGCTCTGCTGCCCACTTCAGATATTCCTTCTGAACACGAGCCAGAAGGAATCTTTCTGATCTGCTCTGTTTGTTTTATTTTTGTTTTTGGGCATTTTTTTAAAAAATGGATTTGGTGCTCAGAGATCCCCTAGTTGAGGATCCAGCTCTGCCTGGCATGGAGGAGAAGCAGACTGAGGTCTGCAGCTGACAGAAAAGAATTGCATAGCCCATAATGATCTCAATCTTGGGAGATAGGTGGATTCTTCAGGACTCACTATTTTTGTGTGTTATAGGTACGACATCAGCACATGGAACGCTGCACCAGTTTTCTGGTAGACGAGTTGGGCGTAGTGGATCGGGTA
Source organism: Geotrypetes seraphini (assembly GCF_902459505.1). Taxonomy (NCBI): domain Eukaryota; kingdom Metazoa; phylum Chordata; class Amphibia; order Gymnophiona; family Dermophiidae; genus Geotrypetes; species Geotrypetes seraphini. The sequence goes on from NC_047098.1 coordinate 28,317,016, forward strand.
CAGGCGAGTGACCGCATATTTTTTGTATCTGCAAAGGAAGTACTAAACGCTCGGATCCAGAAAGCACAAGGAATGCCAGAAGGCGGTAGGGGAAAAATTATTATTTTCATTTATTCAAGTGAAGATGCTCAGAAGATGATTCTAGTCAAAATATAACAAAAGGACTTCCTAATGGAGGGATTGGATCTATGTGGTAACGGTGGGTTATTTTCAATCACCTTGTGATTATATATGCTATTTTCAGGTGGAGCACTGGCAGAGGGATTTCAAATAAGGATGTTCGAATTTCAGAACTTTGAGAGAAGATTTGAGGTGAGCAGAATTATTTTTTTAAATTACTTTGTGAAATGTAAGCCAAAAAAAAGAAAATTGCTGTTTCCCGTTATGCTTAGTAATCACATAGCCTCAAAACTACAGGAAGGTGCAGTACAGGAGGGTGCAGTAAATCTGCTGTGCTATATTAATGGGAGTACATCTTTAAAGATAATTTATTCTGTACACATTTATAATTTGCGATTTATTACTTGCCTTTCTCAGATCCAAGCTCAAGGTTCACAAGTTATTTTTCTGCCCAAGTGGACTTACTATCTGTTTTGTGCAGTGGAGTGACTTGCCCAAGGTCATAAAAAGAGGAGTTAGATGCAGGGTCACTCTAAACCAGTGGTCTCAAACTCAAACCCTTTGCAGGGCCACATATTGGATTTGAAGGTACTTGGGAGGGCCTCAGAAAAAAAATAGTTAATGTCTTATTACAGAAATGACAATTTTGCATGAGGTAAAACTCTTTATAGTTTATAAATCTTTCCTTTTGGCTAAGTCTTAATAATAATATTATAATTTATAGCTAGAGAGATATATGATCAAGAAACTTTTATTTTACTTTTGTGATTATGATAAACATACCGAGGGCCTCAAAACAGTACCTGGCGGGCCACTTCTGGCTCTAAACTGACTTCCCTGATTTTTGACGTAAGGCTATTCTTCCACTCCATCTTGAATGGATGGATAGAATTACATTCTTACCATAAAATAAGATTCTCTATTTGTTTTTTGCCAGGAATGTATATCTCAGTCTGCGGTGAAGACCAAATTTGAGCAGCACACTGTAAGAGCCAAGCAGATTGCAGAAGTGGTCCGTCACATAATGGATTCAGTGCATGTTGCTGCCCAGGAACAGAGGTGAGTTGCAACTGCTTGGCAGAGCTGGGTTGAAACATAAGAGTTGCCATACTGGGATAGACCAAAGGTCCATCAAGCCCAGTATCCTGTTTTTAACAGTGGCCAATCCAGGTCACAAGTACCTGGCAAGATCTCAAGTATAAAAACAAATTTTCGCCACAAGAATAGCATTATACAGGAATCAACATTGGGGAGGGGAAAGGCCCCTCCCCAATGTCGATTCCTGTATAATGCTATTCTTGTGGCGAAAAAGATGATTCTGACCTACTGGGCTTCCAAGGACTACCCCCCAGCTACTCAATGGCGGGCCAGGCTGAGAGAGATGGCTCAATTTGAGATTCGTTCCTATGATAAATCCGAACGATTGGACATGAGGCATTATGTTACTTTGTGGGGGGGGGGGGGCTTGCTGGATCTCCTTGATACTTAATTGTTCTTTACCCTTATTTTTGTCTTGGCACTGACTGTGGTGTGTGAGCTTCCTCTACCTGTACTTCAGGGGGGGGGAGAAATGAATGGGTGGTATGTCTGTGTAGCATGTTTGCGTTGGTTGTAGTATGTATGCCGTGTGTCTGTTGTGCGGTTTGGGGTGTTTGGCTTGGTGTGTGTTTGCTTGTGGATTGGTGGGTTTCTAAAGCAAAAAATACTATAGCTGGTGATCTGGTCTGGAGTTATGCCTGCCTGAGGTGATATGGATCTGAGCTGATCTACTCATTTTCTCTTTGCTGGTTATGGACCTGTTCCCTGATGGACTCTCTCTTTAAGGTGGATAGTCTTTGATGGATCTTTTATTGCTCTCTTTGTTCTTCTTGTATGGTTTCTTTGTTGTTTGTGACTCCTTGTTTGGATCATTTGTCATTTTCAATAAAAATATATTTAAAAAGAAAAACAAATTTTATTCTGCTTATCCTAGGAATAAACAATGGATTTCCCCATCTTATTAATGGCTTATGGACTTGTCTTTTAGAAAGTTATCCAAATCTTTTTTTACATCCTGCTAAGCTAACTGCTTTCACCACATTCTCCAGCAACAAATTCTAGGATTTAATTACAAGTTGAGTGAAAGACTACACCTAACCTTTCATAACGGAATCTGTGCTTGAACATCTACCATTGGAATGAAGATACTTTGTTCCTATTTTTATTTGCATCTTAGTACCTCTTGCATGATAATGTTTTTATTTTGTATGAAACTTCTCATACACTAGTGATAATCCTTCTTTCCACTTCTGAGGCTAGTTGATCATTTGCTGAGTCATTGGGTACTGGTGGAATTGAAAGTGGATGAAGCAATGTTGATTGATTATATCCCGGAATATGGAAATATGTCATGGCAGTACTAATTGTATTTCACAGCTGTTTTCAGCTTATCACTGAAAACAGGAAGTTCAAGAGACTGGTGCAGTACTACATCTGCTCCTCTCCATAAAATGAAGGAAGTGGGGGAAAAATTACAGACTTTAATTTGACATCACTGAGGGACTAAGGATAGATTAATGCAATAACTTGAAGCTAGTGGGTTATGACAATTTAAGGGACACTTTTTTACAGTACAAGAGAAAGAACTTACTAAGAAAATGGTTTGAAATTTAAAAAATGATCTGAATTAGAGGCTGACCAAATTTCGGTTTTAGTTACAGCACCAAAACTGGCCCAGAATCCATTTTCTGCCTGTTTTCCGCTGAAAGGTTATTTTAATTTTCAGTCATGTTCAGTTTCAGCCAGAAATGAGCATTTGTTTTTCAGTGGAAGCTGAAAATTTATACTTTGTCCTGTTTTGTCTCCCTTTCACCTCTATGTCTCCCTGGGTCTATCTTACAATCCCTGTTGGTCTAGAGGTGTGGTTGCAGCCAGAGCTGTATATCCAGTGTTATCTGCTCTCAAAATGGCTGCCATGACTGAGGTCATTACTCTTGCCATCAGTACACCACTAGACCACCAGGGTTGTAAGGAATTTGTGAAAGGTGTTACGCTTTTTTTTTTTTTTTTTTGGTACTACAGTTATGAGCTTGCACAATGGTTTATGTAGTAAATAGACTGTTCCAATACTTTCGATAAAACATTTAGTAGGAATTTAAGTCCCTAAGTTAGGATGATAAGCATCTTAGGAATTAGGCTCTCTTTGGAGTTATGACTGTCACCCTGAGCGTAGCACAAAGTCAGTCACTATAAAAGCACCATGGTTTTTAGTTTGTTTTCATTAGCTGTGGTCCATGGGTATGGAGGCTATTTTGTCTGGAGATAAAATATTTTCGTTGTGAGCAGATGGGAAGAAGCAACATAGAGGAAGATAGCAGGCTCCCCCTCCCACTAGGAACATTACAGAGGACAGGAGATGAAGTGTACATAATAGATTTTTATTTCTAGAAACATTTAAGATATGAGGAATATAGTAAACTAGTCTTTAAGCTCGTTACATTAACGGGTGCTAGAATAGATGTTTGTCTTTCTGTCTCTCTCCTTGGCCGCTTTCTGTCTGTCTTTCTTTCTCTCTCACTCCTTGGCCGCTATCTGTCTTTTTTTTTTTTTTCCCTTTGTCTCTCATTGGCCGCAGTCTGTCTGTCTTTCTTTCTGTCTGTCTCTCTGGCCCCCTGTATGTCTGTCATTCTTTCTGTCTGTGTCTCTCCCTAGCCCTATCTGTCTTTCTGTCTGTGTCTCTCCCTGGCCCTATCTGTCTTTCTGTCTGTGTCTCTCCCTGGCCCCCTGTCTGTCTTTCTCTGTTGCACCATGCCTGCCTGTGTCTCCGTGGCCCCCTTCTATCTCCCCCCCCCCAGAGAAAACCAAGATTGCTGTCTGCCCCCAGCACACCCCTCCCCCCAAAGCAGCCCTCTTTTCCTCTCCCCCTCTACTTCCCTGTGAAGCAGTAGCAGAATTTTTACCAGCATGGGACACCTCGCAGCACCCACACCCTGTCCGCCTCGTCCAGGCCGAAGGACACCCTCCTGCCGTTGCTCTAGCCGCCAGCAATCAGGAGACAAACCATTGCTCAAACCACAAATGAAACATGGCCACGGAGGCAAGGATCACGGAGTTATAAGTGCGCTTGCCCGCTTAGGGTTTTATTATAGAGGATGGATACTTAGTATAATGGTAAACTGTAATCCTGTGTAAACAGTATACATATATAATAGTGTAATCATAAGCAAACATGGCACCCTAGCCAGGCAGCAGGGAGGCTGACAACAACCACAGTAGAATCCATCTGAATCTGCAGAAGCCTGTGAAAACCGCTCAGAATTGACCCCCCCCCCAGTCATTAGTAACAGTATAGAAGCTTCCAATAAAGATTGTTTAAATTATTATATTCTGGCTTGGAAACTGTGGGTTTAGCAGAGAAACTCAGACTGCAAGCTTGGACAGTCCCCACTGGTTGACATTCATACTACCGTGTTTCCCTGAAAATAAGACCTACCCCTAAAATAAGCTGTAGCATGATTTTTGGGGTAAGTCTTAATATAAACCCTATCCCCGAAAATAAGTCCTAGTCTCTGGTGGCAGCAGCGCTCCCCCTGTGACCCTTCCATCTCCTCCACCTATCCGAACCCCTACTGTGAGACCAAAATATAGTACCTTATAACAAACTGCATCGTTGGCAGCAGAGGCCCCATCGCGGCTTTCTCACACCTGGGCGTTCCTCTGCCGCGTTGTTGATGACATCAGCAGCAACACGGCAGAGGAACACCCGGGCATGAGAAAGCCGCAATGGGGCCTCTGCTGCCAACGATGCTGTTTGTTATAAGGTACTGTATTTCGGTCGGGGCAAGTCCTGATGGTATGTGTTTTGACTTGGTTTAACTGACCTTTTTTTCTCTTATGAGGGTTTACTGCCTGGAGAAGCGAGAAGAGCGACAAGATCGCCTGGAGTTTATTGATAAACAGCTGGAGCTACTAACTCAGGATTACAAGCTGAAAATAAAACGGGTCACAGAGGAAGTGGAGAAACAGGTATATAAGTTCATTAGTAAACGTAAACTAGAGACTTTGTCACCATTATTCACAGCGCGGACTACAAAAGGGCAGGCTTTCAGCAGAACAGAAGAGCATGAACTCTGAAGAGTAGTGGGGAGCAGAAGTATTGTGTGGAGTGTGTGCTTGGTACTGAGTGACCAGATGGAGGGAAGCATCTTTTTGGTCTAGTATTTACTTGAAAATATTGGGAATAGAGTACTCTCATTGGCAACTATTTTAGACTTTAAATAATTTTAATTTTGGATTTTATTTTTTATTTTTTGCTTTTCTATGTTTTAATGGTGTAGCTTTCTCTTTTGTATTTGTAAACCGTGCTGTTGCTAAACTGAAGTGCGGTCAAAAATTTTTACTAAACTTAAACGGCAGGATCATCAGAATGCTAGTATTTGTGGATCTTGAGGCAGAAGATTGAGTTGATCATCATATTTAAATATAGTAATGGGGTGGCCATCATTGGAGCAGTGAAAGAGGAAATAAAATAAGATCCAGGCTTTAGGGAACAGTTTCCAAAGTGAGTCCCAAAACACTGTGAATTAGCATGGACTTCTTTAAACAGGAGTGCTAGCTAACTAGATTGTGAGCTCACTGGGACAGATAGGGAAAATGCTTGAGTACTTGATTGTAAAACCGCTTAGATAACCTTGATAGTCCGTATATAAAATCCTAATAAAAACTTGAAAAAAAAAATCAAAAAAACTTCTTACTCTGAGTATGAATCTGCCTTGAAAAATAAGCAATAGAGAGAACTGACTCGAGCTAATTAAACCTCCAAGAGAAGTACTCATAAAACTGTAACTTTGCTCAGAGGCTTGTAACTCTGAAGAGAGGGAGGTAACCCTCTCTTGAAACAAGAGTTATTATTTCAAATCATAGCAAGGTGTTTTAGTAAAAATGAGTCCAACTCTTGAGGGTAACAAGGCTTGAAAAAATGTTCAATACTTAAATGGAGTGTTTTGCAGAATTTTTAAAAGTCCAAAAATAATGATGATTGCATTCAGGAAAATTGTACTTAACTTAAATGCAGAACATACAACTTCCAGGGTCCCGACGTGGCCCCGTTTCGGCGACTGCTTCAGGAGACCCCGCCAACCGAAAGTAGATAGTTTTTGCAAATATCACACTGAGTATAAGTGCTTCAACTGTAAGCGGTTCAAAAACTGAAAAGTTCCCTGCAACTTTTCAGTTTTTGAACCGCTTACAGTTGAAGCACTTATACTCAGTGTGATATTTGCAAAAACTATCTACTTTCGGTTGGCGGGGTCTCCTGAAGCAGTCGCCGAAACGGGGCCACGTCGGGACCCTGGAAGTTGTATGTTCTGCATTTAAGTTAAGTACAATTTTCCTGAATGCAATCATCATTATTTTTGGACTTTTAAAAATTCTGCAAAACACTCCATTTAAGTATTGAACATTTTTTCAAGCCTTGTTACCCTCAAGAGTTGGACTCATTTTTACTAAAACACCTTGCTATGATTTGAAATAATAACTCTTGTTTCAAGAGAGGGTTACCTCCCTCTCTTCAGAGTTACAAGCCTCTGAGCAAAGTTACAGTTTTATGAGTACTTCTCTTGGAGGTTTAATTAGCTCGAGTCAGTTCTCTCTATTGCATTTTAGCTACTTTCTGACTCTCAATTGCTACATTCTCCCTGTGTATTTGGAAACGCAGTTGAAAAATAAGCAGTCACTTGATGATAAATCATTGTTTTGAAGGCTTTTGTTGTTGTATTCCTCCCTGGGTCTCTGACAGGGGTAGATAATTTTAATTTGAATAAATCAGAGACCAAGTTATTTATTCTAAAATATTAATTTTGCATATTTGTGAGCCCTTCATTTGAAAAATGCAGACACATCCTAAGAGCACATAAAAAGGATGTTCTAGCAGCACATCTAGGTGCTGGTTGTAAGTCTGGCTGCAAAGGAATGGTATATGTAGTGAAATGTACATGCTGTGCTATGTGCTCTTTTCAGGGCTGCAGGACCAGATCTTGAGAAATCTCGATAGTGTAAGAGTCCTGAAGGACTGTTCCCAAAGCAAGGGCCGTCGAAAGGACCCTTTCTTTAAGCTTAGAGTCGCAGAAACAAACAATTATGTCTTTCGGTTTGTTAAAGCGAGCAGGCCCCAACAATCTGTGAGCCCCCTGAAATTGCACCTCCCCTGGGTCCATGGGATGATTCTCATCGTGCAAGATAATACACACAATTCTTTAAACCACGTCTTCCATTTTCACATATTCTGATGTTTCAGGGATGCTGCGAAACGTAAGTTGTAGTGTGTCTCTCTATTCCAGTGTATTGCAAACTTTGTGCCGCGGCACACCAGTGAGCCTCCTGAGATTTCAGGTGTGCTGTTGTACACTGTGGAAGAGGAGAGATGCTGGCGCTAGCTGTCTACAGGACATGCCTCTTGCAAAGAGAGGCACATCCTGTAAGCAATCTCCTGACGCTGGCACTTCTTCTCTCTGCTGGCACCTCTTCTCTCTTCTCAGCGCAAGGCCCATTTGAAGGGCCTTTGCACATGTGCTGACGTCGGGGCCTTTCCGGGTGTCTATTTTATCAAGCAGTTTGTGTCCGTCTCTCTGCAGTCTTGGTAATTTTGTTCCAAGGCCAACAGGGAGTCTGCTTGCTCCTCGGCACATGTTTCAACATCCGCCACCCTGCGGCCTAGTTCAGATATTTCACCCAAAGTTCTGCCAAGAGAGTCACGATCTCTGCTTGAATCATCTCTGCCCTCCATGATCTCAATTCTAAGCTAGGAGATGGCAGATCCATAGAAGCCTCCTCCACCAGTGTTGTGTGCTCACTCAGCGGGCTTATGTTAGTCGGTTCCATTGGAGGTACAGACGCCATATTACATGGCTGATGCGGATCGCTGTTTCGTCTAAGTAATCTCAGCTAAGTTGATTGAATGTTGTTTAGACATCAGGGAAGCACCATAAACAGGCTTTTGTTAAAATATTTAGCCTAAATCAGCACATTGGCCCGCAGAGAACAAGGATCAAGCTGCTTCAATGTTGGCTGATGTCTCTTCCTCCCCACCCCCTCGGGAAAGCTGTAAGCATTTTAATGTGTTTGCATATCCCTTGGGCGAGTCTAGGATGATTGAACGTGGCCATTTCATTGCAGCCATTTCATCACGATGAACTGGCCGGAATGAATTAAATTTAGTAGTTGGAGGAGGGGGGGTTCCCCCCACCCCTGCCTCACGTTGGCCCCGGAGCAGCAGAGCGAGGCCAGGAAGCAGGCAGTGGTAGCTGGCGTAGAGCGGGTGAGCCCTAGGGAGAGAAGCTGCTGCTGGAGCCCATTATCCCATTCGGCTCTGAGACCAGCAAATGGTTTCACTGCAAAGTCAGAGCGGGGACTGTCTACTGTATGTTAAAATGTACAGCATTGCGTACGCCTTTCAGCGCTATAGAAATAATAAATAGTAGTAGTAGCAGCAGTGGCTGGCATGGAGTCCCTCCCAAACACACCCAAAATTCTTCCCTCCCCCTCTCCTCTCTGTTCGTGATCCATTCGGGACCTCTCCCTCAAGCACTCCCATCGCACTATCAAACTCGCAGCTTTCCTTCTTCATTTCATCGCTGCTGTTTCATCGCAGAGATTGAGCAAAGCTATTTGTTTAAAGCTGAGAGAGCATATATTTAAGCAAGCACAGCAAAAAAATGCACTAATTATGAGCCACCTCCACACTTCTTTATTACAGTGCCTGCTATCATTTATAGAATAGAGCTGTAAGCCAGTTAAGGAAACACCAGAATCCGTGTACGTTTTACCAGTTGGGTATTTTCCATGTCCATTTGTTACATGGGCTTTTCCAAGTTTGTCCTGTTCCAGTCTGTAAAGGCAGGACTGTCCTGAGCTGGAAATGTGCTCTGCTCGACATGCGCCATGGAGCTACTGTCTTGTCCACTGCATCGCAGCCAAGCATGGAAGGCAATAGACAGGACTCAATTTTGGATCTCCCACCTTCCTTGTGCCCTGAGCAGCCACACTGCCCACACATAGATTGCTATGGCCCTGTGTAGAGGTACATGGCCAAGGAGGGTAGAGACCCTGCTTAAATTTGGATAGATTACATCAGCAGTGATTGGAATTAAGAGGCCCGAGACTGGGGGAGAAGGCATAGAGACTCGGTATTTGGAGGAGGTGGAAATATCATGCTCAGGATGAAAGACTTAAGAACATAAGTAGTGCCTCTGCTGGGTCAGACCACAGATCCATCACGCCCAGCAGTCCGCTCCCGCGGCGGCCCAACAGGTCGTGACCTGTCTGAATCACCCCTTGGTTTCTCATCGAAGTCCTATCTTACCATCCAATTCTTGACCCTTTGTCCCCGCACCCCTTTCAGTACCCTACGATCCCTTTGTCCCTCAGGAATCCGTCCAGTCCCTGTTTGAATCCCTGTACTGTATTCTGCCTGATCACTTCCTCCGGGAGCGCATTCCATGTGTCCACGACCCTTTGGGTGAAGAAAAACTTCCTTGCATTTGTCTTGAACCTATCCCCCTTCAGTTTCTCCGAGTGCCCCCTCGTACCCGTTGTCCCTCTCAGTCTGAAGAACCTGTCCCTATCCACCCTCTCTATGCCTCTCAGGATTTTGAAGGTCTCTATCATATCTCCCCTGAGCCTCCTCTTTTCCAGAGAGAAGAGACCCAGCTTATCCAGCCTCTCGGCATATGGGCAGTTTTCCAGCCCTCTTACCAGCTTCGTTGCTCTCCTTTGGACTCTCTCAAGTACCGCCATGTCCTTCTTGAGGTGCGGCGACCAATACTGAACGCAGTATTCCAGATGCGGGCGCACCATCGCCCGATATAGTGGCATGATGACTTCCCGCGTCCTGGTTGTGATACCCTTCTTTATGATGCCCAGCATCCTGTTGGCTTTTTTCGCCGCTGCTGCACACTGTGCGGATGGCTTCATTGATGCATCCACTAGCACACCCAAGTCTCTCTCAAGTCCGCTGTCTCCCAGCAGTGCCCCCCCCCCCCCCATTTTGTAGTTGAACAACGGGTTCTTATTTCCTATATGCATGACCTTGCATTTCTCAACGTTAAAGCGCATTTGCCATTTGTTTGCCCAGTCTTCCAGCTTGTCCAGGTCCCTTTGCAGGTCCTCACACTCCTCCCTGGTCCTAACTCTGCCGCAGAGTTTGGTATCGTCCGCAAATTTTATAACTTCGCATTTTGCCTCCGTTTCCAGGTCATTGATAAATATGTTGAAGAGTAGCGGCCCCAGCACCGATCCCTGCGGCACACCGCTCGTGACTCCCCGCCAGTCAGAAAATTGGCCCTTCACTCCAACCCTCTGCAGTCTACCTGACAGCCAGTGCTTGATCCATCTGTGTACATCCCCGCCCACCCCGTGGTTCCACAGCTTGTTAAGCAGCCTTTCATGTGGCACCTTGTCAAGGAGGGAGAAGGCTTAGTGCATGGGTAGAAGACAGCTCATGCATTGCTAGTGAATGGGGAGCATAAGTCCCCAGTGGCAGGTAGCAGAGGAACTGGACACTAGGATTGAATGGATTTCCACACTTGGTGAGGGGGACAGAGGAGAAAATTTATGCTGGATTTGGCTTAGGAGTATGAGGAAAAGGGTTTTTTCCCCCCTGTTTTTGTAATGCTTTTTTTGCCTTTTTTAAATAGGTATCCAATGCAATGGCTGAAGAAATCAGGCGATTGTATGTCTTAGTGGATGAGTTTCAAACGGATTTCCATCCTTCTCCAGTTGTCCTCAAAGTCTACAAGAATGTGAGTGGAGAGCTCTACCTTTTCTTGAGTTTTATGTACCCAAAAGAAAACTGTAGTGTGTATACACTATGAATTTACTTTTTTTTTTATTTATTTATAATTTTGAATACAATAATTCAAAAGAAAAAAGGAAAATCACATAAAGCAATACATAATCAAATCATACATACATAATTCCTTTTAAGCCCACATTAATGGGGAATATATCTTGCTATTTCTTACAAAATAAAATTCAAGAAAATAAAGGACAATAATTCTTGGTTCACACTAAAGAACCTTGAATCATTCCTTAAGAATGGGATACTATTTATATTAATTCTCCTCAAATTCTCAGCTAGGTGAAACAAATCTCATTTCTATTTCTATTCTCTTGCAACCAGAAATTGTTGTAGTTGTATAGGATCCCAAAAAGAATATTCAATATCTTGTAACTTAATCGTACATTTTCCAACTATCTTGTTTGTTATAAGGATGTGAAATATATATTTTTTGATTTGTCATTTTTTTGAGTGATAAGTTTGTTATAGATAGATTTGGACTTTATGGGAGAAGGGTTTTGAACTGACCTGCATTTTAGTGTTTGTTTCATTTGAAATTTATGGCCTTGTTTCTATTCTTCTTTATCTCCTCCCCTATTTTGTGGGCTTTGGTATTAAGAGAAAACATATTGTGATTAGGATAGAATTACTTTTTCTTAATGTTTTCCTGGAAAGTTATCTGTTTTCTTTCAAGTATTTACTTGTATGACGAGTTTGCAATTTCATAAATAAAAAAATAGAAGCCCTAAATTATAGGTTTCTTTGGCATTCCTCCACACCGGCACAGAAACGGATGGGTTTATGCTCCTCTGCCAGCAGGTGGAGACTGAAACATTGACTTTTGGCTACAGTACAAGTGGGCTGTGCAGTCCCTCTTACAATCAGTCTTTTTTCATTCTCCAGCAGGTGGAGTGGTAAGATTGTGCAGTCTGTGCTGAGGTTTGTTTTGGGCCTGTTGGACCTGGTTAGGGAATTTTTCTGGTCCCTTTTGCTGTCCGGATAGAATTTGGCAGACCATCTTGGGAGTCCTACCGACCTCGGGGTTGTCGCACTCGAAAGGGTCTAGTCCCTCCCCCCATTTCACCCACCTCCTCAGGTTTTCTGTGTTTAGAGGAGCTTCAGCTGTATGCCTTGCCACCGATACTGGCACTGCCTACAGTTTAGAGAGCCATGTGGGGTCTGCTCTAACTTGAGACAGTTGATGAGCTGTGAGAAGTTTAAAAAAAAAAAAAGACAACACAAGAAATAAATGGAGCATAAAGTGGTCCCTGAGGCTGCCATTTTTGTACGGCGTTGTTGTATGTGGGTTTTTGGCATATTTATTATGAGCGCTTCAAAAAGGCATCACAAGCGCATTTTATGTGTGCGCCGAGTGGTGGATGCGGCTGGCGGGTGCACAAAATATTCTGGCTGCCTTGAGGGGGACTCGGCATGTCCAGCTCCCTTTTGAGCACGCACTGCTCATCGGCGGGAGGCAATGGTGACGCCCGGACCTCATCTGCCACCCACGCTGGGGTTTCCTCAGCTGCCAGTGGTCTGGCAGATTTGGGTTTGCAGACTGCTGGGGAGGCTGGGGTTTCCCTTGTCGCTGCGGCTGGGGCTGCTAGCGATGTTTCTGTTGTGGTGGGTTCGTGTTTGGCTTTGGTGCCGCATTCGATTTCAGGTGCCAGTTTAGTGATGGCGCTTCCCTCTGTTTTGGCAGGAAATGCGTCCATTTTGCCCACTGCCTCAGATGACCTTGCTCCTGTCGTAGAGAGACAGGAACAGATCTTAAATGGGTCTTCTGCTCATGCTATGATTTCTAGCTTGTCACCGGGATTGTTGAAGTCTGATTTTGTTAGTCATGTGCATGGCTTATTTACAGGCGGCTGAGGTTCCTGCTTCGGTTACGGAGGTCATTTGGATAAGCTGGTTCAGGTCTTGAGTGTCTCTAATATGCTTCAATAACATAAAAAAAAACCACCCCATACTGGAGGACTGACCTTGCCAGGTTTTCACAAGGTGGTTCTGCCTGAGGTCATTGAGTGGGTTTCGTAGGTACCACCTTGGCCAGGGTGTGACCTCTTTTCCTTCCAGAGGACATTTCTTTTCAACGCCTGCATTGCAGTCCTAGCCCGATTGTGGGAGTTTTGCAGGGGATGAACCGAGCTCAATGCTCTGGAGTTTTTCATGTCCTTTACCAGATCGTTTCCTCTCCTCCCCTTGCCAGGCAACTTGGAAGAAGATGGCTTTTGAGCAGACACTGCTCAGGTTGCTGGACCTCAAAGCGGTAGTCCTAGTGCCTCCTCAGGAGATTCACACCAGTAGGAACTCCATTTACTTCATGGTGCCCAAGAAAGAGGGGTCTTTTCGGCCCATTTTTGATCTCAAAGGTGTCGAAAACCCTGATATCTGTAATTCTGGCTATCCAGCCTGGGGAATTTCTGACTTCTCTCAACCTGACAGAGACCTATCTGCATATTCTCATTCGAGCCTCTCATCAATTATTCCTTTGCTTTGCAATTTTGGGAGAGCATTCTCGGTTTTGTGCACTTCCCTTTGGGTTTAGCTATGGCACTACACCCCTTCACCAAGATTATGGTTGTGGTGGTCAACCTGGCTAAGAGTCGGTTGCCTCCATCTCAGCGCTTGGAGTTCTCAGTGTGCCTGTTGACACCAGCTTGAGGGGAATTTTTTTTTTTCTTCCAGATGCCAGGGTGTGCAAATTGCAGATGCAAATTTGCTCTCTGATGGGTTGCCAATGTCTGCTGGCGCAAGATTTTCTACAGGTCTTGGGATCCATGGCGGCCTCCTCCGGCTCACATGTGTCCTCTTCAGTATGCTCTTCAGGATACGCAGCACTGAGCGGATCTCCCGCCCTTCTTTCTCTTTAATGACAGCTGTTGGAGATGCAAGAGGAGAAAGAGAATGAGGGATTAACCCTGGAGAAAGCAAGGAGTAGAGAGCAAGCTGGGAGGATTGATCCTGAAAGGAGTTGGAGGAAAAGACCAAGCCTGGCAAGAGGGATTCAAGACAAAATCTGTAGGCACTCGAATAAGTAAAATATTGTAAACTGAATTTGATGCGAGTGTGTACTTAAATGACTGTTTTATTGTGGAAGGTCAAGCCTGAGGATTGTCCCATGGACTTATGATGGAGGGTGATTATGCACAAAAATGTTAATTATCCATCTTTTCAGTAATCATTTTTTCTGCCTTCACTTATAAATGTTCCTCGATAACAGTGAACAGGTCAAGGCTGCAGAATTTTGAAGATTTTTTTTTTTTGTATATGCGCATAATTTACCCATGAGTAATGGTCATTAAATAAATAGTCATTTTTGACATACTTCACACTAGTAATCAGATTCATAAATTGCTTCGGTACCTGGATATGGTTGATCCATATTTATTTTTATGTCAGACATTGTCACACTGCATAAACTGATCCTGTCCTATTTCATGTGAGCTCATTTTATGAGACTGACAAAAGTCTCTGCCCTCTGATGCTCAGAGTTGTATGTATGTCTTTCAAAAATAACAATAGTTTACTGATGGTGGCTATTACATCTACCGTCTTTGAAGTATTGAACAGTACAAAGAGGGCACAGCTTTCTTTCAAAGTAATTATTACATTATTATATTCCAGGAGATTCACAAGTATATTGAGGAAGGTCTTGGCCGAAATATGTCTAATCGTTGTTCCAATGCTATTGCTGCCTCTCTGCAGACTACACAGCAAGAGATGATAGGTGAGCAAAGAGAAAGAACTCTAGGGAGGGAGGGAGAGGGCATTTCATAAAGCAGTGCCCATGTAAGAAAGACTTATTACAGATGTGTCTCCTCTAAATGGCAGTAGTAAAGTCCTGGCTGTTCCACACAAGCATAAGGCTCACATTATCCACTGTTAGAAACACTGTTAGATGCTGTGTTAATGAATCATGGGTCTAATCCAGTATGGTATTTGTTTTTTTATATATGGTGACTATCCATAGAATCATTTTTTGAGTGTTCTTTTCTCTGTTCTACAGATGGTTTATTGCCTCTTCTTCCAACCTCGTTACGGGCTCAGGTAGACATGTTGGTTCCCCGTACATGCTTTAACCTCAGCTATGACCTAAACTGTGATAAGCTATGTGCTGATTTCCAGGAGGATATAGAGTTCCATTTTTCTCTTGGATGGACAATGCTTGTTAACAGATTCTTGGGTCCAAAGAATAGCCGAAGAGCACTGATGGGATACAGTGATCAGGTAATCATCGCCCTTCCTTTTCTGGGAGGAAATCCAGCGGCAGTGGAAAAATCATTTGTCAGGATGCTGATAAATATCAGACATGTTTGTGCCCTTTCACTTTATTTATAAAAATGTTCATACTGCTCCATATAACAGTCGACTACAGCAGTGTACAAAACAATATATAACAAATTACAAAAAAATAAACACAAAAATAGCACGAGATAAACGGCTAAAAGCTCTCCATCCATCCATCCATCTCAAAATATACATAACTTGTGTTTCCATCCTAAATTTTTAAATTTGTACCTTAAAAGCAAGATGGATCATTTCTTGTCTCAATTTCAAAAGATATTACCTATGGAATTATCAATTTAGGCGCATTGTTAACCACAAAGTCTGACACACACTGTAAAAGAAAGATAACATAAAAACCTAATATTTTGTCTTGTTTTTTTTTTTTACTTGAGGCTGCTGCTGTTGAAATATGTTTTTAGGATAGAGCATGTTGACTGATGTCCTAGGAGGTAAAGTCAGGAGAGCATGAATAAATTGTATCTTTCACCAAAATTTATCCATTGATTCTGGCTCAATACTAATCTCCTGTAAATCCAATTAATTTGTTATTTGTGCTGTATATTTGCAGAGAATCATTGAATTTTGACTTTTCTTCTAATTGGTATAGTTTTATTTGCATTAACTAGGTCCAGCGCCCCTTACCCTTAACCCCAGTGAATCCCAGCATGCCCCCATTAAGTCAGGGCTCTATGACTCAGGAGGAACTTATGGTTTCCATGGTGACAGGACTTGCATCATTGACATCTCGCACCTCTATGGGAATTCTCGTGGTGGGGGGAGTGGTAAGTTTGTGACTGCTTGTTTTACAAACCTTTTGAGTAAGCTGTAAGTTTAGTAAAGGGCTTACTACTAATAATTTTACCAGTTGCTGGCTGTCGGTATATTTATTGAATGTAGAAAAAGCACTATGAGCCTTCAAGAGCAGGTTAGCTCATCGTGGTTTTTCTACATTTGGTTTGTACTGTACTCTATACTTTGGATTGCCTCTTTTGTTTGCAATGTATTTATATTCTCAGACTGAAAAGGAGTTTTATTTTTTGTAGTTTAGCTGAAGAATAGATATGTTGTTCCAAGAGCCAGGCGATAAAAAGTTGATTTTCCTGTTCTGTTGGTGAAAAATCAAATTATGTACAAGTAATTCTTTTAAAGAGGTATTTCAAACATCTTGGTGTGGTTAATATACTCTGCAGCTATGTTCAACCTGCTATACCCAGGTAAAAGTTGTTGTCCAATTAACTTCATCTAAATATTTGGCCAAAACTCTTAGAATATCTGGTCTAAAGTGAAACCGGACAAATTTACTAGACTTGATTTGGCTAAAGTTAACCATGCTATCTTATCTGATTTTAATTTTATGTGGGCCACAGTTTTCCCATTTGAAATTTAGCTGTTCAAGCGGAGTAGGGAAATTTTAAATGTTCGTGATTTGTCTTAAGTTCAATAGATAGCCAGATAAATCTTTACGATATTTATCTCTGGTGACACACAAGTACACCTCATAGGGAGATAGAGAACATTTTAATTCAAAAGATAATAATTTCAAGGCTTTCTTCCAAATTTTGCTGAGAATCTCTGCAGAAAATGAATTGCTGCAGATTTTGCAGATTCCTGGAAGGCTCCACACAGGCTTGCAGTGAGGAAAAAAAGTTCTTTATCGCCCTTCCAGACTGGCATAGATGGATAGTTTATGCTTCTCTGCCAGAAGATGGAGGCTAAGAACACACTGAATTCTTACAGTACAAGTGGGCTGTGCAGTCCCTCATAGAAATCAGCCTGTTCTCAGTCTCCAGCGGGAGGAGGTAGTAAGCCCGTGTAGTCTTCTTTTAGGCCTTGGCAGGGCCTGTTGGAGAGGTTAGGCAGTGGCCTTGTTTTATCTACCCCTATTTTCTAGTCAGACTGACCTAGGGGTCCCATAGGACCATTACCACCTCGGGGGGTGTCGCACTCGGGTGGTCGAGTCCTTATCCCCATTTCTCCCACCTCCCCATTTTTTCTTTAGTGGAGCCTCAACTGTATGCCTTGCCCCAGTCAGGCAAAGACTATAGTTTTGAATACCTGTGGGGTCAGCTCCTTTTAAAGTTTCTTTAAATATAAACCACAGACCGAGTTTGCAGGACTCTTCATTCATATTTTTTTCTCCCATTCAGCTGCCGGTTTCATTTAGCCTGTCTTGCGGTTAACGAGCACTTCTATAGAGTGGGGGACCCGTCAGGGGTGCCCTCTTTCCCCTCTATTGTTTGCTCTTTCCATTGAACCCATGGCTATTTGTATTTGCAGTCATCCCTTGCTACGGGGGTTTGTACAGAGTGGGGTGGAGCACCATATTGCATTGTTTGCGGACGATATTTTGTTGTACGTAAGGGATCCGGTTTCCAGTATTCCTCTTTTGCTGCAGATTTTTGAAGATTATGGCATAGTGTCGGGGTTTAAAATAAATCTTGATAAAACAGAAATATTGAATTTGACATTGGATGCCTTGGAGGTCACCAGGATTCAGGTGTCGTTTCCATTTTGGTGGGCTTCACGGGAGCTTCGGTATTTGGGCATACAGTTGCCAAAAGATTTGAATAAACTTTTTGATGTAAACTATCCAACGTGTTCCGTCAGATTAGACGTGATCTACAACATTGGCATGGCTTATGGTTATCTTGGTGAGGACAGATAGCTGTCATTAAGATGAATATGCTACCGAGATTGTTGTATCTCTTTAAAACACTACCAGTGTAGGTACCTAGGGTGGCGTTGGCCACTTTGGATGCAGAGTTGAGGAGGTATATATGGTAGGGGAAGCCTCCCCGGATCTCCCAAAAAGTGATGTGGGCCGCTAGAGAATTAGGGGGTAGAAGGGTCCCCAATCTGATTTGGTACTATCAGTCGGATCAGATCCAATTGTTATTAGAGTGAGAAATAGAGGAGTTTAAGAGTGGGGTGCAATTGGAGCAGGAATATGGGGGCCTCGAACCACTTAAATATAGGCTTTGGCTTTCAGGCACATTCCATACCTGGGTGAGAAATGTGGATAATCCCTTCCTACAAAACCTTTTATTATTGTGGCAGCGGGTTCTAGATCAGTTGGGTAGTGGATCAACGGTGTCCTCGTTGGCACCTATTCAGTTTGAGCCCCGTTTTGTAGCAGGGCAGGAGAATAGAGTGTTTTGTACCTGGGCGAGGTTGGGTTTGATTACTTTTGTGACTTGATGAACGAGGAGGAGGTACTCTCTTTTATTGCTCGGCTCCAAGAAAAGTATGGGATACCCAATGGGGACTATCTAGCTTATCTTCAAGTGTGCCATTTCTTGAGGGCCCAGGGTTGGGATTCTAGATTGCCTATACAGGGGGAATATCTGGAGAACTTGTGGCTTTCATTGCAGAAGGTTCCCCGCCCAATTTCTGTCCTTTATCAATACTGGAGGGGTCATACTGTATTCCAATTTCCATTTATGACAAAATGGGAAGGGGATCTTGGAAAGGTTATTACCTCCAGGGAGTGGGGGATTATATGTGGGGAAGTTTACAAGGCATCATCTTGTGCATTAGTATAGGAGAATGCCTATAAGGTTCTGACCCGCTGGTAATTTACACCGGAGCGATTGCATAAAATGTACCCCCAAGTTTCTAATCAATGCTAGAGATGTAGTATTTTTGTGGGTACCTTTCTGCATGTTTGGTGGGATTGTCCAGTCCTGCGCCCTTTTTGGAGGAGTGCGGTTTGCACTTTAACAGGTCTGGTGGGTAAACAGGTGGGAGACTCCCCCAATCATTTGCTTGCTTGGTCTGTATAACACTGGGGAATATAAATGGCAAACTAAACTTCTTAGAACAGGTTTGGCAGCTGCTAAATGCTTAATAGCAGGATATTGGAAAAGCAGCACAGCTCCTTCACATTCCGAGTGGGTCAATAAGCTTGTGTCCTTGGGGAGAATGGAAATTTCTGTAGCAAAGCAGCATCACTTTATGTCTCAGATATCCACTTGGAAGCAGTTGGAAGATAAATTGGCTGTTCTTTAGTTCCTACTCTTTGGACTCCTTTGTTCTGTTAGGATGTTGGGCATGGGCAGGGGGGACATGGAGGGGGGATTAGGGTTGACATGTGGTGGACAGGGGTATACTTCGTTTCTTGTTTGGAAATATAGGAGTAGTTACATTTTGTGATGTTGTATAAGAATGTTCCTCTTGATTGTATTTTTTGCTAATTGTTCTTTTGGAGGTGTATTGGTTATTAACAAAAAATTTATAATAAAAATCTTTAAAGTTCTCACTGCAGGCCACCTTTTATTAGCATCTCATTGGAAAAGATCAGAGATGCTGGCCTTTTTGGTGCTGCTGACCAAAGCGAACTACAGTATTCCCCCGAAATTCACGGGGGTTCCGTTCCATGAACCCCGTGAATTTCAAAAAAACCGCGAATACGGTTTTCCCCCTGTCAAAAGGCAGGAGAGGGCAGCTGGGGTGCCGGCAGGTGCAGAAAATCACCCACGGTATGCTCCAACCGTCTCTTCCTGTTACTAAAGTCAGGCTACACCAATCAGGAGCTACTTTGACATGCCAGATAGCATGTCAAAGCAGCTCCTGATTGGTGTAACCATGACTTTAGTATAAGCAAGTGGCAGTTGGAAAATACCGCAAATTACTGAGTCTGTGATTCGCAAACCGTGAATTTGCGAGAATTTACTATATATTCAACAAATGTCTAAGCTGACTGCCCTTAGGAGGAATCATCTGACTCTTTATTACAAGACTTGGAATGCTTACATCACATGGCAACAAACTCATTCTGAGGCAGCATCTTCACTATAATGGCTATTTTGTAGATGCTTTCTTAGTGATGTTCTACCTGCGCACATCCTTTCTTTGGAGTTCTAGGAGATTGGTGGGGTTTTTTGTTTTGTTGGGGGGGAAGGGGGAGCATTGTTGTGCTCTTTTTCATTATGCATGAGCCAAGGAGTATCAGTACATCACTGTATGTGTGATTATATGCATATGTAAATGTTTGGATTTGTTAATAAAAATATTGGAGGGGAAACCCCCTCCCCAATGAGCACTTCTCATTAATGCTGAGGGCTTAATGCAGCTGGCCTTTGTAGTTTTTGTTTGTGGCCAGAAGGGGAACCCTCACTAGCTTCGGAGCCAGCCATCTCGAGGGTTTTTCCAGCAGCTGCAAAACGTGCATATTCTAAAATTTGTGTGTTTAGGCTTTTTTAATCTACCTATCCATTTAAGTTCAAAGAAAAGCACCACACATAGTAATACAATAAATAAGCACAAATCATGAAAATCTCATTTAAAAAATCAGGATAATTGATGCTTTTTCTGTTTTCACCTCACAATAATTCAAAAACAAAAATACCCAGTCTATCATCATCATCATCATCATCATCATAAACATCATCATCAGTAAAACACCATATTTAAAGAGCAGGTTGTATTGTATTTTACTGCAACAAGGGTAATCTCTCTTTAACTGTTCTTATTCCACATTGTAGACAAGATGATCCTCTTTTTGGCATCGTGCAAAGTGCTTTTGCAAATGTGCACTTTGCTTAGAAAGAGCACAAAATGCCTGACATTTGGTGTGTTTGACTGTTTCATATGCTTGCACTTTTTGCCTGTGAAGTATGCTTTTTGCAAAGTCACTAGGCTCAGGTGGCACCATTTTGACAGTAGTTGATGCTAGGGCATGACAAAGGAGTTTCTGACCCCTAGATCTCTTTGGGTGAGTCTGGTTTTAGGAAGGGAGAGAGGCGGCCAGCCCTTGTTCTATTTGATAGAAAGGATGGGGCTTTTGAGGGAGTCTTTTTTTCCAATTTATGCCCCAGCCTAGGCTGCCAGAATGTGGGGACAACCACCAGGGTTGTATTTTTTTTTCAAAATTTATCATATGTTGCCATAGCCAGGAACAATAGTACTCATTATCTGGACTATAATAATCTGTGAACATTTTCTGGATAAGCGACTTTAAAGGCCTTGTGCTGAAACTCCATCTCCGTTATTTGGTTTTCTTTTTCTACATCATAATAGGCAGCATGGAAAAACGTTCATATAATAGATAACACTTACAATGTCAGCACAATACATGTCCTTAACATAAGAACATAATAGCCATACTGGGTCAGCCCAGCATCCTGTTTCCACAATGGCCAATCCAGGTCACATGCACCTGGCAAAAACCCTAAATGGTAGCAACATTCCATGCTACCAACCCCAGGGTTAATAGGAAGAGTGTGGCGCAATGGTTAAAGCTATAGCCTCAGCACCCTTGAGGTTGTGGGTTCAAACCCATGATGTTCCTTGTGATCCTGGGCAAGTCACTTAATTTCCCCCGTTGTCCCAGGTACATTAGATTGATTGTGAGCCTGCCAGGAAAGATGGGGAGAAATGCCTGAGTACCTGAATAAATTCATGTAAACTATTCTGAGCTCCCCTGGGAGAACGGTATAGAAAATTGAATAAATAAATATTCATATAAAATAGATATAATTAGGTGGTGACTAGTCAGAATATGAATTATGGATATGAGATCCTTGTGCAATAAAAATATGGCCAAAAGTTGTATATCTAATGAAGCAGCATAAATGATCTAGTATTTTATGAGCTTGGAGAACATTAGACTTATTTGGCAGTTTTATTTGGCCAGATTGAAATTCCTCTTGAAAGCATGTTCTCTGTCCTTCATAACTAGACTCACTTTTAATGGATGATTCTTGGGAACAGAGATGGCACCAAAACCGACCTGATATTTCTTTAAGATTTAGTTGCTGCCTTTTTGAAGAAATTCACCCAAAGCAATCTATAGCAAGAACAAGCCAGACATAGGCAATAGACAACTGTAGCAGTAAAAATATTCAAATAATGGTATACATTATGGCATTATATGCTACTTGCAATGTCAACACAATATGCATTAAATATCTTAACAGAGCATAGCAAGCAGGAGTTAGATAGAAAATAAGGGTGACTAACAAGGAAAAATTTCATGTGGAGTCAGAAACAGTGCATGAAAAACATCTCATCTAGAGCAGGACTGGATAAGCAGAATGTGCAGCTGGTCTTTTTGTGTATGTGCAGCTAGCTAGCTAGCTAGATGCTTCTAATATTAAAGTCTTGGAAGGAAGGAGTTGTGTTTTCATCTGCTTACTAAAGTAAAGATAATTGGATGTGCTACTCCTGCTTTTCAGACTTGAATGATTCTTAGTTCCTTATTATGACTTTCAGGTCTGGAAGGCTGTAGGCTGGAGACTAATTGCCCTCTCCTTAGGTCTTTATGGGCTTCTGTATGTGTATGAACGCCTCACTTGGACAACAAAAGCCAAGGAACGAGCTTTCAAGCGCCAATTTGTGGAATATGCTGGTGAGAAGCTACAGCTGATTGTCAGTTACACTGGATCCAACTGCAGCCATCAGGTGCAACAGTGAGTGTTCAGTTTGGCTATTACTAATATATTTCAGTTTGTTAATCCCAGTGCACGAAAACATCAAAGATACATCTTTTCAAATCACTCAATTTTTTCAAATATGGTGCCACAGAAGGATGACCCGACACAGGCTGTGTTTCGGCAATATTGTACTGCCTGTGTCAGAAGTCAATTCAACTACATAAAACAATACAAATATAAACATCTAGACATATCCATCAGTAATAATCAAAAAGACAATCCAGAAATCATCACAATTAAAATAGACAAAACGTTTGAATAAAAAAAACAATAAATTTTGGTTACATGAAAATGGCTGTGGAATACTGAAAAAGCAAAGGCCAATGCAGAAACAGTGAAAACTTTAACAAAGTCAACAAAAGATGTAACTCACATCTAATGTAAGAATTAAAGATATAAAAAATGCAATGAAACAATAAGACACTTTATGAAATATGCTTTAATCAACATGTTACTAAAACAAAACTAACCCCCATTTTATAAAGCCACACGGCAACAGCCCGTGAAGCCCTTTAAATCCCTATGGGCTTTTGGGCAGTGGGCAGTGGCCCATATTAAATAACTTCATAAAAGAGGCACTAAAAGAGAATATGATATGGCAGGTCTCTTTTTTTAGTTTTGTTAATTATCTTTAATGATGAGTTGAATTCAGGGAATTGTCTCAACATTGTTTTAAGAAGTCTTACATTTTTGATGTGATTATGAATGTCAGATTGGTTGTTCTATTTATTATGGGTTTGCATGTAATTTATTTGCAGATTTGTATGTGCAATTGTGCACTACTCAGAATATTAGATGGTGCAGTATAGAAATGTTTTAATAAATATTGGAACTTTAATTTTCACCCTTGTTGTTGTCAGACTGAGAATTAACATTTGAAGAAGGCAAGTTCAATCTTCTAAGAGAAGATGTAAATAATTTGTCACTTAAATATGAGAATTTCTTTTTTTCTTTACATTTTCTCCTAGGGAGCTGGCTAGCACATTTGCTCACTTATGTCAGCAGGTTGATGTCACACGGGAGAATCTGGAGCAAGATATTGCTGCTCTAAACATAAAGATTGAAGTCCTTGACTCCCTGCAGAGCAGAGCAAAATTACTTCGGTATGAAATCCATCTTATTCTTTCCGACTTAATGAATACTGAAAATAATGAGATCAAGAATGTCTTTCTAGGGCAAAATATAAAAAAAAATTGAATGGGACCAAATTTGGTGTGGAAGAAAAATTGGTGACAGTTCAAAAAATGAGCCATATCAGAATGGATCCTGAGAAAGAGGGGAGGGAAGAGTTATCTGTCTCAGGCACACGGAGCCTGATTCTAAAAATGGTGTCACAATTGTAGGTGGTGGTAGGCGTCCTACCACCATCTAATGGACCAATCAGGACAAACTTTTTTAAAATTTATGGGGTAAAGGACACCTACGGAAGCGTTAAGGCATGCCCAAGGCTGGTGTAGGTGTGGTTTACGCTGGAAGTGGCCTTAGGTGTCCATAGGTGTGCCTAGGTACTTCTCATAGGCACAAGTCAGACATCTTAAATGTAGGCCTTTAAAATGCTGGTCTAAATTTAAGGCGTTTATGGAAGAAAACAGATGCAGTTCTGGACAAGGTGCCTACCGGTGATCTACACGTGGTAGGCGCCCATTTTGCAGGCAGCATTTCCAGAATCGGTCCCAAACTATATATATATATATATATATATATATATATATATTTCATTGTCCTGCTGTCAACAATTGACATTCTTTTTGTGATTGTTAATACTCTTTGTATTGAAAATAATAAAAATAAAAA
Source organism: Geotrypetes seraphini (assembly GCF_902459505.1). NCBI lineage: Eukaryota > Metazoa > Chordata > Amphibia > Gymnophiona > Dermophiidae > Geotrypetes > Geotrypetes seraphini. The sequence continues at coordinate 28,341,466 of NC_047098.1, forward strand.
GTGGTCCAGAGAAATGTCTCCCAAGAAATGATCTAATGCAAAAACTGATTCTCCAAGGGAAATGCATCATAGAAACACTGATTCACTGACACATAGCAGTTCAAAAACATCTTTCAAACTGCCTCTCCCTCTTCCCTAATCTCATAGTAACACACAGATGGGTTGACAGAATCCCATGAGCTTTATTCCATATGCCTTCACCAATTGTTCTTTCCAACCCATTTTGAATATTCTAAAGAAATGTATACAAAATGGGTTGATAAAGTGTCCTCCTGGCCGGGGAGGGGGACACACACAAGATAACACTGAAAATTTTTAATGGAACTTACAAAATTGGATTCAGAGAAGACATACACCAGGTCAGTATTTAAACATACTTACTCAGGTAGAACCTGTTCTCTATCTATTGCTATACTGAACATTAAAGGAACTTCACCATTTAGCGAAACTCACGCAAGTGCTCAGAACCTTTTGTAAAGTAGAAGAACCACAAGCCGGGGACAAGCCCCTAAATGTGGACTCCTTAATCTTTCATTGCACTGCTGCAAGGTTTTTTTTTTTTAAGGTGATGATGTAGCTTTGCTCAAAAATTATGATGATAATCAAGTATTATAAAGTCCAAAAAGCTTCAATGTTTAACTTAGCTTCAAAAGAACACCATGCTTTCCAGTGAGTGAAGATGTGAAGACTCAAGCGGGTCCTCTGTCTATTGCTGCCAATCAAGATATACTGCAGTGGCATATCCAGATAGCCTCAGCACTATCCATAAAAATGCAGACTTTACAAACGAACAGTATGTTTAGGTACTGCTCATTTTAAATTGCCTCCCCTTTCCCTTCTAGGTTAGAAAAAGACAACTACACATACTTGTACATTAGAAATATAAATATACACAGGGGCTGGAAAGAATTCAATGAGTCATGTTGTGCATGCTTTTCCCACTTGTTCTTTATGTATACCCTAGAAACTGTCTAAATACAGATTGACTGTGTTCTTTTTTTGATGCCTGAATGAAGCAAGTATATTTGGCCTTTGTAACAGGTAGTAATGGCTCATTTGTTTGCCTAGCAGTGATTTATCCACTTGGGGGGGTAGATGTACATACAGATTACCCTGTGAAACTGTGTGCACATCCTTCCTTTTAAGACTGTATCTTAATTGTTCTCTGAAGATTAGCCTTGTTTAAGCTTTCCCTTCTGCTGTTATAGTAGGGGTAGCAAGAAGCCCTGTGTGTGTCAGATAATCACAGCAGTAATCTGATTATACTATGGCTTTTGTTTTTATAGGAATAAAGCTGGATGGCTGGATAGCGAACTTAACATGTTCACTCATCAATATCTTCAGCAAAGCCGATAATCAAGAGAAAGTGGGGAATGCGAGAACTACAGAGAGCAAGGTGTACCCAGAATATCTTAGGAAACCCAGTACTGAGTGTGTGATAGGCCTAAGGTCCTCAGGAGAACCCAATAATAATAGGTATATGGTGAGTCTAGAGAACATATGAGGGACCTGTGAGGATCAGCATAAAAACCAATATATTCTGCACTGTATCAGCCATGTAAGCGTAAATCCACTTTCAAATACTTTTGTAGTATACTTTTATAGTAATTCAGCTGTTTGTCTGATTTAAGCAAAATTGGTGAAACAATTTCTTCAAAAATTTCCAACAGCATTTTTCTTTTTTGCATTTAGTGCCTATTTCAGGAAGAACTCTTTTAAATCTCGTTTTAACTCACTGTGTCCACTAATCATGATCAAATTCAATTTTAGTAAATATTAATTCATTCTTACCAATCAAAGTCCATATGTTCATATTTTTGGAACCTTCTGCAAAAATGATTGCCCTGAAAGCTTTCAGCATACCATTGTATGAATGCTGATACTGATTCAGCCCCTTGGATACATACCCTTCTCATTTAGCTAGTATATGAATTTTGGCTCGGGCTGTCTGTCTGAAGAATTGACATTAGACTATTCTTTTGCAGCTCTGTTTAGGTGCCAGTATCTTGGTTAGTTTTTACATTCCTCATAGCTCCATACTTACTGGAAAGATCTTTTAATGAAAGGAGGGAGGGGCTTGTATTAGAGAAGCCCAGCTGCCTTTAACCGGAGTTGACATTTGAACTCCACGATAGAATCTTTGCTTTTCAAAGTGTTAGGGAATGTGGGTTAGATATGTTTCTCTAAACTTAGTCCTGAGCTTTTTAAAGGTTGCAGTCAGTTTTCTTCCAAAACCAGCTAAAGATCAAGTAATTTCTTAATGTCTTTAGATCTGATTGGGATGAAGTTGGATAAGACATGAAATATATGCTAGTGCAGAGCGATGTTGAGAGCAGTTCTGCTTGTGTTTTGTTCTTTAATTTTTAGGCAGGTCCCAACATGTATTGATGATGGCTCTAAATAGGGTATGTTCATTTTTATTTTCACTACATTTTTTTTGTCCCAGGAATAAACTGCCCATCTGCATATGCTAGGCAATATCAAGGAGAGAATACAGGTCTAAATGTTACACTGAAGGAGGGATTTTTCCAAGAAGTAGCACAAACAGCTGATATTTCTGCTTTCTCTGGGAATTTGGAGAATCCTGCCACAGTCCCTGTTGCAGCATATAAGAGTGTCACATTGTAACTATTAGTGCATTGTAAAATCATTGAATTGCTAAATTGATTTTGTGCCCTACATGAAAAAAGAAAAATGCAGTAATGTATTTCATAGCAAATCCTTGTATAATGAACAACACAGTCTAAGTGGAGGGTTGGTTTTTTGACTCCTTTGAGGCTTCTATGGATGAGGTTTAGCTAATGGCACTTTATTACTATTTGCATGTCAGCCTTTCAGGAACCTGCTTGCTACACAGCAAAGGTTTTGCAAACAGAAAAAGTTAGGGAGAGATACTGCTGCTGGGGCACAGACCTATGCCACTGGACTATAGACAGATGCTGCAAGAATGCTGCTGTGGTGGCCTGGGGTGATCTCCCAGCTTCAGGATGAGCATGATGCTGCTGAGCCTGGACCAGGCAGGAGACCAGGTTATGTGAAGAGAGGAGTGATCTTCGGGTAGTGTAAAATGTAGGAGTGAGTGGGAATGAAAGGAAGCAGAAAAGGAAACCTCTCTTAAAAATGAATGTTAAGTTGTGAATATTATTGTAATATAATGTGGCAAAAGAATGTATATGACTTTGTTGGAAAAGAATAAAAATAATAAAATTGCAAAAAACTAAATATTGTCTCATCTGTTTGAAAATTAAGGACAGAACCTAGAAATTAAACCTGTTCACCATGATTTAAGACTTTGGTATATTTCTTCCTAGATCACTGTGAGCTCTCCATGGCACTATAGGGCTCAGCAGGCGAAAGGGGGGGGGAGCATCTCAAACATGTTTAAGTAGGAACCTTAGTTGATAGGCTTTTAGTTAAATTTGAGGGGTTTTGTATGTTATAAATTGTTTTTGTTTAGTTAATGGAAAGCCTGGAAATTCCATTGAAACTATTTATTTTAAATGTGCAGTAACAATTTGCATGTCTAATTTCTATTAATATTGGAGAGCAGCAGTCAAATAAACTAAGAAAAAAATTGTAAGTTTTTTAATCATTTCAGGAGAAATCAGTTCTTACCTGCTAATTTTCTTTTCTTTAGTCCCTCCAGAACCAGTCCATCTGTGTAGGTATACATATTCTTATATTTGTTGTATTGTATTTGGTATACCACCCTTCCTGCCCAACTTGACAGGGTGGCATGCAATAAAATAATTAAGAAAAAGAACAATGCTATAAAATGTAAATGTATCCTAAGTTGTCTATCTTGCAAACATTGTGAATGTATAGCTGTTCTGGGCTCCTGGGGAAAATGAGCTAGAAATCTAAATAAATGATACAAAAGAGGAAAAACACAAAAGAATGAGCAGAGGTTGAAAAGAGTAGTGAGGAGTAGACAGCTAGAGAATGACACGGGGACAAATTTGTCCCCATGAGAGCTATCTCCATCCCTGTGAGTTCTGAAATTGTCCCTGCCCCATTCCTGAAAGCTTTGTCCTCATCGGCACAAGCCTTGAACACTTAAGGGTTCAAAGCCTCCCTGCCGAAACCTGCCCCTGTGTTTGCAATACAGGGGGAAGGTCACCTGAGGTTGCAGACAAAATGGAGGGGCCAGACAGAGAAAATGGCGAAGTTCCCGCCAAAAATGCTCCCTCCATGGCCTGTAGCGGCTGAGAAGCCTGAACAGTCCCAGCTGCTAAAACAGGCAAGTCGGCATCAGCTGTCAAAAAATCAGCTGAGAGGGAATCCTTCGGGGAATCCCTCCGTGGGCGGTTGGGGAAGACCGGGCTTCCCCACTGCTCCCAGCCGACTCGCGAAGCACCATCGGCGGGGAGCTCTGGGCGCCTGCAGCCGCTGCCGACGGAGCTCCACCACCTCACCGGGCCAAACTACCGAATTCAGTCCGGCCGCGAGTGCCTCGCGGCTGGACCTAATTGTGTCCCACTCCCCTGGAGAAGGGCACAATTGCGCCATACGCGACCTAGCTATAAAAAAGTGCCGGTTAGATGAAAAAATACAGTAAAATACAGTTTTCTTAAAGGGAAACAACCCTCCAGACCAGCACTACCTCAGGATTTTTTTTTTTTTTACAGAACAGACTCCACAGGCTCTCGAAGCAATATGCCTTGCTTGATTTAGGGGGCAAGGCTTACTGCTGAGGCTCCTCTAGAAAAATGTGGGGAGGTGGAGGAAGTGGGGGGAGGGACCCCGCTCGAGACCCGCCAGGTTTGATACCCCCGAGGTCGGAAGGACCCCCAAACAGGGCTCGCCCAAGCTCTGTCCGGCCAAAAACAGGGACTAGAAACTCCCTAAACAAATTCCAACAGCCCTACCAAGGGAGATGGGAACAGATCACTCAACACCTGCTGGAGACGGAAAGAAGACTGATGTAAATAGAGAAGGGAGTATATTATATACTGTCCCACAGTTTTGTTTTCAGTCTCCACCTGCTGGTCATGATTGGATATATACCCATTCGTAAAGATTAACCTCTACTGGTCTGGAGAGTGCTAAAGAAGATCCTTTTGAACCTTTGAGGTCTGCTATACTACATTTCCTAACGTGGAAACTTAGCTCTTACTTCAGCAAGAATACTTAATGAATTGCAAGCACTAGTCGTCTATTTGTCATACCTGCAATTTTTCCCCAATAAAGTACTCATGCACACTCATCCAAAATTTCTCCAAAAATTGTTACAGATTTTCATATTACTTGGTCCATTGTTCTTTCCTCTTCCACATACTTCTTTAGCAGAGCAGTCTTCACACATTAGACTGTAGGAGGGCATTACTTTTCTATCTGGACAGAACTGTGGCTATCTGCACCACTAATCAAATGTTTGTCTCCAATTCAGCTACTCAAGGAAATTCAGTATCTAAATGTACTATATCCTCGTGGATTGCTCATTGCATCTTTTTGCTATATTAGAGCTCACTTATCTCCTCCCGGACAGATTAGAGCACATCAAGTTCGAACCACAGCTTCCTCAATTGCAAACTTAAAATCAGTCCCAATTCCAGATATCTGTAAGGCAGCAACTTGGTCCTCAGTTCATATGTTTATTAAGCACTATTGTTTGGACCAGAGTTCAGCACAAGACATTCAGTTCTCTGTAATTTATTTGTGCTGTAAGCTATTTCCTCCTCCCATCTTTCTTTATAACTAGGGACTCACCAGCAAGCGTGCCTGCATTTCCCTTGCTTGTCTCTGGAGAAAGCAAAGTTGCTTACCTGTAGCAGGAGAATGCAGCCACATTTGCCCACCCTCCATCCCCATTATCTATTTTGTTACTTATGTCACTAGCTTAACTGAGTTGTCAGGGGGTGCACGTTCTAAGAAAAAACAAAAACAAACAATAAACCAACAAACTATATTTAGGGGAGAGCACCGGCACGCAGTCTCAGAGGACTTCACCAGCAAGGGTGGCTGCATTCCCCTGCTGTCTACTGAGAACCCCTGTTATAGGTAAGCAACTTCTCTATACTTCATCATGTAGCCTTGTACATGAAGCAGCCTAGCTTGAATAATAATTATCACTATTCAGTCTGTATTTGTGGCTGCACTACTCGGCAGAAAGGTTAGGAGTCTGAAAAGGTCTGTTGGAAAAGATACATGTTCAGGGCTGTTTTGAATTTACTAAAAGAATCTTTTGCTCTAAGGGAAACTGGAAAGTGAGTTCCAGAGTGAAGGGGGCAACTGTGATGAGTAGTCGTGCTTGGTAGATAAAGGATATACATGAAGTGAACACAATGTTTATTATTCATTCAATTTTCTATACTGTTCTCCCAAGGGAGCTCAGAATGATTTACACAAATTTATTCAGGTACTCAAGCATTTTTCCCTGTCTGAAATGGTGGTCTGATCTTCCTCCAGCATTCATATCCCTTCCTCTATGTGTGGGTGGCCTCTCTCACTAGCCACGTCTCCTCCAGGCAGCAGCACTGTAAATAGGCTGGTTTTACTGGGGCTTTGTTTCTGCCTTGTCAGTCTTGTGCACTCACTTCCTGTAGGCAGACATGGTAGAGAAAAGCCCTAGTGAGGCCAGCTGCAAGCAGCCTATTTGCATTGCTACTGCTGTTTTAGAAGGACTGGGGAGTAGTGCTGCCTGATTCAGGAAAAAATATTTTGATTCGATTCAACCTGTTGAATTGATTTTTCTGCCGAATTCGGTGTTTTTTTCCCAAACGTCCTGGTGGGTTTATTTTATATCCTCTTCACCCACTCCGGCGCTGGGGTGTAAACAAAAAAGACTTTTCCTAGCTCACGGTCTAATACCAGCTCTGGCTGGATACAAATTTCAAATCTGATGTAATCACAAAACAGAAAATAAGATTTATTTTTTCTACCTTTTGTTGTCTGGTCATTTTGAAATCATGTTGGTCCCAGGCTTTGCGACAAACATCTTCTGATAACTCGCTTGCCAGGGTCTCTTGCCCATTTGTTGTTTTCTTCTTTCACTGTGGTAACCATCCATCTTCCATCTCTGTCCTGGAGTTCTGGCACCTTCCTTTTGTCTCTATTCCCATAGCTGCAGCGATGGACCCCACCATCCCTTCTTTTCTCAACTACCCTTTCATCCAGCATCTCTCCCACCTACCCCACCACCCCAGGTTCCACCAGCTCTCTCTTTCTCTTCCCAACTACCCTCCTATCCAATATCTCTATCCCCCCACACACCATCCCTTGTGTACAACTTCTCTCCCTTTCTGTTCCTTCCCTCCCTAAATCCCATTGTCCAACATCTCTCTCCCTATCCTGTTTTTAAATCCATTATTTCTTTTATCCCTCCCCCCTTAACTTGATCTCCTCCAGGTCCATCTCTCCCATCTATCTTCTCCCCCTCTCCATACCAACTCCCCCAAGTCCATCTCTTCCCTCCACCAAGTTCCTCTCTCCCATCTTCTCCTCCAGTCCACCAACTCCAACAAGTCCATAATCCCCCAGCTCTGACTCTCAACACAGAAGCCCAGTATTTGGCTGGCAGAGGGCAACACTCGTGCATTGTGGTACCTACCAAGAGCTCCTGGCACTTCGCATAGCGGACAAATGCTTTTCCCATGAGCTGCAGAAGCCTTGCAAAAGCCAAATGAGAAGCATCTCTGCATCACTTTCAATGCTCCTCACGAGCCCCCGGGTCGCCCAGAGCTCGCAAGTGCGTGGGGCTCTGGCCCTCACGGGGTGGCTGATGAAAGGCCAGCCGCTGGCAGGGCCCAGGAGAGCAGGCGTGCACACCCAAGCAGCAGCAGTGCATGCAGGTGGCATATCAGGGGTGTTTGCCAGGCTCTGGGGGAAGATGTGGCACAAGCATCTGCTACCAACCAACCAATTAAAAATTGCCCTGCTGCCACCAGTCTGCTCAGCTTTCCCTCTGTGATTGGAGTCCTTCCTTCTGATGTAACTTCTGGTTTTGCAAAATCGGAAGTTACATTTGGTGGAAGAGGGAAAGCCCGAACGGGTCTCTAGCAAGAGGGCTGACGTATCAGTGAGTTTGATTTTTTTGCAAAAACAAATGGATTCAAATTGCAAATCGGGCAGCACTAGTGGGGAGAAAGATTACAGACCTGTACCGGGAGAGTGTAGTACTAGACATCTGGGCAGGGGGAATGCAGAACGAGGATGCACTAGTGGTGGATTAGGAGAGCAGAAGGTGGCCCTGGCTTAGAGCAAAATAACCCATGAAAGTGGGCAACTTGGCAGTTCTGCTGATGGGTGCATTGGTGACTGCAGTGGAGGAAGCACAGGCACAAAAATAAGGGAAAGATAATACATTTGATCCAAATACATACTGTATAGAAGTACTTTCTCTGATACTAGGGCACTCACAATCTGAAATTTTCTTGAGCCTGAGCCAAGGGCCTGTTAAGTGATTTATATTCAGGATCTCAGAAGGAGCTGCAGTGGACATTGAACCTTCTTTACTACTACCCTATGCAGCTGCCTAGGCTTGCCTAAGGGTTGAGCCAGCCCTGTTCACGAACTTCACATCTTCCTAAGCACAGGCATTACGAGCCCACTTCCGTTACTGTGCAATTTTATAGCCTGCTGAATCCATGCAAATCGGAGTTCTAGGTGGATTACAAGCAGCACATTGTTTCATACATGCTCCAAAGTTATACATGTTATATGAAAATATACCTGTACTATAAGATAAGGCATCTGAAACACTTTCTTTCTGAGCAACCACTGGCTCTTTTTTTTCTTCCTTTCATTTTTATTTTTTTTTAATACTGTTTGGAGATGATCCGGTATACGAAGCTAAGTTTAGTTAAGTCTAGTTTTAGTTTATCATGGTAATAAATGTTTTCTGGATAGAACGATAAAGTCCGCATGTGAGACTCAAAATGCTGCTTTTTTATTTTAGCTCTCTCGCGTCTCTCCCTGTTCCAGCCCAGTATTTCTTTTCAGGTTGACAAACAGGCCAGTATGAGTTTCTACATAAGGGGTGCACTTTTCCCAGTTTTTCCATTTGGATAGTGTGTACTTTACAAAATGCCCAGCCTTGTGCTTTCCAACTCCTGCTTTTATTTCATAGCTAAAGCTAATTAAAACTGCACAAAACAAATCTATAGAATATTAAGCTTTTCTCACTGACTTTAAAACGTCTGGATCCAGGAACTCACTAGCTTCCAAAACCAAACTTTGCCTCGCAGGTAGTTTGGCTGCGTTACCACAAAATACTCTTAAAACATTCAGAAAGAAGGAAGTCACCACCGCAGAGCGAGGCTTGGAATACTCTCGAGAAGAGTCTATTGGAGCACCAGAACGAGAAGCTCTTTAAGCACCATAATGAGGCTTGGAACACAGCTGCTCCAGAATGTTTAGAACACCGATCAGTTGAGCAGCAAATAGAGCACAAAAAGCTACACATTACAAGGAAGAAGTCCAAAAACCTGCTACCGCAAAATATTAGCTGTCGCCAACCTTTCTACTAGCAATACTACATTACCCGTCGTCTTAACTAGCGGCGGGATATTATAGCTTCCAAGCGGTTTCAGTTCCACCAATCGAGAGTCTGCTCCCAAAGCATCATCACACCCGGAAGTTTTCCTTAAAGATAAAGTATTTGAGAATAATTTTCCTCCATAGAAATACTGGTATTCAGAGTCTGCCCCTTTAATGAAGTTGGTGTTGCATTGTGGGCAACCGTTATAGACCAATCAGGAAGCTAGAGGTTGTAAGCGAGGAGACTGATTGAGATCAAGTGACAGAGAGATCAGTCCAGTACCCGAACCTCGAACCGGAGAGATTGATCGAGGTATTCCGTTACTAAAAAAAAAATAATAGAAAGAGAGACTAGAGATAGCCCCAAGCTAGAAAGAACATAGTTCAGGCATCTCGACTCAAGAAACCAATTGTTACTACTTGCCATGCATGTTGAAACTGAAAGCTATAGATGCATTCGTTATTTTATTTTTTTTAATGGAAATGGGGGAAGATATATTAAAGTATCGCAATGAAGCTTTTGATAAGAATGAGAAGCTCAAAGAAAATAGGTCGTATGAAACTGAAAGATGACAGGCTTCAAAGAAAACACTAAAACGCTTCCAAAAGGGGTGACAGGAGCATAGCTAGGGCCTGAGAAATCCTGGGTGCCAAGTCACCCAGAAATTCTGTCCTGGTGTTTGGAATTTTCTGACACCAATTGTTTTTATAGCTATGGGTTGCCTTTGCCATAGAAATGGACTTGCCTGCTGCCTTACAATTTGGCTCTTAGTAAACTTGAGTCATGCAATAGAGAAACCTCTAGCTGATCTTCTGGTTTCAAATTTTGAGACAGCAAATCATCCAGCTGTTCCTACTTTGTGCTGCTTAGATTTTCTGAGAGCTGTGAAGACGGTGCATTAGCTGACGGTTTGCTGGGTAGGAGAAACTAGAAAGTGAGGATATTCAGATTGGGCATGAGCTGAAGTTTGGAAGAAAGAGGCAGAATGGAAGCCAGGGGAGAGAGAGACTGATAGTACTCAGATTGCAGGGCTGGCCTAGCCACTAGTAGGTAGACTGAGTGTCTACCTACTAGTGGCTTTGCTTATGGCTGCACTGAGGCAGCTGTCAGCTTGTCTTTAAAAAACTCATCACAGTAGCTGTTGGATCCTTTCCCCTCTTAACTTCCTGTTTAGGGGACCTGGCAGGCCTTAAGTTGTCGGGGTTGATAGGGTTGGGCAACAGCGGGAATGGGGGGGGGTAGAGTTGGGGAAATATGGAAGTGTTTCATGATATTTCACTAAAATTGCACATCTTAAAGTAGTCCACATTAGTAACTAAGGCAGGGGTAGGGCAACGAGGGCCAGAATTCAATCAGGTTTTCAGGATTTCCCCAATGAATATGCATGAGATCTATTTGCATGCACTATCTCCTATTGTATGCAAATGGATCTCATGCATATTAATTGGGGAAATCCTAGAAACCCGACTGGATTCCGGCCCTCATTGCCCACCCCTGAATTAAGGCCTAGATGTATGAGAGGATCGGTAAGACCCTAGCTTATTTATTGGGATATTTTAACTGATTTTATTGGCTGGAATGGTATGGATGGGCTGGATTGAGCTTTGACGGAGACTTCAGCAGTTGAAGCCCAAGCACAGTACCGGGAAGAGCTTTGGAGTCTTGCCCAGAAATAGCTAAGAAGAAGAAAAAAAAAATTAAAATGGAATCAGATTGGGCAGACTGGATGGACCATTCGGGTCTTTATCTGCCGTCATATACTATGTTACTATGTTACCATGTGGGTCTGCACGATCCAATTTTTTGGCTGATTCAGAAAGAGCTATTGACGCTCTAAAAAGTTTGCGTGCAAATGATTCACACAGTGCCTCCTCCTTCAAGGCTTGCTGATTCTAAATGGCAGGCCTTCCCTCCCTTGTGAATCATGTGATTGGCCCCTCCACATGTATCACATGAAGCACCGATGAGGGAAGGCCCGACATTTAGGATCGGCGAGCCTTGAAGGAGGAAGGACCGTGCTTTCCTTCTCCTTCCAACAGACAAATGTACCGGGGAAGTGGGGGAGCATCCAGTGGCAGGAGGGAGTGAGTATCCCTCCTGCCTTTTTTTTTTTTTTGGGGGGGGGAGGAAAAGGGGATAGTTGGGGGGAGGCCTCCATTGACAGGAGGGAGTGGGCTTCCCTCATGCCAATTTTCTTTCGCGCGCGGTGGGGTCAGCATGGCAGGAGGAAGTGGGCATTTCCTCCTGCCGTTATCACTGCCGCAGGAGGCGGGGGGGGGGGGGGGGTCAGTTCGCGGTGCCGGTTCATTGTGGAGGGACCATCATCGGCAGGGGGTATGTGTGTGTGCTTTTTTGCTTTTTTTCTATTGTGCATGTGTAACATGCACAGCATCTGTGCCTATTAAAGAAAAAGGCTCAACAGGTAAGCATCTGGTCTTGACCAGTCTCTTTTTTTGGATCACTAAATGCGATCACTTTTTTTTTTAGTGTATTGGGAAGCCATGTTAAAGCATCAATCGCTCTACTAGTTTACATGGCATTTTAATATTAATGAGCTTATATGCATGGTCGGATTGGGGAATGAGCGATGATGCAGAAAACCATGCAGTGAGCCATTTCTGCATCGGGTCGGCAAATGCAATTACTTAAAGCTGTCAAAACAGGTGTAGCGATGATTGCTGGCTTTAATGCATCTGGGACGAAATCCCTTAATCTGGGGTGATGTGATGGGAAAAGGGGTAATAGATAAAGGCCAAATGGCCCATCTAGTCTGACCATCCACAGTAACAATGATCTCTCTCTCTCTCTCTCTAAGATATCCCAGGGAAGAGGTCAAAGGTACTGGTGGGGTACCTTTAGTGAGAAGGGGGATGTGAAGGAGTTGTATAGATGTTTGGACAAAAGAATTAGACAAATATATAAAAATTGTAAATAAAAAAATCCACTAGGGAAAAAACATAGGAACTTTGTCATAATTGCTCCCATGAAGCACAGAATTAATCATTAACCAATGATTGTTTTCTTTTCTTTCCAATTTGTGCTTTTATAATAATTGTCAGGTTTTCTAGCTGCTACATCCCTTTAATCCTATCAAAGTGGGGGGAAGTACAAGGTTCAGACTTTAAATGCAGTAACTTGTCTCTGTATCTTCATGCCTCTATTTCAGTACGGAATATTAGAAAGGATGTCGGAGTTTGAACGTCTGCAGAAACTACGCCTGGAAAACAAAAAGCTTCTGGAAAGGCTGAAAGTGAAACAGGGAGAATTTGGTGAAAAGGCGCCAGGAAAGAAAGTGAGTTCTGAACACTTTTCACACGCTTTGCATTTTTAAATAAGTTACTGGTGCTAAGAGTTGAATGTGCAAAGCCAGCAGAACTTAGGGTTATAGAAGAAAAGTTTTTGGTGGTTTTTTGGTTTTTTTTGTTTTTTTTAATATTTTTATTCAAAAAGCAAACAGACATAACAATGAAATACACTTCTCCCTACGTATTCGCAGTTTCGATTATTCACGGTTTTTAACTTGCTGGCTCCTCCCCCCTAATTACGTCAGCTTGTATAGAGAAATCGCTGATTCCAAGCATATACAGAGAAAATCGCTGATTCCCGGCATTTTCTTCACCATGTTTTGCTTCTCCTTCAGGAACAGGCCAGGTCTCCCACCATGTTATTCACGGTTTCACCATATTCACAATGGTGTTTAATAGAAAACAGCGAATAACATATGAAAAAGTTATTTGCGGTTCTATTTAATCCCCTATCACAGCGAATACAGAGGGAGAAGTGTATACAACTACATTACAAAAAGGAAATATACAGGCCAAGCCCTAAAGTGATACACAGGTGGGAACCAAAAGAAATTCACATTGTCCAAGTAATTCTCCAAGACTAATTTAGAAGTCTGTCAGAATCCAGGTCTACTACTACTTTTCATTTCTATAGCGCGACCAGGCATATTCAGTGTTGTACACCAAACGTGGAAAAGACAGACTGTGCTTGAAAGAGCTTATAATCCAGTTATGACAGACAAAAAAGGTTCATCTATGCACAGTGCTCAGGTGGGAAATTACAGAGGGAATAAGACAGATATGGGTGCTCAGCAGGTGGATTGAAGTTAGGAATTGAAAGCAGCTTCAAAGAAGTGAGTGGGCTTTGAGCACGGATTTGAATACTCCCAGAGATGGAGCTTGACGTACTGAGTTAGGCAGCTTGTTCCAGTAAGAGATTGGAGAAACTGGGTCTCTTCTCCCTTGAAAAGCGGAGACTGAGAGGGGACATGATCGAAAGTAAAGTGATGCATGTCGGTAACAAAAATCTAATGCACGAATACAGGATGTCCAGGGCGGTAATTGGAGAGACCTCCCAGGAAAGGGACTTGTGAGTTCTGATCAGCAAGTCGATGAAGTCGTCCACGCAATGTGCGGTGGCAGCGAAAAGGGTGAGCAGAATGCTAGGAATGATAAAAAAGGGGATCACGAACAGATCAGAGAAGGTTATCATGCCGCTGTACCGGGCCATGCGCCCTCACCTGGAGTACTGCGTCCAGCACTGGTTGCCGTACATGAAGAAGGACATGGTACTACTTGAAAGGGTCCAGAGAAGAGCGACTAAGATGGTTAAGGGACTGGAGGAGTTGCCGTACAGTAAAGGATTAGAGAAACTGGGCCTCTTCTCCCTCGAACAGAGAAGATTGAGAGGGGACATGATTGAAACATTCAAGGTACTGAAAAGAATAGACTTAGTAGATAAGGACAGGTTGTTCACCCTCTCCAAGGTAGGGAGAATGAGAGGGCACGCTCTAAAATTGAAAGGGGATAGATTCTGTATGAACTTAAGGAAGTTCTTCTTCACTCAGAGAGTGGTAGAAAATTGGAATGCTCTTCCGGAGTCTGTTATAGGGGAAAACACCCTCCAGGGATTCAAGACAAAGTTAGACAAGTTCCTGCAGAACCGGAACGTACGCAGATAAGGCTAGTCTCAGTTAGGGCACTGGTCTTTGACCTAAGGGCTGCCGCGGGAGCAGACTGCTGGGCACGATGGACCACTGGTCTGATCCAGCAGCGGCAATTCTTATGTTCTTATATGGTGCATCAAAACAGTAAGGAACAGAGTCTGGAGCTGGCCGGAGGAGAAAGGTACAAATAAGAGAGACTTACCCGATGAGCAGAGTTCTTGAGGAGGAGTATAGGGAGAGAGAACTGAGGAGCTGTGGAGTAAATAGACTTGTAGGTCAGTAAGAGGAGTTTGAACTGTATGTGGAAACGGATAAGGAGCCAATGAATTGGCTTGAGGAGACTGGTTGTGTAAGCTTAGTAGGACTTGCATACAATATCTATGACTCCAACAACACTATTTTTTTTGTCTTGGAGCTCTCAGACACCTGCGCTGTCAAATCATAAACGATTGTTCCAACAGCTAGTGCAGGTCGGGGGTATCTTTCATCGAGCTCATAGTGCTTAAGTGTTTAGCGGACTGCCAGTGAGAAGCAGGTTGCAGTAGCCTAGGCGAGGTGATGAGGGTGTTAGCTGTGTGCTCAGAAAAAAAAAGGTCAGATTTTGGTGATGTTGTAGAGAAAAATGACAGATTTTGGTGGTCTGTTGGATTTGTGAAAAGGAGAGAGATGAGTCAACGATTACCCCGAGGTTGCCCCCTTACCTTCATGGCGCGTTTTGAGTAACTTTCACAAAGCCATCGGAGCCTGCAAGCAGTAGCGTGCGTGTGTGGACGGAAGTTTCAAAGTAAATGGCAAAGAGGAAGCAAAAAAAATGTTAAAATTGGAGACAGTACCGATCCGTGGGGAACACCACTTAAGCAGGGCTTGTTGTCATATATAACTATTAGATTAGTATCTAACTCATAGATTAGTAACCACATTACAAGTTCTATTGGATAGAAAACCAATCAAGTACTTGTCCTGAAATACCAGTTGATTGTAATCTATTAAATCAGAGGATAATTTGTAAAGTGATACCAATGATGATGCTAGAAGAGGTGGTAGTGTAGAGGTGGACCAGGAGAATTCTGTTACATTAATGCCTGTAGAGGATGGAAATACTGTTGCCACCAAACCAAGGACAGCCACTACCACCTCCTTAGGAGAAATATCTCATACTGGAGAATAGTGGTTCCCTTGTGTCTGGAGATGTTTCAGTTGAGAGGCTCCTTATATCTGCAGAAATGCTGTAACTTTGATTCATTGTCCTGAGACTGGATTCTCCCACCTTAACTCTTTTCAGCAGAACAAGCAGAAGATGATTCCAGATCGTCATGGCTCAATATACAGTTCTGATTTCCAGAAATCTTGTTTGCAGTCAGCCGGTGAAAAGCCAACTTTAGGCTCAGCAAATTATGCGGACAAGTTGCTGGATGAAGAAAATGGGCAAAGAAAACAATTCATAAAGGGGAATTAAAAAACCCAAATCAATTTTGATTACACCTCTAAAAGTCAACACAAAGGTAAAAACAAAAGAAGAAAATTATTATAAGAATATCTCTGCACGGAGGATTTTGATTATTGTGCTATGTTATATGTTTCTCTCTTGAAATAAACTATACAAAAAAAAGAATATCTCTGCACGAGTTCACCAACCTAGGGAGGAGGTACTTACACTAGGTACATTTGCAGATGTGACAAAACCCAGAGGTAAACAGGAGACGTGAAGGGGCATAATCAAAACAAACGTCTATCGAATTTGGTTGTTTGGTGCTAGACACCCAAAGTTGGCAGTGGGAAAATGTCCATTCTCAAAAAATATGTCTCAAAATATTTTTTTTCCCCAAAAATCATCTATCTGAACGTCCAGGCTATTGTTCGTCCAGACTGCCAGTACATCTATCTTTATACCTTATTTTCAACCAAAATTTCGAGTTCCAAACATTCAGAACAAGACCATTTGGGTGTGGGAGGGGTCAGTTTTGTAATGGACTGGCCACTCAGACATGGCAACAGAGGCACCTTACATGGCACTGCTGTGAACTTCACATAAAGGGTGACACACAAACATCTCACCAGAACTTCCCCATAGGTTATGGTGAGCTCCTCCAAAATCCACTATACCCACCTGTCTGCAACCTCAATAGCCCTTATGGCTGCAGGTGCCACCTATAAATGTAGTGGTTAAAGTGGCTTATGGACCTGGGTCCTCCTCTCTATGATTCACTAGCCCACCCCCCAGGCTATTTAAGACATCTCTGTGCAGCTCTACTAGGCTTTCCTATACCAGATGCTGATGTTCTGGAGACAGGTATGTATGTTTTTATTCCAATCTTTGTGAGTGTGTGACGGGGTCAGTGAACACTGGGGGAGTGTGTGGGGTCTTTACTTTGTCTCTGCAGTGGTTGTCTGTTCACTTTGGATATATTTTTGGCACTTATACCTGTTTTTATATCGTCTAACTCACAACATTTAAGTTCTGTCCAGGATGTCTAGTAAAACCTTCGATTATCCCTGCAGGACGATTAAGTCTAGGTTGGCCGACATCCTGCCCTTACCACTCCTCCAGATATGCCCCTTTTAGCTCTGGATGCACAGCGGGATTCAGAGGCCTAAAAAGTCCCTGGTCATGTCCAGAAAATCGGTTTGATAATCGACACTTGGGCGACCTGTCTTTTAGGTCATCCAATTGCCGGCTTGGGCAGGTGTTTAAGTTTTGATTATGAGCCCCATAGTAGCCAGAAATAAATAATCTAGGGGATATGCAGTCATTAGCAAATCTTTAAAATTCAGTGTGTACTAATTTGATTTAATGCATATTAAGTCAGATGTTTGAGAGCACACAACCTCATTTCTAGTGCAACAGGCTCATCATTCCGCTCCCATCTCTCTGGGTTGTGCTCCAGTTCCCCAGTTTGTCTTTCTACATTCGAGATGGTAGAATCCTGTCTCTTCTGCTCGTGTTTATTTTTCTTTAATTTTCTGGGGGTTTTCTATCTGATTGTGAGGCTTTTCGGTGCTGCAGAGGCTCCCAGTTCTGGGACATCTCTGCCCCCGGGAGAGCTCGGACTCTGAGATCAGAGGTCTTCAGCCAAGGGGCCTGCACTAACAGTTCGGGGGCGCAGGAACCATTCCCTTGTGAGCAAGGCTTGCCCCAGATTCTGTCCACAAAGGGCTTGAGCGCAGTATAAAGTGATGCATGTGCAAAGTGATTCATGTGGGAAAGAGGAACACAAACTATAGCTTTGTGATGCTGAGTTCTGTATTAGTGAGTCACTGCCCAGGAGAAGGATATAGGTGTATTTTTTGACAATACTTTGAAACCCTCAGTTCAATGTGTGGTGGCTGCTAAGAAAGCAAATAGAATGTTACGAATTATCAGGGAAGGAATAGAAAACAAAGATGAAAATGTTATAATGCTCTTATATCTTGCTTTTGGTACGGCTGCACCTTGAATACAGTGTGCAGTTCTGGTCACCGTATCTCAAAAAAGATATAGCAGAATTAGAAAAGGTACAGAGAAGGGTGACAAAAATTATAATAGGGATAGGACAACTTCTCTATGAGGAAAGGCTAAAGAGAGGGCTCAGGGGTTATATGATAAGAGGTCTATAAAATAATGAGTGGTGTGGAAGGGGTAGATGTGAATCGCTTGTTCACTCTCTCCAAAAAGACTAGGACTAGGGGACATGTGATGAAGCTACTAAATAGTAGATTTGAAACAAACTGGAGAAAATATTTCTTCGCACAATGTGTAATTAAACTCTGGAATTTATTGCCAGAGTGTGTGGTGAAATCAGTTAGCTTAGCAGGGTTTAAAAAGGTTTGGATAATTTCCTAAAAGGGAAGTCCATAGGCCATTATTGAGATGGCTTGGGGAAATCCACTGCTTATTCCTAGGATAAGCAGCATAGAATCTGTTGTGTTACTTGGGATCTAGTTAGGTACTTGGGACTTGGGCTGGTCACTTTTGGAAACAGGATACTGGGCTTGATGGGCCTTCGGTCTGTCCCAATATGGCAATTGTTATGTTCTTATCTGAAGTCATTGCCATGCTCCTGAGGTCTAAGAAACAATCCACGTTGGCGGCCTACTCAAAAGCCTGGAAGTGCTTCAGGAACTGGTATGAGCGACAACACTTGGACCCAGTGACCATATCAGTTTCAGTGGTGCTCTACTTTCTGTAGGACGGTCTGAAGAAGGGCCTGGCGGTTGGCTCGCTCAAGGTACAGGTAGCTGGACTTTCCTGCTTCAGAGCACAGGTCAGTAAGCGCTCGTTGGCATCCCATCTGGATGTTTCTAGATTTTTGAAGTGCGACAGCCTTCCATCTTGGAACCTTAATCTGGTCCTGTGGGCCCTTGTGAAGGCCCTGTATGAGCCTTTGGAGGCGGCGTCCCTGATAGATCTGATGGTTAAGACAGTTTTCTTAGTGGCTGTGATGTCAGTGAGAAGGTCGTCGCAGCTGCAGGTGCTGTCCTGCAGGGAACCCTTTCTTCGCATCTCAGCTAGCGTTTGAACAGTCCCTTCCTTCCTACCGAAGGTCATATCTAGTTTTCATATTAACCCAGAGGTGCGCCTTCACGCCTGTGGGAGTGAAGAAAGCAGATAGTATGTTGAAAGTTCTGGATATGCGACAAATTTGTTACATGTAGGTGACCAACGAGTTCCAGCTGTTTGATCACCTCTTCGTGCTTATAAATGTGGCATATCAGGGGAGACTAGCTTCTATAGTAACCATATCCAAGTGGATTAGGATTATCATTTCTTCCTCCTACATTGGAAGCAGAAAGCAGTCTCCAGTGGTAGTGAAGGTGCACTCCACTCGCAACATCAAGTCATCTTGGTCAAAGTCTAGAGCAGTCTTCCTTGTAGAGGTTTGCAGGGCAGCTACTTGGTCCAATTTCCACAAATTCACTAAGTTTACAGGGTGGATGTAGCAGCCGGGCTGGACACTGCTTTGGGTCCTCCATGCTGGCAACAGGCTCATTTGTCACACCCTAGGAACCAGTGACTTCTCTGACATGTTCCGATGGTCAAGACTACCACTCCTGTTGCACAAGAAGGAAAGATTATGTTCTTACCTTGCTAATATTCTTTCTTGTAAACGGAACTGGTAGTCTTTATGCCCACCCTGTCTGATGTATACTAGCCTGGTTAATGTTTTCAGACATGTTTTCTGCTTAGTCAGATGTCTTGTTTCTATCACCTGCCCAATGTGGTTAGGAATGAAGAATTCACTCATAAGAGCGACAGAACTATTGATGCAGATGGCACACAGGTAGGTGGTTTCTTTTACTGCCACCTTGTTTGTTTCATTTAATTGTGGTTTATCAGCATTGCTCTTTAATGTTTGTATTTTGAGCAGAACAAACTTATGTAGTTTCGGGGAGTTTCTCCACATCCCTCTCTTATGTTTTACACTCTAGGACCCAGTAGATGCTTTGGTACTGACTGAGTGGGTGGAGCTCATCCCAGAGTGATGGGATGGAGCATGGGGGAAGGGTAGGAAGCAGACTAAAAGGAGCAATTCCCAAACTGATGCTTTATTGTATCTAAATTTATTTGCTGCAGAAACTGAAAATGCTTTTTGCATAGAATTGCATTGAGGCTTTTTTGGGAGAGAGAGCTTTCTACAATCTTCACAACTAATAGGGGGTTCAATCCAATAGGCAAGACTGCCAGTTCCATTTACCGGAAAGATTAGCAAGGTAAGAACCTAATCTTTTCTTATCGAAGTGGGTACCTAGTCATCTCATAGTACACAGGTGTAACTGCGATATCCAGTCCATATGGATAGTTTCACTGGTCTACTGTGAGGTTGTGTGCTCTCATTATACAGCTCACGGTTTAGATTTTTTTTAAGAACTTTGCTGGATTTGTTCATTTTATGCTAACTCAATTATCAATAAGAATATCTTCATGCTCCTAATTCAAGCCATTCAGCCTGAACACAGCCTGTGTTAAATCATTTAGAAGATATTTATTAAAAGTTTTCTGTAATGGATATTAATGGAATATTAAGTGTGTGTTATTGATGTATAAAATGTGGTATTTATGGTTACACTTACTGTAAGTTTTGAAAATAATAAAGATTTGGAGAAAAAAAAAGTTTTTGTGAGTACAATTAGTTTGTGCTTTTGGTGGCTTCACTGTTTCTTGTGGTTTGTTGTGTGTTGTGTGTGGAGTTGTTCTTTTGTATATTACTTGCCCCACTTCCACATAGTATCTTGTTTTTTGGCAGCACACAGTACAGGTCCACTGTGTGCTACCCTTACCTTTGGCCTCCCTCTTCTCCCCTCTCAGAGGCTGCCAGGGCTGCACATACCATGGGCTAACTGCTTGGCTGCTCCTGTCCTTGGGAAGGTGCTGCTATTGTGATAGGCACGGACAATCATGTGTTTCTATGTAATAATAAAATAAGTGGAAAAAAATTATTTCTTGTGATATAACTTATTTTATTCTTTCTAAAAGGAGGCAGGTTGTGCAGCATTCATGTCTAGTTCCAAAGAAGGTTTAGTGCCTCCAGACTCCTTGTCCGTGCGTCCTCTCCTGGGCTATGATTGGATAGCAGGTGAGTTTCTCATAAGGGGAGAAAATATTGTAATGACTGAAAGGTTTACTAGATTACATGGACATAATGAGGTCCACATATAGCTGTCCAGTGAATATGTAATGATGAAATGTCTGGCTTAGACCTTTTTAAATCATATTTATGTTCAGTGGCACTGTCTATGCTCTTTCTTTTTTCTTTTTCTTTTTACTCGAGATGTAGCGTATTATACTGTGTGTTTTATTGATTATGTGAACCACTGTTATTGTATAAGGAAGGGCAGTATATTAAATATAATAAACCATGTGTAATTTAAAATATCTGAGGTAGGCATTTCAAGTTACACCTTCAGCTTCAAGGGTAGTTTTGGAGAGTGGAGGTTATGGGGCTGAAGGGTAGTTTTGTAGGTAGTTTTGCAAGGTGGGAAAGTAGTGTGTATGGAGGGGAGGGATAGGGATGTATTAGCTTCTTTGCTTCAGAGTTGGAAGTTATGGAACTAATTTTCTCCTAGAAATACACTTGGGCAATTTTGAGAAGGGGGGTACATATTTTTCTGGAACCCCAGTTCAGTCTGACCCATTTTCAAACTTGATTTGTCTTTCTTTTCTTTTCCTTTATATGCCAAATTTAATCTCATTCTTTTACATTTCTGAGACTTATTTTGGCCCTCCATTCCTCCAGAGGGCAAAAGACAGACAAACAGATTTTCTTGGCTACTCTTGTATAATTATTTTTCCAACTTCAATTGAGTTGGGAAGAATAACAATGAGGAAATGCATGCATGGAATTATTTTCAACCTCTTCCTTTGTGTGTGTGCGCATCTGTGTTTGAGGGCACAGTTGGTAGCTGAGAATGGTTTGGGGGGTTGTGGAAGGTTTTGTGTTACTTTGGGGGTATAGGTGTAAATGGGTTACTTCAGAGGGTAATAGGGTAGTTGCAAGCAGGTGGGTTTGGGGGATGGAGTAATTTGGAGAATTTGGGAATGGGATAATTGGCATTGTTTTGGTAGTGCAGTAATTGTGGGTTAATTTTGTTGTGGGGGGAAGGGTGGGAAGCAGTCTAAAGGGAGCAATCCCAAACTGATGCTTTATTGTATCTAAATTTATTTGCTGCAGAAACTGAAAATGCATTTTGCATAGAAATGCATTGAGGCTTTTTTGGGAAAGAGAGCTTACTTTACTGGAAGCCCCCTTCCCAGTCTGATCTGGTACATCTTCAAACTCGTTGAATCTTTTACAGGTTTTTCCCACATGCTAAATTTGATCCCATTTTGTTAAATTTTGGGAGAATTATTTTGCCCACAGACAGACATTTGTCAAAACCTTATACTTATATCATTCTTTCCAGTTTCCTTTGGATTAGAAAGAATAAAAAGCTGGGATCGTTGAGCAGTCAGAGTTACCTGATAATTAATCCACTGTTAAAAATAGAGACCAAGGAGGGAAAATATATTTTTTGTAAACTGTTAATTTTTTTCAACACAAATGGTGACATAACATATGACTCGTATACAGAACAAAAGTATACAACCCAAATTGAGGTCTGATTTCTTATTTCCCCGATTCAACACTATTATAAGATAGCAAACTGTACAAACACCTACCCCACTCCCCAAAAAGTCCCCAACCCCTCTTCCTACCTAGGAGCTCAAGATACCATTAGCGGTAGCTTAGGTTGATCCTGAAGTGTGTTGAGAATTCTATTGCATGCTGGAGGGAATTATACATGTAGGAAAGGTGACCAAGAGGGGCATTTTCAAAAGGACATCTAATTCTGAGGTTGGACATTTTGGACAAGACGTTCATAAATCCAGCAGAAAAAAATGTCAATTTTCATCTTTTATTTTTGAAAATGACCTATGTATACGTTTTGGTCCTTAGGACGTCTATCTTTTTTGTCCATTTTCCAAAAATAAAAACGTCCGCATGAAAAACGCACCAAAGCAAGTTTTGTAGATGTACCCAGCTACCTTGTCTGATGGCAACAGAGGAATCTTCATCAGCTGAGCTGGTTTCGGGGATTCCTGCCAGCTCAGCTGCCAGGATCAACTGAGCTGCGGAGCCCGACATCCCCCTCACATCCTCCAAAATTGTTGGACCCCATACCTGCCGATGACAAATTGGCAGGAGGGAAGCCTACTCAGTCCTGCCTACAGGGTTGCGTGCTGCAAATGATGGGCCTTTCCCCTCCCAGTGCATCTTGGGATGCAGTGAGAGGGGCCTAAGCCCTGATTGGCTCAAACTGGCAATAAACTATAGTTTAATTTACTGTGGGAGTCGCTAACCTGCAGCAACTCAATCCTGCAGGTTAGCAGTTCCCAAGTATATGAATAATACAACTTGTGATCAACCTTGCAAGCTGCTGTTATTCTGCTCCTGGAAGCATCTTAAAGAGACTGTTAACAAGGTATCCACTGTATTTTTTTAACTGTTCAGACTACCCCCATGACCTCCATACCTATGAGGGGTTTACATTGACCAGAGCAGGAGCATTCCCCATTCACTTCTGCCTCTTAGAGCTCCAGGTTCAAAATGGCACCAGTTGACCTCTACTGATAACTTTATGATTCTACCACTTGGCCCTGTTTGTCAGCTTGTCCCCTTGTGGACTCGTGATCAGGTGAGACTACCACTAGGGTTCAATGGATGAACTGACACTGTTTTGAACTCTTTTGGCCAGAGGTGCCATGGCTTTAACAACCAAGAGTATCACATCTGATGCACACTTTCTTAGTATGCTGTATTGCTGGATGTTTCCTACTTAATTTTTCCAGGATTGTTGGACATGGATTCATCACTGTGGGAGAAATCTGAACAATACTTCTCTGACCTACATGAGTTCCGACAAATAAACCAGGATGAATGTGTCCAGGAACTTTTAGAGTAAGTTATCGCTGGTAACCAGACTTGTGTACAATGGTTGAGGCAAGCTTTGCATTACTCGAACACTTCCGAGAAAGGTAATGGTGTAAGTTCAAGTTTTTCAAGTTTATTAGGTGTTTATATATCGCCTATCAAGGGGACCTGGACACTATGGAAGGCCGTCGTTTCTGTTCAATTTGGGAACATTTTTGGATGGATCTCACTCCACATGCTCGCAGCAGATTATTGAATACAGTGGAACCTTGGTTTACGAGCATAATTCGTTCCAGAAGCATGCTCGTAAACCAAAATACTCATATATCAAAGCAAGTTTCCCCAGAGGAACTAAGGGAAACTTGCTTGATTCGTTCCCACCCACCCCCATCCCCCGAGGCCAGAGGCGCTGCTCTACCCCCCCCCCCCAAGAACCGGCATTGCTCCCCCTGCTCATGAAGGGCCCCCCCGCGTGATCTGCCATCCCCCCCACGTGATCCACCATCCTCCCGCTCGCGTCGCACCTGCCCCCCGCCGCGATCCAGCATCCCCCAGGCACCCACCCACCCACCCACCCGATCACATTCTTTATCCCCATTTGGCACCGGCACCAACACACAGGACATGCCGGTGCCGGTGCCCGAAGATCTGCCTTCTTCTTTGCGCTGGGCCTTGAGCATCTGCGCATGTTGTATTTTGTTTGGCACACTGTCTTGCACTTTTCTATTCAATAAATACATTTAAACATATATCGCCTATCAAGGTTATCTAAGCGGTTTTACAATCAAGTTGAAACCTTTGATTGGGGGAGGAGTGTTTGGGTGTCTATTCCTGTCCCCACCTCTCCCTCTCTAACCCCTCCATGCCAAAATTGATAAAGGTTCTCTTGAGGCTGGCAAGAGGTGAACATGGCAACACAACTTACTTGCAACAGTGTTGCTGTACCACCCAGTTGAGCCCAGTAGCAGGAGAGCCGCTTAAGTGCATTATCTTCTCCTGCTGCAGCTGCTGCACAACTAAGTTTCATAAAAGAGCTGCAAAATGACATGACAGTTATTACAATATTTGGTCCTGCAGGAGGAGGCTGTGTGGCAGTGACTGGTACAAACTTTACATATGTCTGTGCTATAGAAATTAGTAGCAGTAGTGATTCCCCTGCCCCCCTCACAGCGCAATGGCCACCAGGTAAAGAATATTTATCATCAATTCTGTTGAGGATTAGTATGAAAAGCTATATAATTAACTCCAAATATGTCAGATCTTTTGTTTTATGTTATACAAATGCTGATTGCTCTCCATGTTCTCTTTCCTTTATTTTTATTAGTGTTAATAAACTTCAATTTATTAGTTTGTAAGGGTTGTAACTTCTTTTTTTTTTTTACTACACATGGATATCCTACAGATCGGAGAAACTGGATATTTCCGCTGATGAGCACAAGGAGGACTCACTCAGTTCCCATCTATGTAAGCCATGATGCTGTCTGCATTCTTTCAGGAAGTGCCTAGATTTCTACATAATCGTTTGCTTTACTGTGGGGTGTGTTGCAGAGAATGAACACTGAAGTCATAACACAATGGAATATTAACCTTTTATCTTCTTGTACTTCTTTTAAAGCTTTTTATCTATATCATAAGTGGTTACTTAAAACTGTAGATATCAAAAAAGGCTATACTGCCCCTTTCAAAGATGTGATTGTTGGTCATCTTGAACTCCATAGCCATAGTGGTCAACAGCACTTCCCAGGAGAGTGAGTGTAGGTTGCTTTTTTTTTTTTTTTTTTAAAGACTTGGTAGTTTGCTCCTGCCCTTTTGGAACTCCAGTTTAGTCACAACCAGGACTGGAATCCTGATGCCATAAACTTCATTTGCAACTATCTGGGGATATTCCCCCCACCCCCCACCCCCTATTTCCTGAGATCCCCTCTATCTCCCCAGTACACTTAGGGCCGGATTCTCAGAACTTACCATGCCTTTAATGATGGTTGCAAAACCTATGCCAGCTGGTTTAGCGTGCCCAGTATGTTACGGCCCAGTTATCAGAATGGCTTACTATGGTCTTTTCTGAGCTTCTTGGCAGCCTTTGACTTTTCCATGCAAATGTAGTACAACAAGGTCATTACTATTAAAATGGTAGTAAAATGGGCTCATTAATATTTAAATGAGCACGCTGGTCGATTCTCTGTTATCACCGAGTGATTCTCCAAACAAAGCGCTGGCTTTTAAGGACCAAAAATTACCGACTGATCCAGGAGTGCTGTTGCTGATACTATGAAAAGTGTGTTTCAGGTGCATGTTTTTGGCTGTGGCTCATGATAAAAATTTTAAAACATGCTATTCACATAAGTTATAGTAATATAACGATGGGAAAAAAAAAATCTCAAAACCACGCATCACTAGCACATTTATTAAAGGTGTGTATTAAACGCGTGTCTTATATGCGCTTGTTGAAAACCGACGATTGCACCTCCCCTCCATCCAATAACACTGGCACACCTATGATTGACACAGCGAAATAGTGTTGCTAGTGGTTCTCCACCCCTCCTATCCACCCATGCCTCTTTCCATGGATTATTTTGCACATGTGCCAATTGCTATCACAGTGACTGATTTTAAGTAAATTTGACGAACCTCATTTGCATACATGGTTCTTTTAGAATGACTCATCTTTTTTGAATAGATAGATTTATGGCTGGTGATATTAGAGAATCATGCCTTTAGTCTGCACAGTCAGTGACAGTCCTTCGCTGGAAGCCATGTACCAGGACTCCCATATGGTCCTGAACCTGACCACTAGGTGTCACCCTTAAACAGTGACTGTGACTCCCTCCAGGGCTGTTTATGTCACTTCTGCAGCAACCACAGCTCTACCTGACCTATGGAGTAGAAGATCTAAATCAGAAGTCAAACTGGGAACCTTCTGCATGACAGTGCACACCACCACCACTAAGCCATCTCTGAGACAATAATGTTGTGTTTCAGGTGTGTACTGCTACAGAGTGAATAAACGACTCTTTCTGAATCCAAGTTCAGAATCATGTCCTATTTGTAAAACTAAAAGAAACCAACAACACCGAACTCTGGGAGAGGAACGCCTATATCAGGTGTGTACAGTGGAAATCAGTACTTTAGTTGTTTCAGGAAAGATTCTCAATAGTGTAAATTTGCATGTAGACTGTGGACAAGATAGTTGTCAAGGTTTGCTTTAATAATGTTTTTTTATAGTGCTTCAAAATGGGCCATCGCTACAAAAGCTCTGGAGGAAGGGATGGCCCTGATAGTACTTTACCTAAAGCAAATGTTTCTCATGTGATTCAGGGTCAACTTTCCCAAGTCCACTCTTCTTCCTCCCTATAAGTACAAAGTACATCGTCGGAAGAGCTTTGATGCTGTGGACAGCCTGGCTTTAATCCCCGTAAGTTGCTGCCTTTCTAGCTTCTTGTAAGTAAAGCTGTTTTCACAACCACTGTTTTCACAGTCACTTTAGGGGTAATTTTTAGGCTGGTAACTATGTTTTGTAAGCTTGTGGTTATTGAGTAAGGTATCTGTGGCCTGCAAGCCAGTTTTTTTTAAAGGAAAATGCCCATGGAGTTTTCCTTTTATAAGCATGCAGGGTAAAAGCAAACAGGGATATTTAAAGCATAAACAGTTTGTATTGAACTCACAAAGAAGGAAAATATAGTCAGTCATCATATACAAACAGAGTTCAAAGTTTTACAAAATCAGCCCGAGTGCATAACTCTCCCCCCTCCCCTATCATTATCTAACGGTATAAGTTGTATATCAAGACTCAAAAGTTTGTGTATTACCTCCCCTCACCAAAAAAAAACCCTCCCAACGCAAATAGTATTAATAAAACAGAGCATGGTCTATGAACTAGATGAGAGGTTTGACTCTTATACCTCTCATGAGTCTTCCAACTCCCATTATACTGCACCCACATCCCTCCACCCCCGATTGAAGTTGGATTGAGCAGCAAGCAGGGATATTTCAAAATCCCTGTGCTTTTGCCAGCCTACCTGTCTTGCTCCCCAGTACTGTCTCTTCTCAGCAGAAGGCAATTTTCAAAGTTTTTTTGGGGTTTTTTTTTTTAGTTTTATTAAGAATTTGATTAATCGCCTATCATGAATTCTAGGTGATATACAATAAAATGTGAGAGTATACAAAAAAATTAAGAAAAGGGTATAGATAGAAAAATACTATACAGGTCCTGGATCTGATGGGCCACCGCGGACTGCTGGGCATGATGGACCTCTGGTCTGACCCAGCAGAGGCAATGCTTATGTTCTTATGTTAAAAACAAGAGGGAGAGTGGAGGAGCTGCAGCGTACTAATTTGGCAAAGATGGGGAGACCTCAATGCTCGAAGGCGTCTTTGAAGAGGAAACATTTCAACGCCCCTTTTAATTTGTCTTTTTTTTTTCTTCCCTAATGCGAGTGGGTAAAGAATTCCAAATGAAAGGGGCCGTTACTGAAAATATGGATGAATGCCTTTTTCCCCTCAAATAACTTCTCTGAAAACTACTGCTTTAGTGTAAGATGAGACAGAAAGCTATGTTCCCAATTTCACAGCCTCTTTTACATAGCCGCCCGGCAACAGCCCCAAAGCCCTTTAAATCTCTATGGGCTTCGGGGCCATTAGCGCAGTGCAGCCACCAGTGCGGCTTTGTAAAAGAGGCCGTCAGTGTGCTAGGTAAAAAGCTGTGCTGGACTTTCACTTTTCCTCTGCTGCTTAGCCTCTTCAGAATTGATGCAACAGGCCGTAAAGGTCCAGAGTGGTGACTAAAGGCAGAAGAATCCCATTGGGACTTTTCGTCCCGGTTTTATGCCAGCTTATTTTTTTTTGTCATCCTGATTCTTTTCATTTCAGAAAACAACAGTTTAGGTGCATAGGAGCCAGTTCTGTGGGTACTTGAGAATCCCCAATATTGAAAAAATGCTTCCACTTTGTCCAAGTCGGCACTCCCAATCATTGTTAAAAGTTGGCTCTTGTGTATAGCTCATGATAGGATGAAAGGGTATATGTTTCAGTTTTAGTTAGGAGTCTTGATTAGTTTTAAGAATTTTAGTGATACACGTGTACAATCTTTTTGATGAGTAGATGTTCCATGCTTGTGCCCTTGCAATTCTGGAGGTTTTTCATTGAAAAGGGGGGGTATCTTAGTGAGCGCTGTTCTGTTCCCATTATTGTTTTACCCTCCAGTGACTATTGGTTGATGTGCTTCCTTTTGTTTATATATCATTACTATAAGACTACTGGGGAGGGGGCAGTCATAACACAAGGGATGAATGTGTTCAGTACTGGAATATCTATGTTGATTGATCTTTGTAAGTATTTTGAATTGGATGTCCAATAGAAAATTGTTTTACGTGTGTAAGTCATGCACTGTGTTTAAAAGTGGAGTGCACTGATGGATACCTCCTCCTTCTGGTACTGAAGGAATAAATTTCATGCCCTGATGCTTTGGGAATCTTGCAGTGCAACAGAGATCCTGAAGAGACGGAATTATATCCAGCGGCTATACCCAAGGACACATAGGGCTCCTTTTACTAAGGTGCGCTAGCGTTTTTAGCGCGCGCTAACCCCCGTGCTACACGAAAAATACTAGCGCAAGCTCTATGGAGGCGTTAGCATGTAGCACGCGTGGCAATGTAGTGTGTGCTAAAACCACTAGCGCAGCTTAGTAAAAGGAGCCCATAATTTCATGATTGTTGCAGTTCCGGTCTCACCATATCTAAGCAGGTAGAACTGACATTTCACCCTCAGCGTTCCATCAGTGTCTGGAGGGGACAAGATAAAGAAACTACCAAGTCGGGATGGTGTGGAAAAAAATAGAAGGGGGGACTTCCTTGAAGAAGCCGTAAGGGGAAACATGTCGGAACGACTGGTCCCCTCCCGACACTGATGGAATGCTGATGCAACTTGCATCTAAGTTTGGTTTTTTGTTTGTTTGTTTTTTTTGCAAAATCTAATTTTTAGAGATATATAGTAATCTAAATGAAAACTTTTTTAAGAAAGCACTTTGAATAAGTTCACAAAACACAGAGCACTAATTTAAAATTTACAAAAAATACTGGCAGATCTGATGATGTGCATGCTTGTTCTTCTGTGGGACTAAAGACATAAGAACATAAGTAGTGCCTCTGCTGGGTCAGACCAGAAGTCCATCATGTCCAGCGGTCAGCTCACGCGGGGGCCCATCAGATCCAGGACATTGCACCCATAGTAAAGCACTTCTGAAGATTCTGCTAATTAAGAATGGTATTACTGTTCAAGATGTTACATATTTCAAGGTGACACTTTCAGCTAAAATATTATATAAAATGAGGAGCAAGGATTTTAGCATGTGTGTTTTTTTAATTGTAGTAGCATGGTTCTGCTATTTTTCTTTGTTTTGTCTCACTATATTCGGCTCCTAATAAAAATTGTTCAAACATGAAAAGTAGAGTACATCTTTCACACTGGAAAAATTACCTTTTTTTTCTCTCCTGTGCTTTCAGCACTGTTCAGCTGGCTGGGAAAGTAGCAGTTTATGCAATGATACCAACCTCAGCAGCCTGGATCTGAGGACACTAGTGGAACCCAGACCTGCAGTGAGAAATTTGCACAGCCATTCTTCCCTGGTAGGAACTTAGTTCTTTTAGATCTGTCATGACACAGTGTGCAAACTCCAAATGTACCCTGTCACAAACCTTTACTTATCGGCACCTAAAACACAAGAATGGATGACATATCAGAGCGGATGAATGCAATTGATTGGATATATGCAAGAAGACTTTGTTTACGTCACTTTATGACATCATACGCTGTTTTAAACTTGGGTGGCTTTGACCTGTGGCCATCTTTGCCGCATAGTGAGCACAAAGTTTAAGTGCCAATAAGTAAGTTTGTCTTCAGCCATGAAAAGGACTATGCATTGTTAGTGGTGAACCTAAGAAATGGCAAGGAGCGATTAGAGATTGCAGCACTAAAGATCAGCTTGTGAAACTGGCAAGTGAGACACTGTGTTCAAGCTTTTAAAAATAAGTACTGTACAGCTCTATTCCTTGCATACATTTTATGAGGTTATTGAGAAGCTGCATGCTAGTGAAAGGATTATTGCCTCACGGTTTGAACTTTGAATACATCAGTTAAAGTATGCAGGGATGACGCTATAATAAGGAGGTTTTTCAGCCAGTGAAGTAGTTTCCCTATCTAGCACTACCTGCGAGAGAAGCTCTGGCAGTGTGTGGGGATCTGAGGCTTTTCCACCTTTAGAAAGTGTTTTACACAAGTTTGTCTTTTCAAAGCGTGGACAGTTGATAAGTTAATACCATAAAAATATATTTATGAGGGGTATATTTGTGGTTGATTGAATTGTTCTCTCAGCAATCTGCATATTTTTTGCTTAAATCAAGGCTATAGAGTTCCCCATTCCCCCATGAATTACTGTGGGAGACTGGAAGTTAGTGGGCATTGGCAGTAGTGAAAGCACTGAGTAGAAGTGTTTTTTCATCTCTTCTCCCCCTCCTCAGCCTGAACTTGACTTGTTGAGAGGACTGTAGCAGTGGGGCACCTCAGGTCATATGAATCGCACAACAGTGCGGTCTGCTCATTCAGAGCATTATACAGGACCCAGAAATCATATTGCTAATCTATAATGAGAGTGAGGGAAGTATGGGGAATGGACTAAGGGAACATGAGTGAATAAGTTTTGTGAGTGCTCTGGGATGCGAGTGAAAGGATCAGAGGTAGCAGTGGACTTTGAGTGAGAAGGAATTGGGAGGATGAGTGGGAGTGGATTGACTCCCTTTCCTGATCTCAAATCACCATCTTCAATCCATGGTCTGCTTTCTCCTTTTCCTTCCCTGGCCCACCTTTTCTCAATTAATTTCTTTCCCTTCCATTGACTCTAGTCCCTCCTGATTCCTTCCATTTCCTCCTCTGAGAATCCTTATTTCATCCCATCCCCCATAAAAAATAAATTATGCAATTTTCTGGCTTTGTGTAGTCAGTTAATTTTTTTAAGGTAAACTGCAAATGTGTGTTTAGTATACAAATTTCACATAAACTGCTACCTATTTTTCTAAGAAAGCTGAGTCAGGAGAAAAAAAAACCCACGATGCAAAAGTCGGTGAAGAAAAGTAGAACTAAACAAAAGACTTCCAACAAACCAAGAAGATCCACAGGAAATAAATAGTTTATTGAAGAAGTCAAAACTAGAAAGGACCCGATATGGCAGCGTGTTTTGGCGCAGATGCACCTTCCTCAGGGGTACTATATCCAAGTTTGTGTCCGGCACTTTGAAAAACTTTTCTTATATAAACAGTGCACACTATTCACATTGCCCTTCATAAATTTTAATACAGTGTGTTGACCCTTAAGGCAGATGCCTCTGTACCGAAATACAGTGTTGTATCAGGTCCCTTTCATTTTGGACCTATTCAATAAACTACTTATTCCCTGTGTATCCTCTTGGTTTGTTGGAAGTTCTTTGTTCAGCCCTACCTTTTCTTCACTGACAGAATTTCCTAAGACTTGCTGCATAATCTACCCTTGAGATATTGCAAAAAAAAAAAACTGGAGGCTATGTTTATAGCAACAAGAAAACCCAATATTCCATAGTGAGAGCAATCCAAACAATAAAAATAGTCCAGTCGATATAAAAATCCATCTGCACAACAGCTATTTCGGTGACCTGTTCAAAAACACGTATATTGTTTTTAGTCTATATTTTTTATCTGGACCCCTGAGGAAGGTGTGTTTGCCGAAACACGGACCGTGTAGGGTCCAGTGGGACAAATATATGAGGACTATTAACTTGTATTTGTATTTGTTTTTATTGTGCAGAGTGATAGATAAATCATCTTTCAGAACATCCTCATCCACAGTTTTTTGTTTTTATCGTTTGGCCATGTTTATAGTCCAGTTTAGAAGCTTTATATAAATTATACTCTGTAATTAAAATTGCTTGCCCCATTTTGCTGTAAACTGCTATGGGTTTTCCTTTTGCAGACCAGAATGCAATATATGAGCCAGAAATAAGCGTCTTTCTTGTCACTGTCTTCAGTTGAAGAAAAAAAAAAAAACATTTTATAAAGGGGTGTGGCATTTGAAAGGATGAAAGTGTCAAATGTTTTCATTCATTTTTATTTCTTTGAATTCCAGGAATTATTTCAAGGGTTGAAGATACTTCCAGATTGGATCACCTATAGGTGCATATTTTTACCTGTAAAGGCTGATTGGTATTCACAATAATCAAAGGATACTATAGAAAACATTTTCCGCCACTTGTGGGGGTACTGAGTGGCTCCTGAAAATTGGTCTGATATTTGGGCACTGTGGGGCCAAAAAGGAACATCACAAATTATCCAAATCCTTCTTGACAACTTTGAATTCCATAAAAATGACTGCTTTTAATCTGTCAAGATTTTTTTGTATTCCTTTAGCTTGGACAATGATAGAATATTGAGGGACTCTGTACTAATGGGCATTAGCTTAAACAATATAAAAAGGGATTCAATAGATATAAATTAAAAATGAAAAAATAGTAAACAGTTGAAATAAGCTAAAAGAGTAAGCAATCTCAGTAATCACTGCAAAAGTTAATAGGTGAAGAAATTAAAAGCCTCAGAAACACTCAGAAGTAGTAAACACAAAATGCCATAGTCAAAATCATAGGCATAAAAACTCCAACTTCTCACAAAATACAGTCCACCTTGCAGTGAAAAAAACAATCTGCAGGAATAGTGCACAATGAAGTATAAACTTATCTGGAACGACACAGCTGATCAATTCTTCAAACACAGCATTCAAACGCTGCATTCCAACTTCAGTCACCAACTTTGGTGGGTCCATTCCAAAAGCCTGACAAGAATTATTGTTTTGTCGGACATGCCAGCTGCTTCAGGGGAATCTAATATAATAAAATGATAGGCCGCGCATGCGCACTAAAAAAATCGTGTTCCCTGATCCCGTCGCGGAAACACGAGTGCGCATGCGTGGGTTTTACGTCACCTGCTCTCCATCTCGCGCCGCCAACGATCTCTGTTCCTCTTTGCCACGCATGTCCGCCGCCGACCTCGAGCTCCTGAGGGCCGGCGCCGCGAGCCGCCCGGCCAGTGCTGAGGCCCCGCCTCCCGCTCTGCATCACGATCAAGAGAGGAGCTGTGGCGGCGGCTTTCAACTAAAAAAAAAAAATAGACAACTGCAGGTCGCTGCTCTCACCCAGCTCTCAGGGTGCGGCTGAGTGCTGGCGGCCGGCGAACCCTAATTGCAGCGGCGGCTTTCAATTACAAAACAAAACAAAACAGCTGAAGATAGCAACTCTCACAGGAAAATGGACAGGGGAAGAAATGCTGATGCAGCTGCTGTACAGGGAAGTGGGGAGGGAGGAAAATGCTGCACAGGGAAGTAGGGAGGGGGGAAATGCTGATGCACAAGGAAATGGAGGTGGAGGGAATGCTGATAGGAGCCGCATGCTGGATAGGGGGAGCAGGTAAGGAGTGCTGCTGGACAGGGGGAGTAGGGAAGAGGGTCAGGGGGAGAAAGTAAGAAGTGCTGCTGGGCAGGGGGAGCAGGGAAGAGGGTCAGGGGGAGAAAAGAAGGAGTGCTGCTGGACAGGGAGAGCAGGGAAGAGGAACAGGGGAGCAGGGAAGAGAAACAGGGGAG
Source organism: Geotrypetes seraphini (assembly GCF_902459505.1). NCBI lineage: Eukaryota > Metazoa > Chordata > Amphibia > Gymnophiona > Dermophiidae > Geotrypetes > Geotrypetes seraphini. The sequence goes on from NC_047098.1 coordinate 28,375,928, forward strand.
CAGGGAAGAAGTGCTGCTGGACAGGGGGAGCAGGTAAGGAGTGCTGCTGGACAGGGGGAGGTAAAAGGAAGGGAGAAGGCCTACTGCTGGACAGGTGGAACAGGCAAGGGGTGATGGTTGACAGCACGGGAAAGAGAGAGACAGAAAGCGGCCAAGGGGAGAGAGAGAGAAAGAAAGAATGAAAGACAGACATACATATATTCTAGCACCCGTTAATGTAACGGGCTTAAAGACTAGTATCAATATATATGGAATACTTCATCTTGCACTATTGCTACGGATTGTGAGTTTCTCTTTTTCACTGCAAAGTGGACTGTGTTTAGTGAGAGGTTGGGGTGTTTTTATGCCTATGATTTTGAATATGGCAGTATTTGTAGCATTTTGTGTTTACTACTGCTGAGTGTTTCTGAGGTTTTTTTCTCCACCTCCTCTTAACTTTTGCAGTGATTACTGAGAGCGTTCACTCTGTTAGCTCATTTCAACAGTTTGTTATTTTTCATTAGCTTAAACCCCCCATGTTTAACATGAACTAATACCTGTGTACAAGGCAATTGAAGGCCCACAGGAATAAAGTTCTGAGGTCTGTAAGTCCATTTTCAAAAGAAAAAAACCTCTCACAGGATCTTCTGTTTAAAAGTGGAGCCATCAGTCAGAACAATGTGCCTGTATGGCCACGTATCTGAACCTACCATGAAGTAGGTACAAATATATGTGGTGACAGAAGTTTGTGCAGATCCCATCAACATTAAGAGTCCATGTGTATCTTTCCTCCACTACAATTCTGGAGAAACATTCACACTATGACAGTCGGTAGTTTTCAGTGAGGCATTTTACATTGGGTAAACAATTGCTTATCCATGTGAGATGCCTTGAAAATTACCCCTTCAACATGTGTAATTTATCTGTGTTAGAATGAGCACTGGTTTTCCCCAATTGTAATGCTGACTTGTGCATATCTATACTAATTCCTCTAGGTATTAAGGACTTTGGATAGTTCAGACTATAAATATTGTAAGTAAATAAGATTTTACTAACCAACAGTAATACCAGTGATGTTTACTACAGACTCCTCCAATGTAAGAAAACTAACTATACATGAGGAGGTGCAGTTAAGTTTCTGTTGCTAGGAGGACATGTTAAGTGTGGTACTAATTCAGACTCCTAACTCTTGCAACAGCACATTGATCATCTTGGAACATTCCTGACCCAGAAAAAAAAGTTTTGACAGCAATATTGGTGATGTTGCCAGCCCTCCCTTGCCCCCTGGCACCTTCAGGGAATGTTCATGAGCAGGAAGGAGCCGGTGTGTGTTTTTGGCAGCAAGACAGCAAATTCAGAATGGCCCCATCTAACCTCATGTCACACTCTGAATCCCACATGGGAGGCTTGGGGTGGGAAATGATTTGGTGACCCAATTAACCCCACTGCTAGGGTTTGTTTTATTTTACTTTATTTTGGGAGAGATTGGAAAGAGATGGAAGCCTGACTTAAAAGTTAATTTTAGATCAGTGGAGGCAAGCGGGCCAGAAACCCAGTTTGAAGAGAGAGGCTTGAAAGAGTTTTGTTCTGGAGAGGAGAATAACCCTTATATTGGCAGCATCTCCTTTTCACTTTGAATTTCCTGTCGTAGTTGACCAGTCAACATAAGCTGTGGGAACAAAGTAGAATTTGATTGTTAAAAATGGCCATTTTCAGTTTAATTTGGCCAAGTAGTATTGCCCTTGTTGGTCTATAAATTCCTTAGTGATTGAAAAAAGATGGCAATGTTTTATAAATACTTATTTTAAATAAAAGCAAAGGCAGGATTCAAATATATTGAAAGAATTAAATGGTGATTTGTACCTTAATGCTGGAATTTTATACTTGAGTAGAACTAAAGCTTCATGGGAGCTAACTTGATAGCAGGGTGCCTATGTCAAAGTTGGGAAAAGGCACCTGTTTTATAAAACAGGCACACAAATACTCTTTCACAGATTTACACCTACTCTGAATAAGGTGTATTTATACATGTACTCATGTATTTTATAAAATAGATGATTACATTGCAACTGTACCCCTGGGAACACCTACATGCAGGTTGTGTAAAAGTAGATATATTCTTTCCATGCACGTATGTTTTTAAATATAAACCTGGCCACACAAAATCTGCTCTATATGCTGAAGATGCCGTATAAGATTACCCCATATACATTTACAGTTTGGTTCTCACTGTGTTAAGAGATCTTTGTTTTTGGACTTGAACCCAAAAGGTGTATTTTTCATAGCATTTAATACTCTAGAAGTGGTTTGTGTTTTCAATATATGATAATGTTAGTTTTATACGTCAGTGGCTTTTCTTGTGACAGAAGTGCCTAAATAAAATTTTCTTGGAAACTTAATTTGTATTGTTTCTAATAAAAATGACTTTTGGTTTTGTTTACATCGAAGTGTTGATCTGTTTGGGTTTCTGTTCCTTTCACTTTTTAAGTCTGGACCTCTCTTTCTTGTCTTAGAGGAAAAATAGGATATGTTCTTGTATTATTCCTCTGTCTATTCTTTAAAGAACCACACTGTGCTTCCTTTACTTGGAGTAGAAAGGAATGGCTCAACTTACTGCTTCTAGCATCAAACACTCTTTTAGCATCCACTTACGCATGAATATCTGAATAAAACGATGCTGTTGCCATGGTGATAGTAGTTTATTTCTTAAGTTCCAGCCATTGTAGATAGAATGCATTCTTCATGATTTCTCAGGAAGGATTTGTTTTACCTTAGTGTGAGCTCCAGATTAATCTGGACATGTCACTGGTTCTTATACTGAGAGTGGAACTCTGGCTGCTGATACTTATAAGTGGTGCCAGAGTAGAGCTGGGAAACACTGTTGATAAAGGTAATTAGTAAATTACAATGGAACAAGTCAGTTATTTTGGCCCTGCATATTTGCCAAAATCATGCTGTCATCAATTTCAGCACCCTGTCCCTAAGAGAGACCTGATCTTTTTATTCTTAATTAAAATTTTTATTGTATTCTCACTATATGCAAACAGCAAGTCTAACAATAAGCATAACAGGTAATTTATTGCATAGACTATACTCATAAAACATTCATAAAGGATCACATTTCTAAAAACATTCCACATATTTACCCCCTCCCCCTGAAACCTAACCCAAATCAACATACAACAAATCTGGTATGACACGGGGACAAATTTTTCCCTGTCCCCATGAGAATTCATTTTCCTGTCCCCCGCCCCATTCCTGAAAGCTCCATCCTCATCTGCACAAGCCTCAAACACTTTAAAATCATAAATGTTCGAGGCCTGTGAAGTTAAGGCAGAGCTTACAGGAATGGGGCAGGGACAAGCATTGACAAAACTTGTGGGGACGGGATGGGGAAATTGAGTTCCTGTGGGGATGGGGAAAAATCTGTCCCCATGTCATTCTCTAATGTGCTTTGCTTATCAGCCAATTTCTTCAGTGGACTAACCACTTACAAATTAATTCAATGCACAACATTAACTGAATCACATCTCCCCTACCCCCCTCCACTCCAGCACTCAACATTCTTTTTCATGTAATGTATTCTTGTATTACCACTCCCTAGTGTTCCAGGTCCTTTATTTCTATAAATTACTGAGTGGAGTAGAACAGGTAGATGTGAAGTGCTTATTTAATCTTTCCAAAAACACTAGGACTAGGGAGCAAGCAATGAAGCTAACTAATAGATTTAAATAAACTGGGAAAAAATATTTCTTTACTCAATTAAACTCTGGAATTCATTATCAAAGAATGTAGTGAAAAGAGTTTAAAAAAGGTTTGGATAGTTTCCTAAAAAGTCCATAAACTACTTTTAAAGTGGAACTTGGGAAAAATCCACTGCTTTATTTCTAGGATAATTTACTGTAGTATGTTCAGGGATATTGAGCATAAACCCAAGGTCAGAAAAAGGCTAACGATATCTAATTTTACAGCTGACCTAAGATGAATAACAAACCTATGGAGAGTGATCAAACTAAAGTTTATAAAAATACTCAGATGTTGAAACTCTATAAGGAAGGCTGAAAAACCTCCCTTGGATGAAGAGTTCACCTTCCAGTCATTGTTATTTTATAAAAAAAACTTTGATCACTGTCTCCAAAAAGGTTATGCTTAGCACAATTCAAAGGTTTCAAATGGTTTTTCTCTTGCTAATATACTGCAGAAGGTCACTGCATGATATATATAATGCAATTTGCACTTAGCTTGTCAGCAGGATTGAGGGGGTCCCAACGCAGAGATGACATGGACATTGTAAAATGTATGATGATACTTTTGATGTGAAATGCATGGATGGAGTATGCATTTCACATCAAACAGCATTGGAACATCATGAGATATCATCCAGAGTTTCAAGAACTTCCAAGGTTCGCCTTTTCTAGACAGCGGAACCTCAAACAGTTTCTGGTACATTCCCAATTTTTGAGCTACACAGGCAGAATGGAAGCGGGGCGGGGGGGAACACAGCCTGTGCGGGCACTGCAGGATGTGCACCCACAGTGTAAGTTTAACAAAAATGACATTTAGGACTCAATTTAGATCGCAATGTCCAGCCACAACCTGCAACACAGAACAGGTTGTATACATTATACAATGTCCATGTCATCTCCACTATGTGGGATGCACCACCAGGAGCATCAAAGTTAAAATAGGTGAGCACATCAGCAGGATTAGATCCAGAGTGAAAGAAGCCCCTTTGGTGGCCCACTGGATCAATCTGAATCATGATTTGTCGGATTTAAAGTTTTCCATATTGGATACAGTTGTGACTACAAGAGGGGGAGAAATAGCTCAAATTTTATGGAAAAAAGAACAAAAGTGGATTTACATCTTGAACACTTTACACCCCCATGGTCTCAACAATGAAATTGAGTGGCTTGCGTTTCTCTAACTATTTCATTTTCATACAAGGTAAAAGTTTGGACACAGTATACATGGCTTACATCCTCACCTCCACTCCAGTTTTCCTGCTTGGCTATTCTATTTTGGCTTCAATGTCATGACGTCATCACGCTTTTGACGTCATGACGTTTTTTGACGCTTTTTTGATAAAACATCGCTAGAAATCAGCTTCCTGTCTGGCGGTTTTTGAATTTTCAGAATTTACTTCACCGACCTTCCAGCAGTGGTATGTACGTTCCGATAAATTTTTTAAACCTTCCTTTAAATCTTTTTTGAATCGTTGTGCTTCTCATCTCTAGCGTTGTCAGTGACAGTATATACATTTTGCATGTTCCCGTGTGGGTATTTTACTTTGCTTTACTCACACCCGACATGATATATTTTGTTTGTTTTCACTAGAACTGCTTATTCATCAGTCACGAGTTTAAGTTCATCAGCTTTACTAAACCAGGAACCTGTTTTGAACACAACCACTAGGGTCCCCTGAGGCAGGGAACGAAACGGGGCCGCGTTGGGACCCCCTCAATCCTGCTGACAAGCTAATTGCAAATTGCATTATATATATCATGCAGTGACCTTCTGCAAGAGAAAAACCATTTGAAACCTTTGAATTGTGCTAAGCATAACCTTTTTGGAGACAGTGATCAAAGTTTTTTTTATAAAATAACAAAGACTGGAAGGTGAACTCTTCACCCAAGGGAGGTTTTTCAGCCTTCCTTATAATTTCAACATCTCTGAGTATTTTTATAAACTTTAGTTTGATCACTCTCCATAGGTTTGTTATTCATCTTAGGTCAGCTGTAAAATTAGATATTATTTCTAGGATAAGCAGCATAAAATCTGTTTTACTCTTTGGGATCTTGCCAGGTACTTGTAAGTTGGGTTGGTCACTGTTGGAAACAGGATACTGGGCTTGATGGACCTTCAGTCTATCCCAGTATGGCAACTCTTACGTTCTTACCATCATTCTATTGACTATTACCCTGCTATAATATTAAGCTTTGTCACATCCTCTGGCAATAAATTTTACAGCAGGGGTCTGCAACTTGTAGCATGCATGATTGTTAGAGCAGCAGGGAAGTCTGTAGCACACTTTCAGCTATGCATGCTCAGTTCAGGATGTCAGGGAAAAGACATGGGCTGCGCTCTCAACTTTGCTCAGGATAGAACACTGAGTGGAAGGAGCGTGCTGGGAGTCTAACTGCAACTCCCACAGGGAGTCAGTAATGAGCTCTAATAGCACAAAATGCTTGGACAGCTGGTGTACTGTGGAATCCTCCTCTTGGTTGAGGGCCACCACTGCATCCTGCAGATTTGCTCCTGCTTGTGACTGTGATCCAAACTGGTCCCTCTGCTCCAGGTCACCATAGTTGTCTCTGGTTCTTTCCGGTCTCAATCCCTAGTCTTCTGCAACCACCTCCAATTCACTCTGGTTACTGTCTCAGGCTTACCAAAAGTTAAGCCAGAGGCCAACATTTCTCCCCTCAAGGGTCACCTGCAGGAGCCAGAGTTCTAAAGAAATACTCAGAGATTAGTCTTAGCTAAATGAATCAAAACCAGTCAAAGGTCCTTCCTCAAGTGCCCTCTTTTTATCAGGGTGAGGAAATTCCCATTAAACACAATCTAGTCTCTTGGTCTCTATTATCAGTTTCCCAAGGGTATTTCAAAATTTATCAATTATCCAAATCCCAAAAGGTAGCCTTTCAATCAGCAGTTCTGAGAGGGAGGAAGAGGGACTGTGTTGGCATAGGAAGGGAGAAGCAGGGTCATGTTGGGACAGAGAAGGAAGGGAGGGGCACAAACTTCAGACAAAGGATGGAAGAAAGGAGGGAGGGAGGAAGCAAGTATGAACATGGGACACAGAATGGAGTGAGGGAGGGGAGCATGAACTTGGGACACAGGATGGATGGAGGAAGTGAGGGAAAGAGATGGGAGAGGAAGTAGAAAAGGAGAATTGTTGGGCATGGGTGTCTGAGTGAGATGGTGCACATGGGGAAATGAAGAAAGCAGGTGAATTGTTGGACACAGGGAGGAAGAAAGAAATATTGGACGTGTGGGGAACAGATGCATGGGAAGAGATGAGAGGGAGAAATGTTGGATGTGGTGGTAGAGAGGGAACACTGGGACCGATGAAGAACAAAAATAAGTGTAAGCCTCCTATCTTTTCTATTTAAACTATAGTACTTTATTTTGAGGACTGTTTCTTTAATGTTTAATGTTCTTTAATATTTTTATAGACTGTGTACTGTACAAGATCTGAGTTACATACAAATTCAGTTCTCTGTAGAACAGCCTTCCTATGGAAATTCATTTGGGCTCATCCTATCCTAAATTTAAAATTGTTTTAAAGGCTTTTTAGTAAGGCTTTTGTTCTTTAATAGTGTAACTAGGTACCATTATATTCTTGTTATTCTTCATTTTCCAGAGCCCCTCTTACAAAGCTGCAGTAGCGAGTCCCAGCACAGCCCAAAGGAACTGAATGGGCTGCGTCAGATTTGCCAAGCAGGAATCTCTACCGCAGCTTAGTAAGAGGGGTCCCTTGTGTTTAATGGATACCTGCTGATAATTGTTTATATAATTTGTTATAGTTAGGTGATTTATTATTCTACTCCTTATTTCTCTAGCCTTGTAGAGTTTTTTCCTTGTCTTGTCAGTATGTGATTGTTTGATGTTTTTAACTTCATTTTCAGATTGTAAACTGGCAGTATAACAAAATGTACCAATAATAAGTAAATAAACACCATTAACATATATTGCCTTTTCTCTAGAACAGTGCTTCTCAATCCAGTCCTCGGGGCATACCCAAGCCAGTCAGGTTTTCAGGCCGAATGAATATGCACATGCATTGTAGATATCCTGAAAACCTGACTGACTGGGTTGATAAGCACTGCTATATTGTCAGAATTCATAACAAATTTGTGGTTTATTTGTCCACAGAGAACACCTTTATTCACTGGAACAATTGGCAACCATGGGTCTGCATGTGTGACCTGCACAAGCAAGCACGAATTCGGCACTTTGTAGTTTCAGCCAAGAAAATCACATACCCACCTGTTAATGAATTCTGGGAAGAAAAAGCTTGCTCTTTAACTGACTGCACCATGTGCAAGTCAGAGGATTGCCCAGGCACCCCTCAGACACCAGCATTTTTCCACAGATTTGATCATTCCAGTACTCCAATCTTAATCAGTAGTAGCCAGCCTGAGGACAGTGCAGATTCTGAATTATTTGACAGTATGCCTGTGGTGGATGATAAGTGGAATGAGGAATAGGGGAATACTTCAAAACTAGTGTAAAAAAAAAAAAAAATACTACTGTTGAAGGAACACCAGCAAAATCAGGCACTCTGTCCCCCAAACAAAGGATGGAGAAAAATTCTCTGACTTGCATGACAATAATCAAGGGTACACAGTCCATATACTGTCAGTACAATCATAGAAAAAATACTCCTACCCAGTCTTACAATATAAGTGCTATGTGGACTGAGCCAACAGCAACTTGCAAACCAATTCACTCATATAGTTATCTCTGACTAATCAGCTTAACCACAGTCTTTAAACCACAAAGGAGTTCCAACAATCCTCTATTATATCCAACTCTGCTGAACCATTCATAAATCCCATCAAGGATCCTCATTTCACCGGCCACTCTGGCTGCTTCAGAGGAACTCATACCAACTAGCACACTGCCTTCCACAGAGCATCTAGCCCAAGTGTCATTTTATGGAAGGCAGTGAACTGGTTAGAATGAGTTCCCCTGAAGCAGCCAGAGTGGCCAATGAAACAAGGCTCCTTGATGGGATTTATGGATGGTTCAGCAGAGTTGGATATAATAGAGGATGCTGGAACTCCTTTGTAGTTTGAAAATTGTGGTTAAGCTGATTAATCAAGAGATAAGTGATTTCCAGCTGTAGGAGTGCACTGGTTTACAAATTGCTGACAGTTCAGTCCACACTGCACCTACACTGGGTAGGAGTTGTTGTTTTTTTTATTGTACTCTTATGACAATATATGGCCTGTGTACCCTTAATTACTGTCATGCAAGTCTGATGATTTTTTTTCTCTACCCTTTGGGTTGCAGTGTGGGTAGGCTGCCTTACATTTATATATTTATTTTATATGCCTTCTGGTGTTCCTTCAGCAACAGTATTTTTTTACTATTTGCAGTCTAATTGACTTTGTTGCGGGGTGTACTACAGTATGCCAACCATTTCATGGTCCAAAGAAAGCAATGGGGTGTGCAAGATCCAAGGTAATGGCAAAAAAAACAAACCCCAGCAGATCAGCCAGAGGAAAGTATTCAAATAAGCTTTATTCCTATGGAAGACACACAACAGACCTGATACAGGCTGTGTTTCACCCACACACGGGCTGAGTCAGGAGTTCAAAGGAAGTAAAAACAGCATAACCAATGAAGTTCTAGCAATACAGTCCAAAGGACAGCAGCATTCCACAAGCAAACACTAAGCAAGTACCAACAGCATTTCTCAAATCAAATGAGGAATGAAGATTAGGGTTTTGGCTCCTAAAAGCAGTAAAAATATATTGTTTGTCCAATAAAAAGGTATCGCTTTATATATTTTGTTGTTGAATAACCTTTCTTTTTAGATATTCAAGTAGACTATTAGGATGAACACATTACTATGTTAATGTTATTAAGCTTAGAACCAAATTCAGATGCTCCTAAAACATTAAGTACATAGCCCACCATAAGGTAGCAGCACCTTTTAGACCTATAAATCGCAGAAAATCCTAGGTTACCTGACATGGCATTAATTAACACAAGAAGTTATTCTACTAACATTTTAATAAATATATATTTTTTTAAATAAAAAATTGTTTATTGATCTAAGGGGCAAGCAAGTCAGCAACACGGTGACAAGTATCGGCATATTAGCAAACGAGTACATATAACAATCTCACTTTCTAACAACAAATTTTTACATTTTCGCCTTCCCCATCCCATCTTATTCCTAGCTCCATCCTGAGGGGAATACCCCCCCTCCCCCCGAAATGCTGAAGAGCCTTGATGGCCCTCTGCGATTAGCTATGCAACCAGTACTTCAACACCTACCGTCCCTCCTATATTCCAAGAAATAAAAACGTGGATCAAAGCGGGGTAGCCTCCTCAGACATATACATCTAGTTTCAAGTTTATTTAGGTCTTGATATACTGCTTTTATAAACAAAGCAGTTTCCAATTTATACAACTTTTTAAGAAATATAAAATAGAAGGAACAGATTCACAATTACAGTATTGGCATAACATGATACATATGGGCAGATGGGGAGAATGCATTGCTTAAAATAAAAGGGGAGGAAAAATACAAAAGGAGTAAAGGGGATCTTTAAAGTGAGGCCTAATGTCTGAGTTTTTTGAATAAGGAAAGCTAAGTATAAATCTCAAAAGCATCTCTAAAAAGAAATGTTTTGAGATTAAAGTTGTTAAGGTTCTTTTCTTGTCTCAGGGTCAATGGTAGTGCATTCCACCATCCTGGGTGAAGCGCTGGAAAACATCAAACCCAATAGCTATTTTCGCATCATTTGTCTAGGAGTAAACCTCGCTAAATATTTAACACCGCAATTTCTCCGCAAATTACATTACATTACAGATTTCTATTCCGCCATTACCTTTCGGTTCAAATCGGATTACAAAAAGAGTTATGGAAGAAGGGTTACAATGTTAGATCAGAGAAGGTTTCCAAGAGAGGGAAAAGTAGGATCTGGGGTTAGGGAGGGGATGGAAAGAGGGGGGTTAAGCTTTGTATGGAAAACATCTCACAGAGGGATGAGAGACCCCAGGCTTTCTTATTCCCTCTCACCAAGGGTCAAACTCAGTTCCACCTCACTCCCAAAGCGTCTCCTCAAAGCTATCCACTAGGATTTCGCCTTTGACATTACAGCGTGTATCAAAGCCGGTTGAGGATCTGAGTGCATGTTCACAAAGAAACTTCCTCAAACTAAAAAAACAAACAACAAACCAGAAGATGAAAGTGCTTCCGTTCAGGGACTACAACTTGCTACCGCATTCAGAACTAATACTGTCCACAGGTGAGAGTCTAAAGCAAGGGTGTCCAACCTGGGGCCCCTTGAAGTACTTTGTGTGGCCCCGGTCAAGGGCGCTGCAGTGTTTTCCGTCTTGCCGGCTCCCTCCTCTGTCTTGCTGCAGGGTTTGTGCGGCCCCAGAAACATTTTTTTTTTTTCGGCCAATGCAGCCCAGGGAAGCCAAAAGGTTGGACATCCCTGGTCTAAAGATAGAGAATAACCTCCCAAATCCTAGAAGTCACATCAACAGAGCATGCCTCCTCTATCTTGGAACATGAGGATGTTACCGGCCGACTTTATGGCTCTTGATAGGCTGGAGTGAGCTCGGACGGCAACTTCAGCATTTGGAACCTAAGACAATACCAGAACTATCAAAGAAGAGACAACCCCGACAGTAGCTGCGGAACCGGAAGTGAGCACCTACGTCACCGGAAGGCAAGCCCGGGTCAATTCCGCGTTGGTGCACATGCGCAGAGGATCGCTGCACGCTTTCCTCGTTCTCATTTTTCCTGGAGGAGTTGAATGTGGAAGGAAAAGCGAGAGCATCGTGGCTGATAGTTTAGCAGCCTCGAAGGTGGGGAAAAAAAAGAAAATCCCCGTTGACTAGAAAATCTCTCATTTGGCAGGACTGACAGAAGTCATCAGCTGACAATCATATGATCTGCTGGTCACATCTCCAAAGAGCAGAGAGTGAGTCTCATGTGACCATGGTGTTTCGAACACTATGGCAGTGCCCAAACTTACGGTGGCAAGGACACAAGGAATGCTGCAGTATTTCGGAGAATCAGTGAGGTTTGCAGGAAGAAGAGGAATCAGAGTGCGCGTGCTGCTGTTTATCATTCTGCAGGGCTGTCTCACAGTCAGTGCCAGGTGAGAGCTGCTTGTGTGCAACCCACAAAATGTTCTTCTAGTTTATTGGGAAAAACCTAAAAGCATGAAAGATCGAAAGTAATAACATGTATGATATTCTTTTATCATTCTGTAATCGAGCTCTAATTATTCGTGTTTATTTCTTTCAGAAATTCATTGAATGATGACTTGCTACTCCCCTATCTTCCTGTTCCTTCTAACAATCTCCAGCACCGTCACAGAGTTGTTAGAGACTGCCGGTCTGTTCTTGGCAACAGTACATATGAAACATGGCCCAGCAATAACAATACAGTGCTTCCAGTAGCTACCACTGAAGTATTTGTATCAAAGTTTCCTGAAGAGAATGGGAATCAGAAAACAGTTTATGGACATTTTACTTTTGTAAACGACCCTCTGAGGACATTCTCAGTGTTGGAGCCTGGTGGGCCAGGAGGCTGCAGTAGCAATCGAACAGCAACTGTTGAAGAAACTGCCAAATTCAGAAAGTGTCTTGTGGCCCAAAATGGCGGTTACTTTAATGTAGAAACTGGAGAATGTCTGGGAAATGTTATAAGTGATGGGAAACTGGTTCATGATGCTAAAGGAATGCAGAACGCTCAGTTTGGCATCAGGACAGATGGTACTCTGGTCTTTGGGTAAGAACTTAAAAGAAAAACTGTCTTTTTTTTTTTTTTTTAAATCCTGCGATTTCCTCTTTCTCCTTTTTAGGCTTTCAGCTTAGTAAGGGAAGTACATTGAATCTTGGTATAATGAATTTTCATTCATAATTGCCTATGGATTTTTCTGATCACTAGGGGCTACTTTTACAAAGCCTTTACCATGGGCTGGCAAGGTAAATGCTCCAAGGCTCATAGAAATTCTATGAGTGTCAGAGCATTTACCTCGCTGGCCTGCGTAGAAACCTCTACCGCACTTTTATAAAGCCAGCAAATATGTAGTTTGGTTATTACAGTGAGAGGATATGATCAGGGCCATGTACTAGAGATCCTTGCAGACTGGATAAACTTTATGATTTTTCTCTGCCTTCATTTTTTAGTTGTTTTTTTGTAGAACCCTGGAGTCAATAGTTCTAAATCTAACTACTAGGCATTGTTCTTGACTCCAATCTCCACGGACTGTAAATGCTGCCTTTCTGCAGCATTGTCAACTGCCTTTGGGAGTGGGAAAATTAACTAAGAATCAAACAGCACTTCTTTCTTAGAGGTAAAGTCTGGAATTCACAGACTCAGATAGATGGTGATTTTCTGTTGATAATGTGAACTAAAAGAATGTCATTACTACCTTCTATAAGTGTGTTCTCAGAGATGTGGCTAAGATGGAAAAGAAATACAAACATGTAAAGTATAAACAGAATATGAACTCCTCCGAGTGCAAAGCCATCAATGAACTTAAGAGAAATATGGATTTAGTTATTAAACCTGCAGATAAGGGAGGAGGCATAGTAATTATGGATAGAGAGAAGTACATCAACGAGATTCATAGACAGATCACAGATGTCACTTTTTTTTTTTTTTATTTATTTATGAGATTTTCCATATCACTTTTTATATACCTCTGGATAACGACCCCACGCCCCAACTAATGGTAGAAATTAAAGAATTGGCTGAAACGGCATATAATGCTGGTTACATCACTCTAAAAGAGAAGCAGTTTTTGATTAATGAACATCCTGCCATTCCAACTATATACATATTGCCTAAAATCCATAAAACATTGGTAGACCCTCCAGGGAGGCCAATCATTTCAGCCAATGGTTCCGTTTTAGAACCCCTTTCAATTTTCACAGATTTTTTTCTTTGACCCCCACATACCGTTAATACCTTCATACATCCGTGATTCAGCCCATATGATTAATATCTTGGATAATTTTGATGGAGATCTTGAAGAAGTAATTCTCGTAACATTGGATATCGAATCATTATATACTAATATTCCTCAAATGGAGGCAATCAGTATCATTGAAAAAACATTGGCCAATAGGAATATTACTGAGCATGATGTACATGGTTGATGTCCTGTATGTTGACGCTGAACTGTCATCACTGTAGGAAGTGCGGAGGGCACTAGTTTATCTTTAAAATGGAATTCCATGCACAACACATATCATTTTTGGACATTTCAATTTCTAAAACACATTACGGTTTTCAAACTTCCATATACAAAAAACCTACAGATAAGAACAACTATTTACACTATTCAAGTTTTCATCAACAAACCTTAAAAAAGAATCTTCCATACAGTCAATTCCTTAGACTTAAAAGATTATGCACCACACAGGATGAATTTGAGAGGCAAGCTCCACATATGGCTAATAGATTTGTTCAAAGAGGCTATCCATCCAATGTAGTCTCCCAATGTTATCAAAGATCTCAGTTACAACATCGCGATGATTTACTTCAGACAGGAAACAAAATACATAAAGCACCTGATTTCACCTGTGTTTTAAAACACTCACATCTTTCTGGAGAAGTGAAACGCATCATTAAAGCCCACTGGCAGATCTTAGAATTACATCAGTGCTTCAGAGACAAGACACCTATGATTGCTTTATCACGTAACTCTAACCTTAAAGATAAACTAGTGCCCTCCGCACTTCCTACAGTGATGACAGTTCAGCGTCAACATACAGGACATCAACCATGTACATCATGCTCAGTATGCAAGCATTCTTTACAGGCTTCTTCTTTCAAACACCCACGCACTGGCAAGATATATCATTTAAACTTCAGTAGCAACTGCAATACCCAGTATGTCATTTACATCATCATTTGTCCGTGCAAACTACTTTATGTTGGTAAAACCAAGAGGAAGATAAAAACGAGAATCATTGAACATAGGAGCTGTATTTTGAGAGAGATTCTAACAGCACCTTTGGTCCAACATTGGAAAGAATTAGACCACACTATTGACGAGCTACGCTTCATTGTTTTCAAAACCTTTAAAAACAACTGGAGAGGTGGAGATATTGACAATATCTTGCTTCGTGCAGAACAGAGGCCCATTTTGATCTGGATACTATTACATGAGCTGGTCTAAACTTAGAAATAGATTACCATCCTTTCTTATGATTTTAATGTCACATTTCATTGCTGGATTATTATTATATGTCACCTATTTATTCTCTCATATATTTAGATGCTATTATATTGTGTTTTAACCCATCTGTTTTATAAGATATCATATACATTTTTTATACATATTTTAGTTTCATTTCATGAAACCATATGTTTATCTCTCACACTTTATTGCTGGACTATTACTATTACATGTCACCTATTGATTCTCTCATATATTTACATGTCACTATATTGTGTTTTAACCCATCTGTTTACTAATTCATTATAGTACATTTTTTATACATATTTTAGTTGATTTATGTATTGTTGGTTTTATTTATGAGGTGTTTCTCCTTTAAGTAATGTCTACTGGCTATTTTTATAAGCATTTCAGATAGGTAATATGGTACATTTTTTTAACATATGGCTCAAGTATTCATTTTTTTCCCTCTAGCACAAATCGTGTGCTTTTTTCAAACACGCCCATCTGTAATCTAATTGGTCCGGTTGCCCTTCAATCATCACTTTTTTTCATGAGCTATCTGATTGGCTCATCTGCCTCTCAATCCTTACATTTTTTAAGAGCCTATTTTACTACAAGTTTACGACCACCGCACTGTGCTTTTCCGTTTCTTGTCTGCTTGTATTTACTGCATCTTTCACAGCACTTTTCACTTTTTGAGACGCTTTACAGTAGTTGTCGATTCTCGGCGCATCGGATATTTTGGTAAGTTTCTTCTCTTTATTTACTTTGTTTTATCTGCCCTATCCGATGCCGTTATTTTTACATCGCGTTTTTATACATTTTTTAATTTTCCATTGCCTTATTATAATGCTATTCATATAGATATGTTGGCAAACTGCGATTGTTTATATGCCTCTTGAAGGCCATTCTAAATTTACCGTAGCGTGGTCTGACTTGTTCTATTTTGCCTAATCCGACGGTATTAACTTTGCACTCCTTTACATTGAACCCTCGATTAGATATTACGCTAATTTTGCCGTTATTTATGTGCCTCTGAGCCTCCTTCGGCTGTGTTACATCCCCTTCAATCTACAAGCTGTACAATTATATTGTCTTCAGAGTTCATTTACATACGTTTTGTATGGCCAAAAATCAGTATGACACAATATGTTTCAATAATTGTTCCAAACACCTAGTTTATATATAAGATGGTTCTAAAGGTAGACACTACATATAATGTAGTAAACTGAGGCCATGAGACAAGCTTGTCTTTTACGTTATGTTAGCTTGATTTTCATGTTTTGTGATTATACAGGCTGTAAGACTTTATTATTGGATTCAATCATGTTTTCTAGTATAATATGGTTGTTTTATGATTAATTTTTTATTATGTAAAAGTTTTCTAATTGGGACTTTTATTTGCACTGTAGTCCTTATTATACATTTTTTTAAGCATTCATTTAGTAGATCCCTTGTATAGATTTTGTTTTTATGGTTGACATTAATGTTTAAGTTTAGGTAATTGATGCAGTATTTATGTGCTGTTTATGTACATTTTGCTTATGTTTCATTAATTTTGATATGCTATATCTCATATGCCGTAAGATATTTGTCATTGACTATATTGTTTTATATAACTTTGTGCCTCTATTTTAGGTTTTTGATAGTCTGTTCTACAATTTTTGTGACATATTTTTCAAATCTTTTTTTACCTTGGTATGTATTTCATCATTTTTCTCTTTGTCTTTTGGATCAAGCTTTATATATTTTTCTGAAACCATTTGTCCATGTCTTTCCTATGCTATCCATGTTTTTCTGAAGGTATCTGTGTTCCCTAATATTAACGTTTGTCTTTCACTTATTTTCATGCATGCAGTTCTTTATATTGCATGTGTTTCACACACTTGTCTTTCCCTTATGTCATCACAAATTTTATCTTATACCTCAAGGGAATTTACTTATCCAAAGTGATATACTAAATATATTATACTGACTCACTTTGTTTTTTCAAAACAATATCATATCAATCAATCAAATAACTGAAGTAATTTCGTGAACACTCAGACCCACAGCTGAGGTCTCAGTGAAAAATTCACGGAGCAGCTGTTAAAGAGACCATCATCGTTGTTCACAGTCTCACCCTCCATACAACAGCTAAATAACTGCACAAAGATGGTAAAATAAAACCAACTTAGCTTTGAATGGAATGGGTAATCGATATAGCTGCTCCGGTTTCCTTTATTAATCAAGTAACTGCATACATTACAATTGCCGACCCCCCTACCCAGGTTTCGCCAACTGGCTTCTTCAGGAGGGGTACTATGAATGTAAAACAACCACATTAACACTGAAACAATTCAGTTATCACCACTTTAACTTTACATAATAATCACAATTAACTGCCACACCATTCACACTCAAACCTACCGGCATAACGCACTCCACACGATTCACAGACACAAGAGCTTTTGACGACGAATTTCCATCAGCAGGCCCGCCTTATATGCTCCTCCCTTTCAATTACGTCATACTGACATCACTACACTCTGACCAGTCCGCTCCTTCTATAAATGAAACCATTCGATTTCATTATTTAACCCTTTTGGGGTTAAAGTGTGCCACTGGAAGATGAATTTTTGTTCCAAATATAGTAGACACTGAGTCACATCCCCTGTTTTTTTATGTGTCCTAGCTATAACTGTATATTTAACATCTTCTATTGAATGCTGTTGTTCATACCAGTGGTTCACAAGAGGAGCCGACACTCGATTACATCTAATATTACTTAAATGTTCGGCGATTCGAGTTTTGATGGCCCGCCGAGTATGCCCGATATAATAAAGCCCGCAGGGGCATATTATACAATACACCACTGCAGTGGACAGACAATTAGTATTAGTTCTTAAATAGAATTTCTTACCTCCTGATTGAGGAATAAGAACTTGGTCAGTATTGAGGACATGAGAGCAGTATACACAATGGGCACAGCTTACATGAGGACCCCCATAATTCTGTTGACCGGGGGCCTGCTGTTTAAGAATTTGGCCCAAATTACGGCCTCGAGTGTAAGCGAACAATGGAAGTTGGTTCATGCTTTCATGTACCTGCAATACTGACCAGTGCTTTAAAATAATTTGTCTGAGTTGTTGACTCCTACAAGAGTAAGGCAATACGCATACTAGGGCTCCACTTTTCTCTTTCTCCTTTGTGTGAAATAACCATTCCCGCTGACAGTTGCGGGCTCTTTTCCATGCTGTTTTGACTACCCTGGATGGGTAGCCGCGTTCTATAAACTTTGCATATAATAAAGTGGCCTGCTGATGGAAATCCCAATCGTCAGAGCAAATCCTTCTCAATCTCAGAAATTGCCCCACTGGTATACTATCCCGTAGAGGCTTAGGATGATAACTGTGGTAATGGAGGAGTGTGTTACGGTCGGAGGGCTTCCGATACAATGTGGTGTCAAAATGCACCTGAGAATCAAACTGGGATTTAACTACCTGAATGTCCAAAAAAGATACCTTATTGGAACTCACTTCATGAGTGAGAGAAATGTTCAAATCCACCTCATTTAATTCTTTAAGGAATTCCTCCAACTCGTGACGTTCCCCATTCCACGTAAAAAAGATGTCGTCTATGTATCTTCTCCAGAAGCCTACTCTGTTAAACCACCTAGATGTATACACATATTTTTCTTCATATTCAGACATGTAGAGGCAGGCGACTGATGGGGCCACTGTGGCCCCCATCGCCACCCCTTTGGTCTGAATGAAGAACCTATCTATAAACTGAAAATAATTTTGACAAATCACAAATTCTGCCAATGTGCCCACTAGTTCCTTCTTCTGTGTTGACATATTCACACTGCCTATAGATTTCTTTATAATTGCCAGGGCCGCCGATTGTGGCACATTGGTGTACAGTGCTGCAACGTCTGCAGTGACCAAAAATTTACAAGCATGATTATCACTTCCCTGCAATATTTGCAGGAAGTGAGAAGAGTCACGTATATAAGACTGTTTCTTACTCACTAGTTCACAGATAAAACTATCAATGAACCTTGATAATGGTTCCAGCACTGAACCAATTCCTGCCACAATCGGACGGCCCGGAGGGCATGTGGGGGATTTATGAATTTTGGGGATGAAGTAAATATAGGGGATTTCAGGGAATTCAACAGTCAAACTCTTGAACTCCCTGACTGTAATAACTTCCGCTTGACGAGCGGTGTGTAATACAGTATCAATTACTGTTTTAATCTGTTGAGTAGGATCTCCATTAATCTCCC